>NW_008824766.1:66947-96031 GCF_000699105.1 Pygoscelis adeliae | reverse complement strand
AGCTACCAAGAAGTTAGTGAATTCCTCTGAAGAACCAAATGTTATAATTAGGAACCCGCTGCACTTAGAACTATTCTACAAATAAGCACCTCAAATCTAGCCTAGTCCTTCCAGAGAAAACAAAGGTCAATAGGCTTCTTTGAGGATTGGCAAACCAGAATTTCTTGGACCAAGGTACTAATTACTTCCAAAGCTGAGTATGATCACTACTTCCAAATCCAAATTATTGCCAAAACCTCATGATAAACCTCAGTAGTACTCCTCTCTAGCCTAACTTTTGAATTAAGATACTTCTAGACTGGACTCTAAGGATAAAAAGCCTAATCTGAAGGGAAGGCAGGATAACAGTGGGAATATACTGCTTGTGGAAAGCTGTGCTTCTGCATAGCCTGATACAAAGTCACTGAAGACTTCCCAGGTCCCCAGCAGCAATTTGGGCTCAACCAGGGTGAAGTGGAAACAAGTTCAGCTCTGAGAACCCAAAAGCGTGTGTGACCTGCTGCTCCATACCTAGGAAATGGTGTCCTGCATTGCCTGTGTGTTTGTAAGGTGGGGTCCCATATTTCTTGCTTACTGTTGTCTGACAGAAAAGGGATGAGCACTGGGCTCACTATTACAAGCTCCTAGTTGGAAAGACTAATCCACATGGTTTTTAAGCATTTTCGCATATCCACCACTGTGCTTGAGGATTCACTTGTATGTGTATTCACTCGTATGTTGTAGCCACATGGCTGTGAATTTGGTAGTGTCCTGAGAGACCACAGTTTTCATCTCAGATGGAAGAAGTGGACAGAAGTATCATTTTTGTGAGGTCTAGGCATAAGGCAAAGAGGTTACGATAGCACTGGGAGAGGAGGGAGAGGGGTCAGAGTTAAATATGTCAGCAGTTCATTTCTACCTGCAGCCTACTGACTTCCTTGTGTAATTTCAGGGAACTTTGAAGTGGGTGTTCACATCGCAGATGTAAGCTACTTTGTACTGGAAGAAACAGCACTGGATAAAGTAGCGAGCGAAAGAGCAACTAGTGTCTATCTAGTGCAAAAGGTAAGGACAACTCTTCCTTTTTTCGTCTGACAACTGTGTCTTCCATTTACCATAAATTCATTTTAAAGGTTCATTTTCAGATGGCTGCAATCAAAATCTGGCTATTATTGCAGCAAACCTACAAAAATGAGTAAATTGATGCAAACGCAAGAGCTAACATACCTGCTGACTACCTTGGAGCTTATGGAGAGAGCACGGGGTGAAGCAGCAGTTTGTGACCCTGTGTCTGTGGGCAGAGACCCAGGTGTGCCAGGGCTTGCCAGCTCAGGAGCAGCTCCATGTGAACGGGACTCTGCTGATCTGGAGCTAGTTCAGGGCCCAGAGCTGCATAGCTACATTTGCACTGTTCCTGTGCCAAGCCTGAGATAAGCCTGACAGACCCACGCTGGCTCGGCTGCTCTGCTGTTGCAGGATTGAAATTTGCAGATGTGGTGGCGGTGGAGAGCTTTATTTTTGTCTTCAGTGCAGTACTAGTAGCTAACCTCTCCAAGAAGTGGATGCATAGCAGAGTAGGGTGTAAAACACCCTATGCAATCTCACATTTTGAGGTACAACAGTATTTAATGACTTTTCTTTTATCTGGGTATCCTAAATACTGGAAAAATGCGTTCTTTCATCATGCAGTGAAAATATATTTGAAATTGTACAGATTTTAGTGTAACAGAATCAAATGTTAAAGTCAAGTTTAAAGTTGACTTCTAAACTTTAAAAATGAACAGGTTCAAGTTTAACATTATTGGAAAGGAAACATCCAGGTTTTGTCTGTGCCTGTCTCATTTTCAGTTGAATGTGCAGAAACGTTTCCTAGCTCATCAGATACCGCCGGCACTGTGCGTGCAGGGAAGCCAGGAAGCTCGGCTGTTAGCATCCTGTGTCGGCCTGAAGCATCAGCTGCATGAAGAGTAGTCTTGAGGCAGTCTCACAAGAGCAGATTAATCTGCCTCTCCCCACGCTCCCATTCAGTCAGGCTGAAGTCCTTGTCTCCGCAGCCTTTTCCGGGATGACAGGGCATCTTTGGTATAATAAATAAACATATCCTACTTGCTGTTTAGGATTAGGAGTGATTCTTCCCCTCCCTTCCTGGATGTTCCCAGGCTTGCTATCCGGGGAGGGTCTTGTAATGATGCTTGTTCCAATAGCTTACTGTGTCCTCTCCACACTTTCCAGATGGTAAAATGATTTCTTTTACACTGTTGAAATCAAATTAGTGGTTTGATATCAAGCTGTTAACCTTTAGTAGCTGTTCTGTAACTTTCCTTGGGTAGAAATAGCAAGGCACAGCTTCAGGGGGTCTCAGTGAGTCTGGTGGATTTTCCGTCTCTGTGGGTATGGGTTGCGTGGAATAGCCGTGATAGCAATGCAGAAATGCCCGAGCTGGGTCAGTGGTAGCGAGGCCAACAGCACAAAGGTGCTGCAGTGCAGGACCAAATTACCAGTGACTTGCTTTCTCCAGGAGTGTGAAGCAATGCGTATCTCATGAAAACAGCAGTTCTGGCACCAGAATCTTCCCAATCCTACAGTCTCTCCGGTGATAAGCCCTTGGCTTCTGCAGTGCTCTGCTTCCACCTCTGATGCATGACTCAACGGCCGTAGCTCAGTATGGGAGATGTGGGCTGGCCCAGGAGGAATGTCACTGCAGGGCAGCAAAGCTGTAGTCCAGGAAGATGTTGTGGCAGTATTTCCAAGTCAAAATACTGTGGTTTGAAGGCATGTGATTTTTTTTTAAAGGGAGAAGGAAGATTTTTATATAGAAAGGAGACATTTTTCAGGAAAATCTAGTTGAATTCAAAAGCTAATAGAATTTTCTTTCAAAGCACTTCTTCCCCCCAGCACTACCAGTCAGTCACATCTGATGCCAGCATAAGTTATCCATTGCCCGTAATCTTCAATAGCTCTTCATCTACCTTTGCCCAACTGTCAGGATTAGTGTTTTACCCATGCTTCTGCCTGGCAGAAAATATATTTTAAGAGTGCAAACTAGGTTAGGTGATGAAATGGTCAATATTTTAATTGCAAGACATGAAAAGGAGACAGGGATTGGGCAAAGGAAAGCAGCCACGCTGTCTGAAACAAGGTGGTAGCATGACTCTTGTAGAAAATATGCTTTCCTTTGATGGAACTGATTCCTAAGACAGCTGCAATTCTGCTAGAGGTTAGCACCATGCTAATCTTCCCAAAGAAGTTAAATAAAGCCACATATTTAATTTTCCTGAACCATATACCCAGAACGGGAGTTATTGTGTAATTGCTAGTGGTCTATTTAATAAAAGTCAAAAGTTTTTGAAATAAGAGTGTATCAGGTTTTACGAAGCAAGAAAACCTAAACAGTTTCCTCCTCTTTGGCACATCTTACAGTGTTATTTTAGGTGTGAAGCAGCTCGAGTGAGAGGTCAGACATAAATCCCTATAATATTTTATTGGTCCTATTTTATACTGGAGATCAAAGATCGGAACTGTAAGCCTATCTTCATGTTGAGTCCAAGGACTTAGAGACATTCACTTTTGACACCAGCAGGTTGTCAGGGTGTTGATATTTTGATAATCTCAGGCTGAGTAACAAAGAGTTGCTCGAAATCTGAATTCATGGAAGTGTTGATACAACTCTTGAGCAGAAATCTTGGCTCATAAACAAATTGCCTATTTCCTTTGAGTGTCTTTTAGTGTGTAAGCAAGAGGCTTGCTGAGCCCACCCCATTGTTGGACCTCAGCGTCCTCCTCCCAGCTCTGGGGAGAGCAGCTGATGGAAACTCTCAGTTAATACAATCCCTCCCCATCGGACCAGCGGTGGGAGAAGGGGTCACCCTGGGAGTCGGAGGTGGTTGTAACCAACCCGAACCAAGCCTGAGTGGGCAGCCAAAGCAGCGCACCAGGAGAATGGGGTTGTTTGAAGGGAGCAAACCTGCCCACGTGACTTTGTGGAAGTCTTAACCAGAGTTTGTTCCCTTTTCCCCTTGGTTGATGGATTGATTTTCCCCTTCCGTTCCTTGAAAAACTGCTACAGCGACTTCATTGATGAGACCTGCCCTGGCTAACCCGCTCTGAACCTGGCCAGTGAGTCAGTCCTGGCTGCAGCAGATGTTTCTGATTTTAAAGGGAACGGGGAGTTGTATCATCCCAGTATGTGTGTGCTCCCTCCCACCGCCCGGCTCCCTAGGAATGAGTCCGACGCTGGAAACTTGCATTTGGTTTCTGGAAGCACTTTATTAGCTGAAGAGGCAAAACAAAACAAAACAACAGGCTTTCACAAGCAGGAGGTTAGATCTTCCCATGTCCAAAGCAATTCCACCATGCAGAGGAGCCCGCTGCTAAGCAGTGTGGCTGGCCATGGTTACAGGTCCATGTGTTTTATAACCCTGGGACAATGATGTGTAGGAAACCCCCCAGCCCTGGCAGTGCTTTCTCTTACTCTGGTTTTCCCTTGCTGCCCACGGCTTTGGTGTGCCGGGATGCGTGGCTGCCTGCGGGGAAAGCCGACAGCGTGGAGGGGAGGCTGCCAGGCAGTGCTGGAGCACTAAGTCTCAAGCTGCGTATGGTAGCGCTGGAGATTTCGCATGTACGACTTGGAAATAGGGAGAGAGAAATCTGTCTGTAATTTGATTTCAAATGCAGACCCACAGCTGCGAGCATTGTGGTTATCAGCCTTTCACTCAAAGAAGTGCCCTTTCCAGTATCTCTTGAGCCCTGCTAGGCTTGTGGGGAGAGATGGTGTCTTTTATTAGTCTGACTGATAGAGGGGGATGAAAACCAGACAAGCTCTCACCACCCAAGCCTTTCTTCAGCCCTGTTTTCTATGATACATTCATTAGAAAGGATTTCCTGGGGGCCGTAGGTCCTTTTTTTCATCGTGAAAGTTTTTCCCCCTAGCCCTGCTGGGTCTCTCCAACTGCATTTCTAGATTCAACTACATTTGTACACCCCCCTGTTCCAGCTGTATGATCCCTGTATAAGCCCAGGTGACTTTACTTCCACCTGCAGTAAAATCAAGCTGAATGATGTAATCCCCGACATAGGCACATCCTAAGCAATTTGCTAAGGAAACCACTTCACGCTGGAGGTGATATCCCTCGGCAGTGTTTCAGCTAGCTGGATTTCTGCGTGCCGTGGCACTTTGCAAGGCAGCTGGCAGACACCACTGTCTCTTGGCAGACAGTCACGGGAAGGGCAAAGCATTTAAAAGATGCCGGGCAACCTCTGGATTATTTGAGGCGATGCTATGCAACCCTGATATTCTGCAAATCTGGGCATTAAAGACGTACTTAGGGAAATCTCCTCTTATCCTGCGTCTCCTTCAGAAAGAGATGGAGATAATCCTATTGCAAAAGTTCCTTCTGGGCAGCCCCTGGGATAACTCCTGAAACATCTCGCTCTCCAAATGTGACACAATTGTGACATCTTTGTATGTTAAATGCTGGGCTTGCAACTACTAAGAATCCTTTCAGCCTGTGACCGTATAATGTTAAGGAAAAAGGAAATGTGTATTTATAACTTAAACGTTGGTGCTTTGTGACAGTTGGTTTATTTTCCGTGTAGAGCGTGAAGAGGAATCGTGATGTTAAAGCAGAGGGAGGCAGTTAGCCAAGACTGTCGTGATGTTGAAAACAGGTTTCTTCTTTTAATTCAGTAAGGAAGATAAAACTGAAATACCTTCAATGCAAGGTGACATTGTCTTACGTTATATATGTATTTGCTGAGCCCAGGAAAAGGTTGATTGACTTCTTGCTCTCCTGTGAGGCTTCCTCCATGGCTTGGGTTAAGTTACTTTGCCTAAAGTTTCGCTCCTGTAAAACAAGGGTAACGCGGGTTGATGCTTCCCTATTTAACAGTAGGTTTGTTACAGCTAATTGCTTGGTGAGTGTTTAGTGCTGTAATTATGATCTGAGTTAAAGCTTTGCTTGTGTTTCACATCATTGAAAGCCCTTCCATAGCATTATAGCCTCTTGAATCGGATATTAATCCTGCTCAAGTGCACTTAAAACAAGCATCCTGTTGTTTTGTTCGGGCTGTTCTTCTTGGATGGGCTTTCATGTTTCATGTAGGCATTTTTCTAGCAGACTGTTATTGCTTCAGGAGATGTGAAGGGAAAAAGGATGTGCTAAGGTAAAAAAATATTCAATAAGTACAGACCGTTATCAGATAATCAATCACAGAGCGGGGGAGAGAGAGGAAAGCTAGTAACTGCGGCTTTTAATTTGGGTGAAAAAGGGCATGGGAGCTTTTATTAAATTACTAGCACTTTGTTCACTGTGACCTGAACTTCAGGGTCTCATGGTGGTCATGGGCGATCTTAGGCAGGCAGGGATTTCTGATAGTCTATAAAGCTATTTTCTCTCCTTTCTGGTATGGGTTGGCACCACTCATGCTAAATTTATAACCTTGTGGTGTGGGTCCTTCCAGGCAGCATGGCAGAGCTCACGTACTGAATCTGTGAGTTATGAATATACCAGTATTGTTAATGTACTGTTCACAACTGGAATAACAGAGTTGACGGCCTTTGTGTTGCGGGAAACAGCTTATCATAATCTGTACCCTTGTGACCTTCCAGCTGAACCAGTCCTGCTGATTCATGTTGCAAGTGACTCCTTGACAGTCACAGACCATACAGTTAACCTTTTGGCATTAATACGCACTGCAATTAGAATGGATTTATAGCCATCGTCTGGTGCCAAACCACAAATGTGATTAAATATTTTAAGAGTCTTTCCTTCAAAGCAAAAGGTAAATACGAAGTGTGTGCACTTGAGGACAAAATGGACATCTGAGACTGGTTTTTTTCTTACTGTTTTGAAAAACAGTTATTCCCCTGGCATCCAGGTAGAAGAAGTCATCTCTGAAATCACCAAATCGGCATCAGAGACTTTGGAAGAGCTGGGGTTTGCATGCCAGCCAGCTTGCTGCTGGACCTATATTTACAGGGTGGCACACATAGCAATCAAAATGGAAACTAAATTAAATAGCTAAAATATTTTATGGCAACCAAGTAGAGCATTTATCTCTGTGTTTTTCTGGAATGCGCCAGCCCACATTGCCGCTCAAAATAAACAAGAAGAATAACGTGGTTCTTCTTTGAGGGCAGTTACTGCTTCTTCACAAGGGTAAATAATGAGAAGGGAAATAAGAATGTAAAACTCTAATAATTAGGTTTGCTTCATTAAACAGCTGCTAAATATTATCTTCACTGCAGACTTCACCTGGGAAATAACTCAGGGATGGTAGAAACACTTGGAGCTGCTCAGGTTTGCTCTAGTGTGAATATGCTCCAAAGCTTTTGCTTTGCTGCTGTAGTCAGGTGAGTAATTCATGGTTTGGTAATTCAGTGTTCAGCAGCAGAAATATTGATTAGTTGTAAGGAATTAGGACACAGGTTAAAAAATCCCTGCCAGAAATTTCTCTTGGCTGATATTTTGTTCAAACAGAGTTGAGTATAGTAAAATAATAATTGTTCTCCCTCTATTTGCAAACACCATGTTCAATAGTCATAAAACAGGTGCTTTTGTTTATCTCACCAACACCTACACGTTCCTGTCTGTGCTACAAAGCATGGCTCAGTCTTTATTAAAGCCATGCACCACTCCTGTGATGCTTGGGAGAGGTTTCATTTATGCTTTGCAGGGTGCAGGCTTGCATTACTTGCCTGGTTACACAGTCTTGAGTGGCAAAACAAGAAACACAGTTCCCAAATCCAAGCTCTTCAGCTCCTGACTGCCAGAACCATGTTTCTTCAACATCAAGTTTCCTGATGTGCTGATCCTTCCTCATTCTTCCCAGTGTCAAAATGGCAGTGGGAAAGAAGTGGAAAACAGAGCAAACATTGTGACCTTAAAAGCTGCAGTGAAGTGTTTGCATAACTGAGGATTCAGGACGCTCCAGGGTGCTTAATCCATACCTCAGAGGGGAGCGCTGGGAATGATTCGCAGGTAGGAGACTGACAGCTCCCCCTGGTCTCATTGAGGGACGGGGCTGATGTGAGTGTTGGTGGCCTCTGCAGTGCCTGACTTCCTCTCCTTTCAGAGGATTTGGGTTCCTTAC
This sequence comes from Pygoscelis adeliae, assembly GCF_000699105.1. NCBI lineage: Eukaryota > Metazoa > Chordata > Aves > Sphenisciformes > Spheniscidae > Pygoscelis > Pygoscelis adeliae. The sequence goes on along the minus strand of NW_008824766.1, from coordinate 87,961 downwards.
TCATTCCGTGCCAGCATGCTGTTCGCCGTGTAATGTAGCTCTGGCATGGGTGATGCGTCCCAGAGCTATGACATAGCCACTCCTGCCACAAAGAATGCAATCCTGAAGGTTTAATGCATTTTCTCCTTTTATGCATTGTTGAGCCTCTCTTTTACTAACTGGTCAGGGAAGCTTGGCCACAGACAGGTCTCTACTAAAAGCCCATATCTCACTGAGGCGCTCTCTTCTTCTCTTCTCTTCCAGGTGATCCCGATGCTTCCCAAGCTGCTCTGTGAGGAGTTATGCAGTCTCAATCCTATGCGAGATAGGCTGACGTTCTCTGTGATGTGGAAGGTGACTCCAGAAGGCAAGGTACCTCGAGTAGTGGGCAGTCATCCTGCTCATCAGTCCCCCGTCCGTGGCCAGACCCAACTCTTGCAAACAGAGTGCTAAAAATGCCATCCCTTAACACCCAGGTGGATAGCAAAGGACTTGTTAGTGAACAATACTGGAGGATGTAAGACTGTCCCTGTATCTTGTTTTACCGATGAGATACCGTGGAACTTCCAACTGGAATAATCTCACAACATGGTGGGGAAAGGAAGACTATTTGTATGAATCTCAGGAACGGATCATTTCCTGCTCCTTGCCAGGTCATCCATCCATTTAATGTCTTACCTCCAGCAGCAGCTCACGGCTAATGCTTTGGGTGGGACAAGATGTTCGCCCCCTACTCCAAGCCTGTCTTGTGCTTCTAGGCAGTTGTGCAATGCAGTGGATGAGGGCAGTATCCCTCTGTGGCCTCTCCGGTAAACAGACTTTCATTCTTATTCAGAGCTGCAGATTACATCGATCCAAATAAAGCGCGATAGCTCTTCAGCAAAGGCACAGCTCCATCCTCTGCATGTGTTATTCCCAGGGAGTAGTTGTGGAGGCTGTCTGTCAGTGCAGCGAGCTGCCTTCAGCTGCCTGCCAGCTCTCCCCAGGTCTTCATTTCTCTCCCTGTTCCTCTCCCACACTCTGTAACCCTAACAATCTCCTCTTTGCCGATCACAGGGTCCCCTCGCTAATCCAGGAGGCCTAAAGACTGCCCCTAGCAGAGGACTCTCCGATCTATGTGAAGTACACTTTTTGTACTCAAAATTATTTTTTTTAACCAGTGTTGTGCTCATGCAGAACTCTCTCTGTGGAGAGTATTTCTTGTGCCAATTTGGTAATTTTTCACAAAGATTAACTTTACTTCTTTATTATCATCCATGCTGCTCTAAAGGATACTGAACCTTGTTTTGTGCTTTAGCAAAATATAGTTGCAGTCCTATATCTGTATTTCTCCAGCGAGTCCCTGCTCTGGCACTGAGGTGGGTTTTATTTGTTTGCTGTGAAAAGCATTTCACTTCCTATAGCTACAGCATGATTACTCATGGGACCTTCTAATAGCAGCTACTTGGTGGGCTTTTTATTGACTCTGAGTGGTCTTTGAACAGCTAATAGTCAAGTCTTAATTAAAATAAGCTTTTAATTAAAATCTTACCTCTTGTCCCCTGCAATATATACGTTATTTGCTTCTCAAACAGTGTTCAGACCAACCCTGTCTGGCCAGTGAGAAAACAGAGCTGCAGCATCTGCCTTACACCTGCTCAGGGAGCTGATCTCTGCAGGAGCAGTGGTCTGGGCCATGACCATGCTGCCCCTTGGAAAGCAGACAGCCTACGGCCATCTCAGCAAACTGGTTTCTCCTAGGAGGCCTTTCAGGACTGTAGTCTTAATCGAGGTGACTTGATTTGAATATCAGCTGAAGGCTGGAGGAGAATTTACTCCTTCCAAGAGGAAAAGTGGTTGTAGGGCTTTTGCCCAGCAGGGCATTCTTGTAAGAGCTTATCTGTGAGTTGGGACAGAATTTGTCTCTTGTATTTCTAGGTGTTACTATAGCCTCATCTCAGTCTAAACAGGATCACACGCTCTCCCAGGCTCTGCTGGGTGAAAGGGAGGTGAGTCAAAGGCCTCATCACTGCCTTTGAACTTCAGCCGATGGTGGAGAGCCATGAGAACACTGACATTGAGGACAGGACATTCCTCAGTGAGGGACGCATGAGGCCAAAGAGCACTTCGTTGCACTGTGTGTGCACAGCAGGATTGTAACCTTGAGCTTGCAAAGCAGAGCCCAACAGCACTACTACCGGTGAGAGCTGCTCTGAGCTCCCACTGTTACTACTCCAAAGCAAATAAATCTGGAGCTAATGCACCTCCCAAGGAAAAGCCACGCAGATTCCTCACTTGAATGTGACTATTGATAAGTTGTTGGGGTTTTTAATTCTTGTTTCTTTTAGAAAAATAATGCCAGGCTCAGCCCTTTCTGGGAGACAGGCACTTTCTTGTTTCTGTTGCTTTTGGGTTCTGGAGCTTTTATCTTCTAGTTTTTCATGAATGTTACAAAATGTTGCCTGAACAGCACTCCACATAGCTCCATGGACTCCAGTGGGATAGTGTGACATGATGTATTTGAGATGACTTTCCAAGGGCAGAGGCATTAACCATATTGTTGCATCTGTGCTGTTCTTCAGAAGCAGAGCTGGACGTTTATAGGAACAACATAGCACGTTCTTGTTCGGAGGTAGTCAACAGAAAGATATTTGAAAACAAACGATGCAACTCTCCTTTTTAAGTTATTGCCTGCTGATGTTTGAAGCACAGCCCTCATGGTTCCTTCTACTAGTGAGGAAGAGAAATTGCTTCAGTCTGAAACAACCTATACAAACAACGTGTCTTCCAGGCTCAAAACTGTTGTTGTCAGCCAGGACGTGATATGGACACTGCTTTGCGTGGAGAAAGTCCTCAGCCTCATGCACAGCTATGTCACACCCTCAAAGAGACCCGTACCACCAGGGACTGTGCTAATGGGAGGGTTTCGGCTGAGCCACACTGACTGTCATCACATGATGTGCTGGGGACCACAGCTTTTTCTCAAAAGCAGCCAGAGCTGGGGGAAGCCTTAACATAACCCTAGAAATGTCTCAGTTATGGGTACTCTGTCTGGAGTCTGGGTGCACCAGGTTTGCTGTGATGGGGGAGACCTTGCAGACCAGTCCTGTGGGCTACTCGTTGTAATCTCCAAGTCCCAGCTCACAAACCCCAAATGCTGCTCCTCCACACTGCTTCGCCCATCCATCAGCCACTGGTACGTGGGCCAGCCAGCCTTGTGCGGCTTTCCCCACAGAGGCGGAGCTTGCCCATTCCTCTGGTGGGGTTTCCAAACCAGGGACGCAAGGCTGTGGTTACCCAAAGTCTGCTTGGATGGCCACTGAAGGCAGAGACGGAGGGCATTTCCAGGAAATACTTGGACCGTGGGTAGAGTTAAGTTAGCCTGCCGCAGCAAGGCTGAGTCTGGCAGCTCTGCTCACTACACACAGGGATTACTGGACTGCATGCGGCAAGATGCATCCAAACTCCACTCCTTGCCTACGTGATGTGTGTTTAATGCATCCACGCAATCTTGGTGAGAAGGTGTTTATTGGGTATGTTAATAAGAGATCTCTCAGGGTTGTCACTGTCCAGTTTACACCCCAGGCAGCAATTGCAGGAATGGAAATTGGGTGCTCTGCAGCACGCTGCTTGGTTGCCTTTGAGAGACCAAGAACAGAAAAAGGATTTGAGGAAACAGAGAAATAAAAGGAGTTTAATATCTGCTAGTAATGGGCTGCTTATCCTGACACTTTTCCTTCAATGTAGCCTGCCTGAGATTTGACGTTCTAGTTATATTCTGGGGGCCCAATACGCTGCATCTCTCATCTTACAAGGAAGTGAGCGGAGCTCTGAAATATTTGGCTTCTTCTAAGCAAGCAGAAAAATGAGATTTTGTTGAAAACTTCAAGTTCAGACAGCAAAGTGGAAATCCGGTCTGTTGCCTCCTGCAAGGGACAGAGAGAGCTCTTGGAAGCCAGTGGCAGAAAGCACCATGTAGCCTCAGAGCTGGCTTTCAGCAATAACCTGGATATTGGGGAAAGTACCTCTCTTCAGAATTACCCTTCTGGTTTGTGCCCAGTCCTTAACCCTTTTCAACACGCATGTACATGATGGAATTGACTCGCCTACTTTATAAAGCAAAATGAGAGTGCTTTCCAAACACAAAATATTTAGTGTGGGATAATATAACAATGAGGGCCAGAATTGATAATGACCTTTGATGCAGAAATTAATAGCTGGAGATGGAGGAACTAGCAGGGAAATAGAAGAAGTGTCTGAAAACATTTGAACAGCAGGTTGAAAGAGCTGCCTGTTACATCTGGAGGGTCTGTAGAAGTGCTCAACTGAAATGAAGGCTGCTCAGCCTTGCTCCCAGATCATCTCAACAAGGAACACCACCTTTTTGGTGCCTGAGTACCATCCATGTCTTACTGAAGTCTGAAGTATCGCTATTGCTAACCAGCTAATAGTCTTCAACTTGCTGGAATTGGATCACTTAAAGAGCAGTGCAGCCTCTTCCGCACCAGAGATCATGCTTGCTTAATATCAGGAGATTTTTTGGGTCCAGCAGATTTCATCAGATGTCACTGACTTATGAGATATGGATCCCCCATCACCACAAGAAGCTGAACCACATTTAACGGGATGCAGCAGAGCGCAGAGCAGGTGCTGCCGGCACTGTCGCAGCATCTCTGTCCAGCTTTGTGACTTTCTCTTCCTTTCTTTCTCCTTGGCATAGAGAAAGGGGCACACACAGAATAACCATGAGCCAAGGGTCAGAGCACTTTACATTGCAAGACATCACTTGCTGCATCTCTGCTATTAGGACACTTTCTAATTAGAAATGAGCTTAAATGCCCTGTGACTTTCAGAGCTCTGAGCTGCTGAGTTATACTGCACGTATGTTCTGTGGGGCATAAGGGAGGGAGGCAGCAAAGGTATCTTGGGGATCAGTCCTTTCCTGTTAAGAAGAGGGTTTGCCTTTCTGAAGCAATGTCCTTGATGAGTCTGTCAGAGAGAGAGCTGGCTGTTCTCCCTGGACACCGTCACTTGCAGAATTTACCTTGTCCTGATGAAGGGGTAAGGAGGCACTTGTAGTTAAGGCAGAATTACAATTCTCCATTCATTCTCTGAGCACTTGTGCTTTGAACAGTTTATCACAGACTACATCCGTCTCCAGAGCCCTCATGCCAATGTTCTTGACTTTTCTGAACAGCCTTCTGCCCTTTGTCCCGCTGCGCTTTCTCACTGGCTTGATGAGCTTTTGGACTCTCTTATATATCTCAGCTGAAAATAGATTTTCCTTTCTGCTTTAAGAAATAATTCTGAATTACTACTTCTACATTGGTATTCTGTTACGGAGTTTAAAATGGGAGCGGCTTCTGGTTTAAAATAAAAGAATTTTATAGGCAATTTATAGGTTATTTTCCTCTAGATTCCAACACATTTTGGAAGCTCAGAGAGGTTCCTGGCTTGAGTTTGGGCCTAGGACCATAGGCGTGATCAGAGAAACAAGGGGTCAGTGACTAGCCATCTCTCCTCCAGACCCACCAAAGTCCTACTCAGGCACTTTCACACGTGCTAGTCAGACGTTGGGGTCCCTGCAGTATTCCTGAAAATGGAGTATTTTAAGGCCAGCCCCTGGTGCCCTGCTGGCCACATATTAATCGAAGAGGTGGAATGCAATCGGCTGTGTTTTATATAGGAGATCCTTCTTTGCATGTTTGCATCTGCCTGTTGCCACCCCTGCACCCAGTAACCTTTGAGTCAGCTGACTGATTTCAACTCCCAGCTGGGCTGTATCTCTTATGAGCTCTATGAAAGAGGGAAATCAGGTAGAGGAGAGAGGTCCAAGCAGTTCCTATGTGATGGAAAGACTTTATTATGCATATACACATTATTAGACACTAGAGAATCTGTACAGGCAAAAGGCTGCCTGGTGGCCTCAGTATGGGAAGATCTTCACTTGAAGATCACAGTCAGTGATGAGGCCTGGTGTCATTCCTTCCAGCGTTCGTACAACTTCCCAAGCTTTTGTGCACTGGAAGAATAAGTCCTCAGATCTATTTACGCTTTACAATTTTGCAGATCCTTGATGAATGGTTTGGGCGGACGGTCATCTGCTCCTGCGTGAAGCTAAGCTACGACCATGCACAGAGTATGATTGAAAGCCCCGGGAAGGTGTTCTCACCTGAAGAACTTCCCCCTGTCTCCCCTCAACACTCAATAGCCGAGATCCAGCAAGCTGTGCTGAACCTGCATCGAATCGCCCAGCACCTCCGCAAACAGCGCTTCATCGATGGTGCTCTGCGCTTAGACCAGGTGAGTAAATCCAGCCCCTGTAAGGGGCTCCCGCTCCAGTGGAGCAATTTCGTGGTGTACTCCCTAAGGATTTCCTGATAAGTCTAAAAACTCGAAGGGAAAGGTCAGGCTGGAATAGAAAGGCAGGTTTGTGTGCCAATGTCTTATTAAAAGCACATCAAATTATGTACCAAAAGCACTAAGCAAAGTAGGATCAAAAGAAAAAAGTTCCTGTTTTTTAAGGAGTGATCCATCTTCCAACATTTTTCAAAATCCTAAAACCCTGGTGGAGTGGGTAAGTAACTTACACAGTGAAACAAATCATGACGGTGTCATTCAGTATCAAGCAGTTCAGATACCTTAGTACACATTTCACTGTGAAAGGCTCATCCTCCACATTTATTTCTGGGCTTGCAATACTCACGTTTTCCACAGCTTTCATAGCAGTTCTCTGGGCAGGGAAAATGACTAAGTGTTATCTAAGCTAATACTTGTAAGTGCTGGGTGTGTTTCAGAGAATGAAATGCTAGTGAGGAGGTTTTCTGTCTGGGGTGATTTAAATAATCTTGTATCAGTTGTGGTATGTGTCATTTCTATTTTACAAGTAGATCCAGGTATTTTAGACTATCACAGCAAAAATACTTTTGCATTTGAGGTTCAGCTGCTCTGAGGTGGCTTCTGACAGTTTTTGTGAATAGAAGGTTCCAGTAATTAACAGAACCCAGTGGCCTTCCTGAGCAGGAGACAAAATAATCTCTTAATATAAGGAAGCTCCATTGTTTCATTTTGCAAAATGAGCGTGAGTCAACATAAGGATATTGCTGAGAAAGAAGCTAGCGTACTGAGATGTGTAAACAGGACTATTGTACGTAAGAGCTATGTTGTAACCCTTCCATTTTACTCGGTGTTGTGGTGTTGTCTCCAGTTGTAGGAAAGTCTAATTTTAGAGAAATCATTGGAGAGCAAAAGAGCAACGAGTGTCTGTAATCTGTGACCTTCCCCAACAGAGCACGTGGCTTAGTCCGGCAAAGCTGTAAAGAGGAGGCAATGTTCTGTTCCCCATGTCTAAGACAGACAGGATGAGACAACTGTATCTTGAATTTCAGTAGAGAAGTTTGGGGTTGTACTTTAGGATAAACTTTCTGGTGTAGGAACTGTGGTGTCTAAGCCTATCTTGCCTACATCTGTTGTAGGGGGACTTAGAAGACTGGTTAGGCACACATAAGTGAGCCTGGAGCAAGGGCATTTCCTCAAGGTCCCTCCTTGCTCAAAGAAAATAATCATTCTTAAAATTGTATTCAAATAATTTTTGGAAACCAGACTCCCACTTTGAAGTCCTACTTAAACCTCTTTTGGAACAGAGGCTTCCCGTTGAGATTTATTGTACAATGGCTAATAAGCTGGGCTTTTGTTCCCAGGCACACTCTGAATGCTAGAGAAACATAAAAAACCCCAACCTTTGCACTTGATGAGCTAACTGGGAAGCCTTGGAGATGTCTGGGTTGGAACAACAGCCCACAGTGACTGAGAGCTGTGGCTCAGAAAGGTCACCAGCTGCATTACACAAGTCACACTTAGAGCGGTCACCGTATGTGCCTGAGTTGTGTACCTGTTATCAAACTAACCTCAGGGAAAGTATGTTTTAAAAGAGCTGTGACATTTTCAATGGGAGGATTTGGCCAGGGAAGCATCCTCTTCCAGTGATACCCCATGAAAGATTAGCGGTGTTTTGTTTTGCTCTGTGCTGTTACAGAGGAGCCATTAAAGAGAACGTATTGGGGTATCATTTGTGAGATCAGGGTTAAAAGCCACTGCTAAGGGCACCAGAGAGGGCTGATTCCTACTCGGCCTAGTTCCTAACCAATGTGATAAAGTGAATTATATCTCACAAGTGGCACTTTTTGCTGTGCAGAATCTCTCTCCCCTGGCAAGAGTGTCAGAGCAAAGGTAATGGTCTTGGAGAAGGCAGTGTATTTTAGTTCAAGGGACACTTTCACCACACTTACTCTTTTCAAGTGCTGCCTTGATAGTTGCGTTTTGATAAACGACATCCTCCCCAGCGCACGGAGAAAGCGGTTACTGTAAGGCCTGAGTACGAACAGTACGTGAGGGATGGGTGTGTGGACACGGCCAGTGGCGTATGGCCGGACAAAGCAATCTGTAGCTTTTAATAGAAGGAGATGAGTCCCTCTGCCTTTGCTCCCCCACTTCCCTGAGTTCCCATGGACGCAGTTGTGCGCTAGGTCTGACTTCCAGCCCCAAGCAAGCAAGCAAGGGTGGGTCCGAATGGGAAACACACCTTGCTAATCGCTGGACCTCTCACTGATTTCCTGTTGAGTAATGTAAATCCTGAACAATGGAAGACAAACTCCAGCAGGAAACTAGGGGCAATGAATTATCAGATTCCAAATAAATATGTAAGCGAAGGAAATGATCATCCCACAATCTTAAGGGAGGGGGTGGCTGGGCATGGATGACTCCTGTGCTTTTTTTCCCAAGAGATGTGAGGCCTCTTCCTATACATTGCATTATGTTTGAGAGTTTCTACCTTGGGGCCACTCCTGATGTAACAGTGATGACTTTTTTTGCTTACTTCCACCCTACCATTTTTCAGTGTGGCGTGCTCTGGTGCTTTCCGTTGGTATTAAGAAAATGACTGGGGGAAGAATCTCCTGTCCTGCTTTGCCACTGGCCGTGGTGGCCTTGGGCTGGTAGTCTCCCTGCCGGCCTCAGTTTTCCCTTTGGAATGATATCAATCTCCCCTATAGCATCCGTATAATTTGGGATTTATTCCCCAAAACTAGGAACATCTCTCAGATGAAGCCATTCATGGGTGTATCTTTATAATAGCAGAAATACTGGTTGATCAGGGAACCCCTTACACCCGGCATGGGATGGCTCCAGTAAGGTGCAGCAGTGTCAGGCTGGCCATGCCGTGGTGTGGGGAATGTTTCCTGTTTGAATGGTGCTGCTGAATTTTTATGACCTACTGTGTGAGTGGCATCTGCTTGCCCATGATTTTATCTTTTAGCAGTAGTTTTAGAAGCAGGTATCTCTGTAGCTCAACGGATGAAGAATATATATATTTTTTATTTTTTTTTAATAACTTGGGAATTGCATACCTGGGTCACACAGAAGACCTTGAGACAAATTACAGAGGTAGCACACGGTCTTGAAAGCTAAGGATTTGTGGATTCAGTGTCAGTATATATGTGTCTATTTGGGGCTGTGTAATTTTGAATTTCTGCCTCAGTTTGGTCCTGGCCATGGCCACCTACATACCTGCCACTCTTTTTCCCCACAGTGTCTTTCATGCCTCTGCAGAGGACTATAGGGGAATCCTGCTGCATTGGACCTTGGGTCTGAGGACCATCTTTGCAACCAGAGCCACACATCTGTCACTCCATGAGCTCTTGCTGTCCCCATAGGCCCCTTCCAGGGCTTTTTCTCTAGAATATGGTTTCCTGTGCTGCCTGCCAGCTTCCTAGCTCCAGAAGGCAGCTGAGCACTGAGTTTTAGAGGTTTAAAGTCTTTGCACCTTCAGCGGCTAAGGAGCTTATGAAACTTTGTCGACACAGAGAAAGACTAATGTATTTCTTTTCCTTCTTATTTGGAGCTGCAGCTTTTAGATGTAAAGGCGAGAAGTGCCTTGTACTGTGGCTTTGAAAAAAAGTGTTCAGATATTTACAATATTGTTTTCCCTCCCTCGGCCTCCTTCCTGCCCAGGACCATGAAATGCCACCCCTGTGCCGTCCTCTCACAGTGCTTGGTGCACTCGCACTATAAATTGGAGCGGGGATCTGACCTGGTTTAAAAACCAAAGTGAGCACAACCCACAACTTTCCTTTTTTTTCCTGGCCAGGTTACTTTGAAGCTGGATCACTTCCCCAAACCACAGCTTTTAGAAACACTAGCCAGAGAATCAGATAGAAACTTGCTTTCAACAAAAACCATCAAGTTTGCAGAAAAGCTCCTTAGCTCAAGCCTGCCTAGAGGAGACCTGCTGATAAATGATTCTCTTTTTGGCCTCAACAGTTTATAAATGAATCACGAGGACAGATGCCTACGAGAAGACAGGTTAAAAAAGATTTCTGTGTGTATTTAAAATGAGAATACCCCAGGATGCTGATCTGTCTCTATGACAACTGTCTGTGAGCTGAGCAGTGGCTTTTGTTGTGCCGGTGATTCTGCCTTTGCCAGCACACTTAGACCTGGGTGCTCAAAACGTTGGCATTGACCAAAGTTCACTGTGAGAACAACCCAAAGTGCGTTTGCGTTAGACCAGTTAATGGCATTGAATTGTTTACTAGAATAGCTTCTCTCCTTGTTTTCTGCGCAACAGACGTTCAGCTTTGCAGGTGTGTGCGAAAAGGGAAGAAAAAAAGGATTAAAATGGCAAAGATGAGAACGTTACGCAAATTTAAGGGTTGAATTGCTAGTGAAATGGTCTCGCTTCTGCTTGCTCCCAGCCTGTGTGCCGTGCCCCTGTCTCGTCGTCTGAGCAAGGGTTGCTTTTCCCTGTGGGTCTCTATTGTTTTGAATAACTTAAAGATAGTTAAAATTGTATTGTGTACCTCTGCACCATGCTGGAGACCTTACCTACGGTCCTGTCCAGTGGCTGCTGGCGATAACGAAATAAGGGATCTTTGAGAATAGCTTTGTTTAATTAAGGTTGGTGGGACTCCTGAAGTGATAGAATATTGCTGCTGCAGGAAGCATAGGGAAACAAGCACGAAGACTCCAAACGCCAGAACGTGTGCAGAATACCGGCTCCAAAACACCCAGGTATATGGCATACTGGATATATTAACCAGCTCTGTATAGTTTTTGAAGCTCTCAGAATTGACTCTGCCTACTTGATGCAAACAGCTCTGAGAAGTTGACTCAAGCCATCCACACACGGAAGACGAGGAGGAAGAAGGACATTGTATGTGCAGGATGTGCCACTGTATGTTGGGAAATTTCATACTGAGTTGTGGCTAATGGGACAGGACAGAAACACATATTTTTAGACACTGCTAATGCCGTTTAATTGTAAATCTCAAGAGCCAGAGATTTAATTACTGTCACCATTAAAATCTTCCAATATGAATGACTGCTGGAAATAATTATGGGAAATTGTTTTGTCATATTTCCTGCCTCATATCTGTATAGTAAGCATTCAGATCTTCTCCTCTTCTTGCTGTGTGGAAGTAGTAAATGTTTCTACCCCGGATAACCAGTCATCGTGCACAAAATACAATATATTCGTATATGAATGGAAGACACTTTAGGTTGGAAGAACTGTTTAGATGGGACAGCAAAGGGCTATAATATTGTATAGACCTCAGTTAACCGAATGTGCCTATGTTTTCCCTAATAGTGTGATCTGAATTTATGTCTTAAAATGCTGTTGAGGCAGGAGGGCCATCCCGGCTTGAGTACTCCCTGGTATGATGCCTAGGTTTTCTAGCCATGGCTACTGTATGTGCTACCCCTGCATGCTCTTGGTGCACACACCTTTCTCGGGAGGAGTAAATGGCTTTGCTTCAACCCCTGATTCTTGGCTGCACCTCTCCAGGGAGCATTGCTTTGTTGGGTTTTTGGCCAGTCTCAAAGAGAAAGTCCTGGTGGTCATCGCCTAGGATGTGCCATTGGTACCAAATTCATCTTGGATTTGGTTCCCTCAGGGTAGGTTGAGGTGTGTACCTGCTTTGGCACTTGCTTTGGCCCAAGAGGAAATCCAAAACGCCTATTTTTAAAATCCTGAAAACTGCTATGACACCTCCTGAAAGAGGCCGTTACAGCGACAGTACATGAACGTGACAGCAGAGGCAGGGTGAGCTGTACCTATGGTGCTGTAAGATAAATGGAAATGCAGACTGACAAGGAGCTTTCACTACTCACTTCCTATCACAATTCCACCATTGTCTGCTCCTTCTCTTTGATGTCTGGTTAAAGAGACATCACTGATACCCAGAATGGGGACAGCAGGTGCTATACAATCATTATGGATAGTTGCTTATACTGTGTGATACAGAAGGCAGCTGGGGGGATGTTGGATGTATTTGGAGATTAATTTCCTTTGGGGATTTTATGTCTTTTGCATAGCCCCAGTTAATACGTCAAAATGAGCATCCAAGGCCACAGCTTTCTACTGGGGGATACTGCTCTTCCCCGCAGGAGTAATTGAAATGCATTTGCAAAGGTGCGTTAGCGAAGTAGGAATGATTTTCGAAATGTCTTTCCTACAATACCACAGGGGAACATGGTACTTTGCAGGCAAATATGAAATATCATTGTCGTCAGGAACAGCTAACGGCTCAGGTCGGGCAGCTTACACACGCACCGAGGATGCGCGCAGGAAGGAGGTGTTGCGGGGTCATGTTATGGAGGGGGGCTGTGTTGGCTTAGCATCTCTCTGCTTGCATGGAGATGTTTGCATTGCCAGTAGGTTTTAAAATGTTTTGATTAAATTAGGATTTTGAGTGGAAAGCCCTCAGAATCTAATCTTTTGCCCTGGGATTTTAATGAAGTCCTCCCAGGGGTGTGAGTAGGATTGATGTCCTTGCACATGTCCTGCCGTTCCCCGATAGTTCTTTTAGAGCTGAGCAGCTGTGTCCCAGCAGGAGCAGGTGGTGAAGTGGTCGAGCTGGCTCCGGCAGGAGGGGGGAGTCAGACGCTGGAGTGCAGGGCTCGGCTGTAGAGAGTCATGCTGGGAGCCACCGCAGCCAGATGTCTGGGCAAACACGGCCGGGAAGGAGCTCCCCACACAGTGGTGCTCTGGCATTAATTTACCATCAGTAATGCAAGAGTGGGTTATGACTTTATTCTTCCTGGAGTAAGTATTCCAGCCACTAGCTCAGATACTCAAATTTTCCGGTCATATACAAGTGTTTTTCTTCTAAACAAACACAGCTTAACCCTTATTAAATCTACCATAGACCTGCAAGCTCAGAAACTCCTCCAAAAAGACGGGGTCTTATGCTTTAATTCTGAGATGCTGTCTGTCACAGCAGTAGCTTCTTTCATCTGCCAGCCTCAGAGCAAGTATCAGAGGGGAGGCTGGCTCCATCCTTCCAGGCGATGGGAACGGCATGGAGGGGTGAAGCAGTTGCCTGAGCTCACGCGGTGAGTCAGTGGCAGAGCTGGCAGGACAGCCTTTTCCTGATTCCCAGGCCAAATCCAGCGCCTTAGGCCAACGCTGACCGTTCTCTTCCTCTCACGTTTATTACTGACAGCTATTGAATAAGAATTGGTGCTTTTTTGTTTCTGCTATTTATTGCTGGCCCAGTTAAGGTCAGGGTTTTTTTATCCCAGTTCCCCAGCAGGTACTTCTCATGGTACAGAGCAGAGAAACAAGCAACATCAGCATGAAGGGCTGAACTGTGGCCAGCACGTCTGCAACGCAGAAGCAATCAGCGTGATTCACAAGTGGTCCCTCTCCCCAGTCCTTTCAGTTCTCAGGCTTTGCCTACATGCGCCAGGACCAAGTCAGTGTGCTGCTATCCCGTAGAAATCTCTCTTGCTTCAACAGGACAGAGTTGCAGTGGGCAGTACTTCATCATACCTTCCAAATTGCTTGGCTTTTTCTATCGATTAAATCCAGTTGGTGATCAGCCATTGTAGAAGGGGGGTGAGCTGGCAGTCATCACATGCTGACCTGCAAGTAGGGTTGAAGGTGTTTGCAGGTACTCCAAATTCACACATGAAGTAGACATCTCTTCGTTTCCTGGACTAGCTGGACACAGATGGGTCTTGCCCATGCTTGTGTGATGGGCAGCTTGGGGTCACTTGCTCATAGGGACCTCAGACAGTGCCGAATAGCATCTCTAGGGGAAAGAGAGGGTGTCTGTGGCAGGTGGTGGCTTAGTGTGATGGAATGTGTCCCAGACATGAAGCTGATAGCTAAGATGAACAGAATTCAGTGCTTGATCCAGCTGAGCAAGCCACTCACTGGTATTTTTGAGGTTGGTAGGGAGAGAAGTAGTGGCTTCTGCTGGTTATATTGAAAGAGGTTCAGGATGGAAAAACTGGTTCTCAGTGAAGCAGAAACCATCTGGTTCTTCAGTGTCTCTGATGGCAAGACAGATAAAACCCAGGAAAACATGTGTTTTTGTAGAGGTGCATGTGGGGTGAGTGCTGGGAGGAAATTCTTATTTTACATTTTCTACTGAGGAAACAGTCCTTGCTCCAAGAGTCTTGCCCTCCAGTTGATGGTGTTTTTCTTCCCCAGCAATGAACAGACATCATCAGAAAGTCTCTTGTTTCAGATTCCGTTTATCACGTATTTGAACAGAGACTTGACAAGGTTTTTTTCAGGTATTAATTATAGCTGACTGCATGGCTAATCCATCATTCTCTTTAGATGGAGTCACTGGGTGTTGAGTGATGTAACTTCAAATGTGATCAGTCTGCCATAGGTGAAGATGTAGCAGCTCTTAGTCAGAGCCAGTTCTGTTTCACCTAACAGTAAATGGAAGAAAGGGTAATTGTATAATGACAAAAGACAACGTTTGGAAGGGGATGAAAGATTCAGGCATTGCAGTTCTGTGATTTCTCATTTGAATTCCAAAGTGAGAGCAGGGGAAAAATTCTTGCTTTCCATGACCACAACTCATTTTATCACGTGTCTCTGGGCATGATCATTTCTTCTGAGTCCTGGGATGTTTTATCTTTTGTCATCCATAGCATATGGATGCTGAAGTACAAAGAAGCTCAGAGAGCACCTGTGGTTTCCACAGCCCTCTGAAATGAGGCTACAAGAGTCTTGGCCAAGATCCCAGCAGCTGAGCTGAGGATGGAGCTGATCTTGTCCCATCTGAGGAAGTCAGTGCCTGCTGAAGTCCACTTTCAGGTTTATCTAAGGGCATTCCAAGTCCAAGCCCACGTCTCCTGAAATTATATGCCCTGCTAAAGTTTGCAGTGATTCATTGGGAGTATATTTTGTTAAGCAACCTTTTTCTTTGTTTTGAAAGCAAGTGGCTTTGAATCTGTCTTTAGTAGTCTACACCTTCACATCTTCATATGGTAATAAGGAAGTTGTTCAAGCGTATGAGCATAATTCAGAGTGTAGATTTCCCCTGAATACATAATTGCATAAAATGGGAGCATGAGGCATGACATCCAGATAAGGTTGTTGGTCCCCGTTGCACTTTGTTTCTGAGATGTGTCCATACTTGAGATTTGAGAAAGATCTCCCTGAATGTGCTCCTTCTTTGTGCAGCGCTGTCTTCCGCTGTGGGAGACACTGTGGTTCCCTGTTGCTTCCTGCTCTCATTTTGAGACGCAAATACCCATCTCTCCCCAAAGATACGTATTCACAAGTTGTTGCGTTGTCAACGCCTTATAACCTGACAGGAGAATTAAACTTTGCTCTCTGAAGGGAATGCATTGTCCAGTTTGGATCTAGGCTGGTAGCATATATATTGCATTTGTGCTAATTAGTTACCAACCGAGTTGGCTACAGTCCGTTGCCCATCTGTGATGGGCTACCATTAAATTGATGGTCACTTGAAAACTAAGCAAGAGGCAGTGAGAAAGTAGCCTCAAGAATTTGTTGGATTAGAGTGGTTTGAGAGACTTCAGACATCTGGAAGAAACCAGCCATGCAAAATCACTACCTTGGGGGACTGCAGAGCTGTAGCTTATTGGGTGTCTCACGGCAATGCTGAGATCAGCCCTCCGACAGAGAAATTCTCAGTCCCATGAATCAACAGGAGGTTTTGCATTAGCTTTAAGGCTGCAGTTTCACCTCAATTTCAAGGTCTCTGTTTTAATCTCCTTGTTTTTCTGAGAAGAAACCCCATTGATCCAGCTAGCACTTTACTTCTGATTAGCATGTTAGAGTAGAACCTGACCCACAATACCAGGAAATAAAATGCTTAAATAGCTAAAATGGGATTTAAAAAAAATGCAATTTATTAAATGATTTCTCTGTCAGTGATGTGTTTAGCAGGTATAGAAAACAGAATGAACTAAAACAGGCTTTGGCATTTCGGAAAGTGAGTCATTTTTTCTGTTGCATCATGTATAAACTTTTCCCTTTTCATGTATGTATGGTTGAAATTACTTTGAGGTTTTGAATTTTCACTTCAACTCTCTGTTTTTTATTATTTTCAAGCATTACTGAAAGTGATGGTTGATAGTCTTTAATACTGTGCTCTCATTGCATTTTTTTTAAAAAAGCCAGTGGGCCACATATAGGTGGTTAAATGAGCCAGGGAGTTATTGGTTTCTCATGTTTAGGTAGGAATGAGAGGTAGGTGTATTGATGGATCCATAACATGGTGCCAAGGGGTGCTGCTGTCAAATAGCCTTTATGCAGGGGACCAACCTTGAAATCCTTGTTGTGCAGTGTGGTCATCTCTTTTCAAATTCTCAAGCATTTGTACAGGTTCCTTGAAATCAGTTTAAAGACCATGAACATGATGCTGTTGCAACCAGCTGAGATAGCAGACAGGTATGTCTGTTTTCTTAAAAGAGTGCAAAACAGTATTGAACCCTCTGAGGTTCTCCATGCTGGAGGAATGCTCAGTGTCCCAGCAGTTTTAAGATGAAGTCTAGAGCAGACAATGAATACTGAGAGAGGCCAGATAGAAATACGGGATCTAAATGGAGTTTCCATAGGTCAGGCCCAGCACAGAAGCCAGTTGGTCTCCACATGCCAGGACCAACAAGATGTTGTTCATGCTTCTTGGGATGAAGAAATCCAGCAGATGGAGGTGTGTTAAACCTGCCCTTGTGTGCCCACTTTGTAGGGAGAAACGGCTACTCCTCAGGGTGAACTTGATGACCTTCTTTCTTTTGAGTTCACAGCTACCGTCTGCAGCTGAGCACTGCAGGAAAGAGAGGACTTGTCCTAAC
The DNA here is from genome assembly GCF_000699105.1 of Pygoscelis adeliae. NCBI lineage: Eukaryota > Metazoa > Chordata > Aves > Sphenisciformes > Spheniscidae > Pygoscelis > Pygoscelis adeliae. Next base: position 70,876 of record NW_008824766.1, on the reverse strand, counting down.
CCCCAAGCAGCTGGGCAAAGTAACATCATCTGGGCTTCATCCCTTCAGAAAAATTGTTGAAAGGCAGGCAGCTTCTACAACCGACTTCTTTGGGCTGGTGGGTTTCTTGCACAGCTTTGGCTTGGTGTGCTGCCAGGCCTGGTTCATCCTTGCTCCTGCTGTTGGTAGGTCTGTAGCTTGCTTCGGACCCAGCACTGAAGATCAGTGTTTTAGCTACAAGTAGCCTTTGTAATAGTGGTAGCATAGCGATGGGCACAAGATAAAATTCAAAGGAGGAAGACTTGCTGAAAAGAGCTTAAACAGCCAAGAAATGGGTGCCACCATAGGCATTTCTCCCAACCCTCACTAATTTTCATTTTGAAAGAGTTATGTTTGGGGAGGGATTTTTTTCTTTGTCTAAAATAAAAAAAATCTTACCCTCCTTCATGGAGCTGCTGGCCCAAATGTTTTTAGAACTAGCGTGCAGCTGCCGGGTCTACCTTGTCTCGTTAGAAACTGGCTTGATTTTCAGTCTTGGCAGATCCCATGAGAGTCTATGAGATCTATTAGAAGGGTCCAAGGTGACTCTTTGGTATGAGAGGGTAGGCGTTTCACAGCTTGCTGAATGTCAGCTGTGACAGTGCGGTGCCTGGGATGTGCTGTGTCAAGGTTTGAGCTGCCAGTTATGGCATCGTGGAAATGTAAAGCTGGAAGGGGCTTTAGGAGATGATCCTTTCCTTTTGCTGGCAATAGCAGGAGCTCAGCTGGTAGCGGTCCTGTGCCGTGTTTTTTGTTGCTTTGTCACTGAGCCTTTGTAGCTGCTGGGGCCTGTGTAGCCAGAGCGAGTTCCTCCTGGGGTTGTCTCCATGACTTTCACTCACCCAGCCGTGCAGATACAAAGTGTGTGGAAGAAGTTTGCCGCTGGGCCTGTCCCTCATGTGTCCCTGATTAGTCGTTGCCTGGAATCTGAAATACTAAAGGCCTGCAGAAACCTTGCGAGGAGCTCGGCTGAGCGCGCCAAGGTCCTCTGGGGTAGAGTTCAGCAGTCTGAAGGGCTCACCTGATTACAGCAAGGTAGTCATGCAAAGTGACTCACACGAGATTATCTTTAATGTCATCAAGTGTTTCTTCTCATTACAGTTGAGAAGACAGCCTGCTGGCTGCTGTTGTAACGGGGTTTTACATGACGTGGCTGCAGTGTTGCGTGGTGCAGAGAAATGCTGGGGTGCAAGATGCCCTCTAGTGCAGTCCAGGCAGCATAGCTCAGCGCTCCCACGGCTGGTGGCATCGCCGCCACGCCGGGGGCGAGTGGCATGGCTGGGCAATAACCAGAGTGGGCAAAGCATAGCAGGGACCTTTGCTCTTCAGCTTTAAGTGGGGATTTCAGCCTTAGGTTGGGTTTATGGAAAGCAGCGTGAGGTTTGGTTTAGGGAAGAAAAAAAAAATAGTCCTTTCAAAAAGCAATTTGTTTCTGCTTTCTGTGAGCAAGGCTTCCAAACGGACTCGGTCAGTTCTGCAGTACGATCAACAGGACTGGAAAAAAATACCAAGTGAAGTAACACAGTGGCTGTGGTAAACATGAACTGAGGCCTTGGAAGTAGCTAATGGCATACCACAAAAGAGTCTCCTTTCACCCACCACGGGCTGTGCCAGCAGCAAGTGCTGCCAGCGCTGGCGTCTAGCAGAGGAAAGCATCATTTGGCTCCCTTTTGGATTTCATTACTCTTCCTGCACTCCCTCCTGCTCACAGCAAAAGCCTTTCCAGTTGTAAAGAAGTGAATTAACTCCCTTCGTGTCAGTGATGGATGAGGCGCTTTCTCCCCCTTCAAAGAGGGGAGCCGTGCCGGTGAATGCGGGCCAGAGGAGTTGAAAAGTCCAAGCGGAACAGGAGAGCCCGTGGGGTGACCCAGCTGTCGGGCAGGACACCCTGGGGACAGCTCCCACCGGTGCCCTGTGAGCAGGGAACAAAAGCTGCTCTCAGCACGCTCGCCCTCGAGGCTCATTTTTTTTTGTGTCCTGCTTTCAATGGACTTGGGCACATCCCTTAACACACAGCAGCCATTTGCGTGGGGTTCACGGAGCCTCAAAGGCTTTCGGAGGGTGCTTCTCTGCCCTGCACAAAGGAGGGTTAGCACGCTGGTACTTGGGAGATCTCCTTTCAGGCGTCCATGGCTAATCATATTAAAGGTGACCTCGTGGGCAGCGCTTTCCATTGTTGCCATGTGTTTTGTCCAGTGCTTGAGTGATGTTGCACATTGGAATGTATTCATGCGTTGCCTAATTTAATCACCAGGCTTAATCTCCTCTCCTGTTCTGCACCCTTAGAATTTACTGGCTCCTTTCTAGCCTCCCGTGCATTGTCTGGGTCTCCTTCACAAACTGATACCGATGCCTGGAGGTATTTTTATTTATTTACTTTCAGAGTGTATTTAAAAAAAATCATCTCAACAACAAACCCAGCAACCTCTCCAAAGTGTGAGCAAGCGCAGTGGATGCTCTAGGAGGCTGATCCTCCGTCCCTGTGATCTTTTTCTTCCAGCTTTTCCATAGAGAAATTAAGGATTAGGCTCATGGGCTTAAAAAAACAAAAAAAAATACTACGAATGGAAAAATGACTGAGAAAGTGGTGTGTATCCTTTTAATATTGTTGGAATAAATAACTAATTTTAAGAACTTGACTGTCTCTGTAAAATATGGTGTTGGTTTCTGCCTTTAAAATTTACCACTTTGGTATGGACAACTCCAATTCCAGGACTGACCGGACAAAATTAACCCAACAAAGCCCCAAGTCCATCAAGCTGGGAAACTGGAAAGTCTGATTTATGCAAAACTACTGCAAAAACCAGAGACCTCTGCAAAAGCTGCCATGCTCCGCAGAAGCCAGGCATTTCTAGGGAGCAGTGCTTTACAGTCTGTCTTTTAAGGATGATTTCTAAAGATTTTTCTAAGACTTCCCTGCCCCAGCCAGCTCTGCCGTGTGGAGGGGTATGTTAAAAATGGGAACTAGAGATTCAGTTGTGTTGTGACTTGCTTTAGGAGTGGATGGGGTCAGTCCCAGCAAGGGAAGGTAGTGATGAGATTTTAGGACGATACACGATCAGGTTGCTAGTATGCTGAACTCCCAGGGGCAGGAAATCTTCTAATTTCCTTACACTTGCTGAGGCAGATTGTTAAATAAATACCTCATGCTTTGGTTCAGCTCTTAGATTCTCCTTCTCCGCATACGGCGTGCTGGTACCCACAACTCTAAACAGTGAACTACATCCCGGATGTCTTTGAAACCTTAAACATAGCTTGTACCAATTTAACTGAATTACAGCTTTGAGTTTCTCTCTGTGTGTGTGTGTGTGTGTGTGTGTACATGCACACATGCATTTCTTGCAGCCGAGCTCTTGCACGTGAGCTTGCTGGTCTTCTGAGACTGTGTGTTATGGTTTGGGTTTGATAGGAGGAAGGAGGAATGACATAAAAGATTGCAGATTTGTGACTGGTTTTAAAAATAGTTTTAAAATATTATGTATCTTCATTTTGAAGAAATGCAATACTGCTTGGAAACCACAACTACTGAACATAAACCATGTCGAGCCCCTTACATATGTTAAATAACAGTGCGGAACAGAGGGTTATAAACAGCCTGCTGTGCATTAATGCTGGAAGAAGATCACTGATCCTAACCCCCGCACTCCAACCCGGGGATCGACAGCAGCGTCGTGGGCTCTGACATCAACTTGGCCCTACAAAAATACTTCACATTTTACACCACACCTTTTCAGAGTGAACCTTGCCAGAGCCCTTTCCGAAGCATCTACATGCAGAAATCGCTTCCCCGCTGAAGCACAGCTGTATCAGAGCTGGAGGAAGACGGCTGGCCGTGGGTTAGCTGGAGGGCAGGGTGCCCAACCCCCAGCCAGCAGGGCTCTGGCCTCGCTGGGACAAGTCGCCTGGCCCCC
>NW_008824766.1:57435-66891 GCF_000699105.1 Pygoscelis adeliae | reverse complement strand
GAAAGAGTGAGCAGGAGCAGGTTGCTGCCAGAGGAATTCGATGGAGCCACAGCCAGCCCGTCCCTGGGGGAGCCCAAGAGCCAGCGGCTGGGGGGTGAATGGCGGCAGCTCCTGCCGTCCGTGGGAATCGGCAGGGATGTCCTTGGAAAGCTTTGGATCTTGTGCACCAAGCAATCGCGCTTAGGCACACCGCGAGATTTGGTTAAGTAAGGGAGAGGAGGTCGTGGCATGCAGCCCACCTCTGCTCGGGGAGGAGGGAGCCGGCACTGCCATGGCGGGATGCTGGGTAGCATTTTATGGCGTGCAGTGTGTGGAGAAGATGCTCTGCAGAAGGCAGTGGGCTGAGTGTGTATGGCAGGAGATGCCTTCCCATCCTGTGCTGCTAACAGTGCGGGGGGCAGAAGGTTTGGCCAAGGACACAGCACAGCTGCCTGCTGCCTGCAGTCCTGGCAGGTCGTAACAAGCTGAAAGAGAGTCCAGATCCTCCCCAGAGAACGAGCAAAGCTTGAGTCAGCAGTGCTAGGGCTGGACTTTGGGACTGCCAGCTATTTCACAGCAGCACCCCAAAGAATGGGGGAGAATGGCATGGCTGTCAAACTGAGATCCGCGTGGTGTGATCAGGGCATTCTGCATCTTCATAGTCCCAGTTCCAGTTTAATTGGCTTGCAGATAGAACTAAACCTGGAAATCCTGTTGTGATCTCTCTTGTTACCTGGCAGAGCTCTTATCATGTCCGCACAGGGGCTGTTCATATTTTAATGGGTTTATCTCTTGTATGGAGGGTATTACAAGCTTTTGTCTGTCTTCCAGTGCAACTCTACGGAAACCCCTCTAGGCATGAGGCAGTACCTGGGCACTGAATTAATCTGTGCTCCTGGGTTCTCACAGCTCCATTAGTGGCTCAGCAGGGGAAACAGTTAGCATTAACAAATTTAAGAAAATAGGATTTGCTGTGTTTGATCTGCCCTCGGCTCCTTATTCCTCCCAACAGCAATGACAAAGACGGGGCACATTATGGGAAGACACAAAATAGTCATAGGGAAGACACAAAATTGGCTGATTTGTAAAATGTGTATCAGCATCCTCCAAGGCACTTGGGGGGGGAAAAAAAAAGTTGTACTGTAGTTGGGTGCAATAAGAGACACCAAACCATTTTTCCTCCTGCCACATGCACAGACACATCTGCACCCACAGCTCTTACCTTGCCTTTCCCTGCGGCTCGAGCCCTGTGAAGACAGCGCGGTGTCCTGTCCTCCTTCAGGTAACCGCTGATTTGGGATCTGTCACTGGTGTGAGACTGGGGCAGCTCTCAGAAACCATCCAGCGCCTTGTGAAGGGCTGTTTGTCCCCTTACTTTTAATCAAATGAATGTTTACCATTGCTGGTGTTCTTGTTCTGTTTTCCATTAAAGAAACGGCCTGCAAGCCATGTCATGTTTTCCTTGTGGCGTTATGTTCCTTAGCAGAGCTGTGCATCCATCAGTGGCTGGATCTGCCATCTCTTTGGGAGCTGCTGACTTCTGCAACGCTGTTCTCTACTGACCGTGGGCTCTCACAAAATAGCAGGGCCAAGAGTGAAGCTAAACTTCAGGCTGCTTAAACCTAGGGTCAGTAAGCTGAGACCATGTTTTCAGACATGACTGTCAAGTGTCTGAAATAACAGCAGGTGGGGATAATGACCTGTTACCTGCAGTACCCTCTAATAATGACATACCAAGCAGCGAGTTTAGAGAGGGTTTTCCACTTGGCTGTGTCACCTTTCATCTAAAGCAAGCGTGGAACACACCAATTGCTTTTCTTAAGTCTTTCAGGCTCTCACTTAGGGATCCCTTTCTGATCAGGCTTTGCTTTTCTTCATCAGATCAAAATGGCATATATATGGACTTCCATACTGCCCACCCTGTGAAAAAGCTGGTGTCAGTCCCTCAGGTCCCTTTGGGTCCCGGGTGTGACCGACCGGCAGGCTGCAGGCACCGTGGCTGCACAGAAACGCCTGTCTGTTCGGCTGCTGACACTTGTCAGCTTAGGGGAAATTTTACATCAGCCGTACGCTTAAAGTTTCTCTCCTTGCTAATAGTGAGAAATATTTCCTTTTTTTCATGGTTACTTTAACTCACTTGGTTGGTCTGTTTGCTCCAGGATTTGCAGGGCGGTGGACATATTTGCTGCTCTGCCAGCCCCTGAGCTTTCCGACGAGCTGGGGATTATGAGGCCCGGGGTCTCTCTCAGTCCTGGGTGTCAGTGGCGGGTGCTGCTGGTGTCAAGCTCCCCTTCTCCAGGCTCTGCACCAGCTGCTGGTGCCTGCGGGCTTTGGCAGTGTGGTGTCAGCAGCTGCATTTACCATCTCCCTTCTCGTGCAGCAGACCCCAGTCTTGCCTGTTCCCGTTCACACCAGTTACGGGTCCCTGTGCTGCTCCCCTGGCCTCTGGCTGTTGGCCTCTGGTCTCTCCTGGGGAATTTTCACTCTCTGAAAAGGTATGTGGTGCCCAAGCACTGCCCTCCAGCCATCTCCCTCTTTATGGACAGGGAGATTTGGCTTGCCAGCAACTCTAATGGCTTTGAGAAGGGTCAGCCCTGGCTCTCCATGTGTCTCTGGGGTTGTTTCAAATTCCTGATTGCAATCTAGCCTCTTACTAGAGTCTTGATCATCCTCCTCTCCCAAATTCCTGCTTTCCCAAGTGAATTTCCATATCTCCCAGGTGAAGAAGAGGCCATTGGGACTGGGCAGGACCTACCTGTTCCCCACAGCCCTGTAAGGCCTGTAAGTCATCATCAGTCTTCAAAATCCAAGAATTTTCTGCAGCCCCAAACCTCTCGTTTCTGCTGAGGTTGGTGAAGCCCAGCTTGTGAATTCTCTGTTATTGCACAAGATGAAATCAGTGAAATTGTCTTTTGTCAGACCACCGGCAGGGCTGGGAGAAGTGCAAGAGCTGGGAGTGCTTTAAAGAGAGGCTGAGACAGGCTGAGTAACATAAAACGGCCAAGCAGTAAAATTTGGCATGTATCTTGTTAGTGTCACAGTTTTTTATGTGGCATTTCCTAAGGATGTTTTGCTTTTATTTTAAAATTGATGTATGTGTAGAAAATACTTTTAACTTCATTGACAGTTCCCTAGTGGTCTAGAGCATGCGGTGCGGTGTCACAATTCGTTAGCTTCTGAAAAAGGTATTTTTAATCCACCAATGTAAACCCTTTGCAATTGTATAATCTGTATTTTAGTCCTGTGGTTTCCTAATCATGCATCTAGAGAATGAGCTCATCCAGTTTATAAATTATAAAGTGAACGGAAGTATTCAGCTCTTCTTTCTAAATAAATCTGGATCCATTTCTTTGCGGATTGCGTACTGTGTTTGAAACTTCCGATGCAGGCAAGTGTGAATGTTTAAAAATAAGCTTATTTGCAGTTTATGTTTTTGCCAAGTGGTGAAAGTTGTCTCCTGCCCCATCTTTCCAGAAAGGCTCTTCAGCTTTGACTTGCAGCTGTGAAATAAAAGCCAAGGGTATGATGCCAGCTTGCCATTTTGATGACAACGTTCGCGTATCTTTGCAAAGGATCCAGCCACGCTTCTTTCTGGTTTTGCTGCACTGCCCAGCCACCTGTAGTGGAGTTTTTGGGGGCCACTAGACAGCAAAAGAGCAGCCCTCGTATGTGCTGGGGAACACACGTTGGTGACTTTGCTTCCATGATGGGAAGACCCCAGGGTCCTCGCTGCATCCCAGGGGAGATATTTGGAGAGGAAGACCTGCTGCTGCCAGTGGGATAATTTACTAATAGCTTATAGTGGCTTTGGGTCCCAAGCTGGGAACCTCTGGCCTAGAAGGTTAGTTTAAGAAGGGGGCAAAGCTGTCTGCTATCTTCCCGTATGTCAGGCATTCACTGGCTTTGCATATATTTTATGCAGTTGTATAATGCAGGCAGCAGCAGAGAGGAATAACATTTGAGTAAACTATGGGATTGTAAAATAGAAATGGGCAGAGGGATTCAGACTGGAGTAATACCACAAATGAGTTTCAGCTCCATTTCCTAGGCTGGATTGGGTTTCAGGTTGACATTGTCCTTTAGCCACACGCATGGATCTTGTAGCCTGCTAGCAGAGGTAGTTTGTGGGCTAATGTCGTGAGAGGGAAGAGACATTAGAGATGTGTTGCTTGGGTGGTGCAGAATGAGTAAAACCCAAGGTGATGTGTTGTATTACAGCAAGTAAGAGAGAACCCTTCTGCATGGGTGACCTCGAGATGAGAAAGCAAAACAGGAATGGAGAGGAGGTCTCACCCTCAGAAATAAGTCACCCTTTGCTCTGCTGCCCATTTGCACCCAGTTGTTCTGTCCTGTGAAAGGGGGCGAGGCTGGCAAGGAGTTTCTGCCAAACACAGCACCGTCATCTCACACCCAGGAGCTCCAGGACGTGCGGGTTGGCTGGCTGTGGAGCATGCTGGGTGCCCAGCATGATCATTGCCGATTCCTTCCTGTGCCTGCTCTGCATTTCAGTTTGGGGGTCAAGATGTCTCAGGAGTGGTGACAGTGGGGCGGGAAGAGCAGCTGCTGGTGACATCCCCTTCAGAGCACCCTTTCCCCAAGGAGCAGGCTTGTGGGACAGCTGATTTTACCTTTGTCGTGGTTTAACCCCAGCTGGCAACTAAGCACCACACAGTCACACTGGAGTTCCAGCCTGTCCACTACAGCAGCACAGAAACAGTAGTGATGCCCTGGCCATCTGCCAGCCCACTGAGTTCATTTAGTCCATGATTTTGGGCTCCATCTTTTATGGTGGTCACTCAGGACAGGAGAGGTGGCATGATGCGTGGAGTTACTGGGCACCAAAGCCAGCTCAGGTTGGGTCACTGCTGCACTTGCACTGCTTCTTGTAAGGCTTCTCCTCCATTGGTTCAGGTGGTTCCTGCTATAGTAATTCCTATAACATGCAACTCAAATCATGGGTTACAACAATTTAAAGGTCTATCCATTACAATCTCCACCCCTGGTCCCTTTGGGCCAGACCATGGGGTTTAACATTGCAATGAACTCCTCCCCTTGCTTGTCTCTGTCTCCTGGGGATCGGCAGTGCTGAGGACACAGGGCAGCAGGGGCGGCTTCAGGAGCCTCCTAGAGAATTTAAACCTTCACCTGGAAAATGTGCATTTAGGGATGGGGAGAAGTAGTCTCAGTAAGGAGGCAATGGGTGAGACGTGACCAGTTTAGGACCAGTTCAGGACTTCCAACCAGTAGCAACAGCAGTCCCATAACCAGGTGCTGAGATTGGTCAACCATTCTCTCTCTGCAAAGCCAAAAGGGAAGGACCACCTCAACCCACTGTGAGAGGTAACTAGTTGAGCTGCTAGCAAGTTTCCTTGTCTTTCCTCTTTTTCCACTGTAGGACTTTTGGTCTCTCCTTTTGTTACCCCCATCCTGTCCTCACCACATGTACTTCAGCCTCTACCCAGGGTCTTTCTCCAGCAATTTTGAACTGCAGCACAAATAGAAAAGCTGGTGGAAGGAGAATGCTTTGGTCTCAAGAGCAGCTTCTTTAAGTGAAAACACAGCTGTGAGGTTTGCAGCCTGCACTTCTGTAAGGGCTTGTCCAGCCGGCACAGCCAGCACCGCTGCAGTCCTTCCAGCACGCAGGAATTGGGAAATCCATTGTGAACAAGATTGAGTTTGATGGCCTGCGTGGAGGCAGATGGATGTATTTTTAAGGGACAAGGTGCCAGAAAACCCTGTGATTACGTTACTGGAGCATGGCTCGTTTTTTGTGGTTTTAAAAGTGAGTGTCAGGACTTCAGGGATATTTTTTTTTCGGGTCAAAACCGAAGTTTGGGCGGGGCATAAAAACCTGCTTGATGACTAAGTTTATTCTTAAAAAGCTTGCTGGACAGGGGACCCTTTATTCTGAGAGGGAGCTGATACCAGTCTTTTTCAACTTCCATGCAGATGGGGTTAAATTTGAATGAGTGCCAAGGGTAGAAAAGAACCCCTGCCTTCCAGGAGACTGTTCTCAGTGTAATCTTTAGATCCAGTCCCCTGGTTTTTGTCTTGGAGGCTCATGTTCTGCCTCTCCTCCTTGCCCTGGGTGAACTGTTTCTGCTTGAATATCCCACCACATTGGTGGAATTACCTTGAACAGTTATAACCAAGGCTGGCCAAAGCATGCCCTTACATTGCCCCAGAATTGGGACATCTGAAATCTTTGACCTGGTTACTCAGCTGAACCGATAATACCTCTCTGATACAGTGCATATGTAGAGAAAACTTTTCGTCTAATGACGGAGGTTTGCTGCTCGGAGCCAAGGCTGGGAACAGGGGGATCCAAGCCAAACCATTTACTCAAGGGGCATGCAGAATTTGCCCAGTCAAGTCAATATAGGTACTGGCAGCGTTTCAGCAGCCAGAAGGTTGCTCCTCATGCTCTCTCCTTGTTGGAGCTACCAGGCTTTATCGCATGACTGGGCCCCTAATTGCTGCAGGTCTAAAACTTTCTTTAAAATGAGGACGGCTGACGGCTGCACCAAAGCCCAGGCAAGCCTGGAGGTCCATGACAGCATTAAGCACTGCTCCCCATTTCTGAAAAGCCTCTTTCTGGCCTTGGTGGAGGAGGCCCCAAGATGTAGGCAGCTTCCCCAACATCCCCCACCAAGTCCTGTCTGCCTGAGCAGGGCATTGGGTCCCCACAGGGATCAGGCGGCACAGAACTGTCGGTACACTGACGGGCAGCTGCCCTGAGCCCTTCTGCTTTCGCTGGTGTCTTGTGTCTGTCTGTGTCTGTGCGCTGGTTTGGTGTCTGCTCACCACTGTCAGGGGAGTGTGCATGGGAACCCTTGGGTGCAGGTGAAGCATGTCAGTGTCTGATGGATGGAGGAACAAGGAGGAGCAAGGAAGCATCCCACTATCAGCCAACTGCTGGGTTTAAAGATATAGGAATAGAGAGTGGGAGGATGTTGCCAATCTAGAGAGTGGAGCCATTGCACGAACAAGTGTTAGGTGCACACAGCCCCCTGTGCCCAGTGACCACTGTGGACAGGAGATGACTTTCCTTGAGATTGCTTTCCTGAAGGAGGTGGCATTAGCTTCACCTCAGGCCTGCAGTAGGTGCCACCAAACATTACCAAGGATCAGCCACGTGTTGAGAGTACATTCTCTTGCTCCATCAACCAGTCACCAGATAACGTGCCCATGCCTGCTTGTTACTTTGGGTACCACGGAGGCAATGACGTCCTGCCCGTCAAACAGCCTGCCCCAGCCCCTTTGAATTTCAGCAGCCTGCTCCTCTTCTGTTTGGGTGTATTGCAATTGCGTCTGGTGGTGAGCGAGCCTATCCATCACTGTATCCACACAGATCCCAATTACTCCTTTTGACAGCTCTTATTCACACACCTCCCTGTGCCTCTGACATCTCAATTATTGATGGGGCTTGCCTGGTAGGCAGCAGTCTGTTCTCAGCATGGCTACGTTCCAGCTCCCTTTCCCATTGAGTTCACGCACGCACCATGCCGAGCGTTTCTTTATGTGCAAAGCTATTGAAGTGGAAAGGGATCTTTATTAGCATGTGAGTTCCAGGGCTACGCTACCAAAGGGGGCAGTGCAAGCCACATGGCACTGCAGTATGGCGCTGGGAAATTTCCTCTCACCCTCCTCTCCCAGTGAAGCCCAGCAGTGTCTTGTAAAATTAAATGATCTCATATGTTTAATGCTGAAGATCCCTTGATCTGATGAGCCTTCCTTGTGATGGGGTCACCCTGCACTTGCATTTGTGCAAGAAACCTCAGTCCCCCATTGCCCCTGCAGGCATAAAATCCGGTATTTTGAAGAGCAGTGCCCTTTCCTTTGTCTTGGTATTAGTTTGTTTGCTGGCTTTACAGCAAGCCTTTGCCTTCTGACAAGGAGCACTGACACACGAAAAAAGGAGCTTCAAAGCAGCACGTGGTGTTGGAGCAATGTTGTCAAATTGGTTAAGAGTTAGAGCTGTGCCCGAGGGAGGATTGCATTGCTTGTTTTGTAGGGCTTCATCTATCTGGGAGGCTCTGGAAGTCTCGTGACATTGCTGTAGCAAAAGTCAGATAGGAGGAACGATAAAGTGGTCGATCAGCTCCTGACATCTCTCCTGCCCCCAGCCTTGCCCTGCAACCTTCTTTAATTCAGAAGTAAACAGAGGTTTTGTGCTTAGTGAACGAAGGCAAAAGGAAAGGGCAGCTGCTGGAGAAGATGGTGCCAGAGAGAAACAGTAGTGTAGGGTGTGCAGCGAGCTGGGAATGGACACCTGAGTTTTGTTCTCAGAGATCTGTGGCAGCAGGCGCCTCATATATTAGCTTTAGCATGAGAGGAAAAGTCCGTGGAGCAGACCTTCCAAAGCACCGAGTTGATGGGGAGCGTAAGTGCCTTTGCAGCTGAGCACGGCCGTGCAGAAGTGAGCATGTGTCTGAGGGTGGTCAGTGGAGCACTCCTGTGGCTCCAGCGGCAGAGAGGACCCAACTACATGATACCGAGTGGGTGTGGACAACCTTTTCAAGCTTAGTAGGAAGCATACAGTCTCTACATCCCAGTTTGCCTCCTGGCAGTGCTCAGCTAGTCCTTCTCTACCTGCCTTACCCGCTCTCTTTCCGCCATGTGATGAGTTTTGCCTGGGGGCTCTGTGCCTCCTGCAGAGACCAAATGCCAAATGAGCAAAGGCAGCTGAAGCATTGCTGGTGGCCGAACAGCCAGAGCGTGGCTGTTCATTTGGGCACTGTAAGGACTCCTGGCCTGGGTGACAATCACATGTCCCCTCTTCCCCCTCCTGGCTGGCCATGACAATGCATCAGCAGAGCAGATCTGCAGAAGAGCAGGATTTTGTGCATCAGCGACAGCACGGCTGCCTTGGGCTATGGTTGCTGGGACAGAACTTTAGTTACACGTCTCTCCGTGTGACAGCCTGACCCTGACATTTCTCTGAGTGGGATCCTCTTGTCACTGTGGGTGACAGCAGCATCCTCTTGTCTGACAGTATTGCCCCAGATGGTCAAGCCGTGTATAGTCCCCGTTATACAGGCCTTGCTGGCACTGGTGGGTAAGCAGAGACGACAGAGCCTGCCAAACAGGGTGTGTTTTATTTGTCTGGAATACCATGAGCAGACAAAGAAGGGTTAAAATAACAGAAAGTTGAAAACCCGTTATCTCTGGGAACTGTGATCTTTCCTTTTTGGGTAGGCGGGTTCCATGGGACCCTGTCCCCCCCAGATAGTGGAAAGGTCACCCTCCCATACCTGATTGCCTCACAGCTTTCCCCGGCAGCCTGTCCAAACAAGGCTGTTTTCCTTCCAAGCCCTTTTCCTTCCTTCCCTTCCCCTGGACTTGTCTCCTTGCACAGAGCTGGCTCCGGCCCCGGGTGGTGCCAGGGGCCCAGACCCCAGGTGAGCTGTAACCAGAGATGCTCAGTTACTGCAAGCCCGAAGCCCGCTTAGCTAGAGCTGCAGACAAGAGGCTCAG
>NW_008824766.1:49155-57224 GCF_000699105.1 Pygoscelis adeliae | reverse complement strand
ATATTGTTGAAAGTGGCCAAAGCCACACTTTTGCCTGATTTTACACTTTCTTTTGTGTTTCTTCTCTAGTGACTCTGCAGTGCGGTGCCCTTTCCTCAAAGTGTAGGACCAGATGGTGCTGTGCCTGAGATAACCACTGTCCCTTTTGCCTCAGAGGTGCTTTCTGATACTCTAGCAGAAAAGCTTTGGAAAACCTGACCCAGAAAAATGGCTTTGGGCAGTTCCCAGTTCCTCCTTCAGTTCCCCAGACGAGGGCAACTCACCTGGGGGACTCTGGGTATGGATAAGTGACCTTTGCCCATGCCACAGCGAGGTGATTGTTTGTCTCCCTTGGGGAGGTGGCTTGTTTCTTGCTGACCTCCTGCTCCCATGGGATAGCTGCAATGTGCCATCATAGCATCTGGAAAGGCTGGAGCTGCAGCCTGGCTTCATGGATCTCGGCAAGAAGAAATGTCCCCAGCTGGCCCTGCTAGTCTTGCCTTAGGCACCGATCTCCAAAACGGATCTGAGGAATCTGCTAAGCTGTAGTGAGATCAGAGCTTGCAGGAAGGGGTAGTGGTTGAGAGCATAAGAGGTTGCCATCTGGACAGCGGTACGAATCGTGATACTTGTGCCACGGACACATGCAAAGCATGGACACAAGTGATACATGCTGTCGCAGGAGCGTGTGTTTCAGAATGGCTTACAGAATTAGGGGCATAGAAGTCAAGGGAGATCAGCTGGATTTGGCCTCAACCTGTTACTCGGTTCTTAACTCGTTATCTGAGATGGTGAATTTTTCGATGATTTCATGGTATGCAGTTTTATTTGGGTCAGTCAGAGCACAGCGTATGACTTTGCTACCCTTTAGGGAAGGGAAAATCAGTGCACGATGCTGCAGTGCAGCACACGGGGTTTCTTAACAGCCTATGGGAGAAAGATGTTTTAATTCTGTGTTCATTCCTGAATAAGCTGTTAATTTGAGTTAGCAATTTCCTTGGAGCCCAGAGGAGAGGAGTCTGTGATCAAATGGAGTGGTTCAATGCTGCTCTCTCCTCCTTTCCCTGTTTAAAAAGGTCGGGCTCATCATAACAAATCTTCGACTATTAGCCCTTGCGATGGTCTTCCCAGACCGTTTCAAGAGTCCTGCATGATCCAGCAGTGGTAACAGCCCTGCTGTTAGTAATCTCTGTGGCCCCAAAAAAGCCAAAGCGCTCAGCGCATAAAGACCACAGCTACCTCCTCCGAAGGATGCTGCCTCTCTTACCCAGCTTGCTGGCTCCTGGTGAGGGTCTGCGGCCCTTTTGCAGAGCCCAGGGGCTGCACCTTGCGGCTGTGGGAGCTGGTGGGACACTGGTCTGGGGGCCAGCAGCCTTCCCCTGGGGAGCAAGGGGCTGCTTGGATGTGCAGGGCTGTTGCAGGGCTCAGCCCCGTGCTGTTTTCTAGGCAGTTCAGAGTATAAAATCACCGGAGACATTTTCAGCAAAAAAGTCTCCCTGCAGAACTGTTCTGTTGCTTGTTGTTGAAAGAGGATTAATTTTTCCCCCTTAAATAAAATGAGCCATGTTTGAAATCTGAAAGCCCTTGCCGAATGCCTTCTTGGAGCTGCAAGGAAAGCAGCTTCCAGGTCACATCATAGCCTCCTGCCGGACGCGGGTCCAAACTGCAAACCCTTCTAACAGCTCTTTAATAACTCTGCACAGAAGGAAAAATCTGTCACCTTTCCCTCTGTGGTTTCTCCTCTGTTCTAATGCACTGGAGGAACGAGATGGAGCCGGGAAAGTTTTCAGGGAAAGACTCGTGGGAACTGCAGCTGCCGATGGAGAAGACTCATTTCTTTAGTGTCTGAGGGGAACCGCAATCGCTTTGGTGAAGGGTGGTGTGTGTGGGTGGGTTTGGAGGGGTGAACCGTTATGACCCATGCATTTCAGAAGAACCACAAACACTTTATAGTAACAAAGGGTGGAAAAAGCGAGAGGTTTCTGCAACGCATGTGACTTTTCCCTGAGGTTTGGAACCCCACAGTATGTTCCAGGCCACGGTGTTTGCGTGTCAGTCGGTGAGTTAAGCTTTCTCCCACAAGCCTCACTTGAAGTTGCTGTGATGACTGAGAGCCTAAAATGCTGCTTTTTTTTCTCTCTCTCTCTTTTCATTCTCCCCCACCCCCTCTCCTCTCTGCAGCTGAAGCTCTCGTTTACCTTGGACCAGGAGAGTGGGATGCCTCAAGGCTGTTATATCTATCAGTACCGGGACAGCAACAAGTAAGTCCTGCGGAAGATTGCACACAGCAGATAGGGGAAGGTGCATTGAAAGGAAACTGCCCTGTCTTCTGGCAGAGGGATCACAACTGCTTGTACCACTTAAAAGTAGATTAAAGCAGGCTTCAGGCTTGACCTGAAACTGGGAACAGCTCCTGTAAAGGCCAGATCCTTTAAAATGCACGAGGCCCTGCAGCCCCCTTTTTTCTGCAGCATTTAAAAGCTGCTTTTATTTGGCTAAAAGCTGGCTCTTGGGTACCATGGGCTCTGGCAGAACTCACCCAGGCTTTGCCCAGAGGTGTTTGCAGCTCAGACCCGCACTGTTTTGTGCTGGGGTGACTCTGGGAGCGTGGGCTGGGAGTAAGCATCTAAAGGCTGCAGAGCACCAAAGAGGGCGGCCCTCACCTCTGCTCAGCAAGAGACGCACAGCACCCCATTCTCTCTGCTAAAGCTCATGCGTGGGTTCACTGAGTGGCCTTTCATTTGTGGTACTGTAGCCCCAGTGCAGCCAGGCGCACTGTTTTTATAAGGTACCATATGGTATTCAAGCTTTGGATGTGTTTGGAGCACAGAGTCCTCAGTTTCTAGGTATTCTGCCTATTTTTACTAGCTGCTGTAGTGAATTGGCACCCAAGATGTTTTTATTTCAAATCACATTCTCATTATCAAATTGACAGCAGCAGCACAGTTCAGAATATTTCGGTGTTCGCGCTGGGTTACTTTGTCTGAATACCAGCATGTCATAAATCCATAGCCTGTTACCTCCACCCATATAGTTCTGCTTCTTGCCAGTTATTGAAGGTTAACCTAAAAAAGGAGGATATATGAAATTGTCAATGAACGGAACAGCCTGTAATTAGACCTGCTCTGAAACGCTGACAAGAACAGTCCCGATGAGGAAGAGGGACATCCGCAAACAGCACCTACCCCTTTCTAAGCTGAGAAATCTCAGTGTTTAAACAAGGGAGATAATTTCTGGGAGAATCCTTCCCACCTGTGGATGGGCAATTAGCACATGGTAATAGTCCCATCCCAACTATCCCGGCCCCAGAGGCATGGATGAGCAGAGTTGGTACCTCCAGCACCACCAAGCTAACCGGGAAACGTGCAGTTCAGCGCCAAAGCATAAAATTAACAAGGGAAGAGCATTTGTTTCTGAGGTTTTTAAAGGCAGCGGCACACAATGGACAGCGAGGAAAAGAAAACCCCCAGACCTATTGGGTTTTGTTAAGGATGTTTATAGATCCAGTGTTTCCAATTGTGTGGCGTATATCTCAAAAATCAGCAGCCGTGGTTTTTTCTGCCACAGACCCTCCTCTCCCCAGGCTCCGGTGGGTGTTTTGTGCCATTGTTTGAGGAAACTCTGGGGACGGGAGTGGAGCTATTTTGTTTAAGTGCTAAGGCCAATAGCAATTCTGCTTGGAAACCTTGCTTTTAGCTGTGAGTGGTCCAGCGTGTGACAAAGTAGCTGCGGCATGTTGGCAGCTGTTGATTTAGAGATGTATGGCTGTGACCTGCGTTTCTGGCAAGCGTGGGAGCCGAGCCACCCCGAGCCATGCCAGCCGGGATCATGGGTTGGAAAAAAACGGTGCGGGCAGGATGAGTGGGACTGCAAGTAAACCCAGACTTTGTGCGCATCTGACGAATCCAAACAGCAGTTTTACCTCCCTGCGGGGCCCCGTGCTTTGTATTTTGTAGCTCGCTTGACCAACCTCAGGGGAGCAGGATCCCACTTCCCAGGGAGAGCCTCGCTGAGTTTGCACACGCGCTTATCCTCCTAAGCCCTGTGCGTGCAGCCCAGCACCTCCGACAATCCTTGGCCAGTGAACTGAAGCGTGAAGGTCTGTGCTATGGCTGATGTATTCTTGCAGGTAAAGTGCCCTTGAGCCAAACGTGTGCTCAGCACTGGTTGTACCCTGGGTGATTTTGGAGGAGCCCACGTGTGCTGCAGCTTTATAGGCAACAGAGCATTGCATTTGAATAGTGTAGTGAAGCACTGGACGCGGCTCCTGCTCAGCCAAGCAGAGACTGTACTTCTCAAGCACTGGGCCTTTTATAGGGTTAATTTGTTATCCGTACAAGAGCATGGCAGTTGTCATGATAATTTTTCCTTAGCGATTTCCCAGGGTGAATTGTAGGCCTTGTGTTCTCCAAAGCCTAGTCAGGCTTTGACAGTACTCATCAGGACCCAAGGGGATAACAGCTCTTCTGCATTCTTCTAAACATGTATCTAGAAGTTCAAGCAACGTAACGTTTGTGTCTGCACCATGTTTTGGAGCTGTTAACAGCCCAGAGGAGAAATGCTGGCGATCTCTGCAAGCTCATGCATGGGAAAGACTGGAAGTGTGCACCCCGGAGCCCAGCGTCCTTGGCAGAGCGTCGGGGCTGGGACCCGCACCGGGGACAGACTCACGGCGGGAGCGCAAGTGTGTGAAGCTCTCGAGCAGCAGCAGCTTTGACAGGAGGAAGCGGAGGTGATCCCGGTTGATGGGAACCCATTCTGACCTGGGGAGTGTGCCCGGTACCCCGGAGATCTGTGTGAGCGGGGCTGTGCGTGGCGAGGCTCCATGCCACCCTGGTCACCGGAGGAGTGTCCTTTCCCCTCCAAGTGGCAAATGCTGTTCCAAGCTGCAGCCAGACGGGGCCACCGGAGAACAGCGGATATTGGCCTCCCGCTCTCAGAACAAAGGACTGCAGGATTGCTGAAAGTGTAATTACCAGAGCAATTAGAATTTCTATTGCTTAGGCTAGAAGTGCAAGTACCATGCAGGCTCTTACAAGGGCAATCAATTAGAATTTGTTCCCTTTAAAATGATAAAACCCTGCCAAGGAATTTTTGCCTGCTCCTGGAAGCTTCCCGTTGCCTGCCTGCCTGCCTGCCTGCAGCAGCATTCATGGGCACAACGCTCAGCAGGTGCCCACTCCGCTATCGCACCCTGGGTGCCAAGCACTTTGGGGAGACTGGACTCAGCAGAGCCTTGGGAGCCTTGGACTGAGAGCAGAAGAGGTGCTGAGCAGCCAGCTGCTCGCCCCTCCAACCCCTGCTATAACATATTAGTATATGATGGCACTTGATAGTCCCAGTAGCGATCCAAGTGCTGTGCTTGGAGCTGTATGGAGGAGAGAGGCTGTCACTGCCCCTGCGGTCCCAGGGGTGAAACCAGGGGACATCACTTCTCCCCTTTTCCCCTGACCCAGACACTTTCCTCCCCTTGGCTGCCAGTCCTTCCCAGCCCTTCGGTCCTTCCTGGCCCCAGAGGAAATGGCTTGACCTCACGCAGAAGCAAGCAGTCTGCTTTCTCATTTTTAAGCCATGTCACTTAAATTCTCCCTAATGGGGATCAGTCAGTATAATCGACAGAGCACCGGACTGCTGCGCCGGGCTGCTGCACCGGGCTGCTGCGGGAAGGCTGTCCCGCGATGGGAGCACTGTGCCGTGCCACGGGGACAGCCAGTGACGTGTGCTGGGTGACATTCGGAACAGGAATATATTGTCAGCCTTCACGTGGCCCCAGAGAAGTCACATCCAGGAGAGGACAGCCCAGCCAGCCGTCCCACGGTGTGACTGCGGCACAAGTCGGGTGTTGAGGGTGGGACTGGCTTTCTGCCGCTGCCTCCTGCACAGGCTGGGTTTCTCTGGCCTTGCACAGGATCCAAAGGCAAAACCCAGCCAAGCAGTAAAAGACCATCAAGGCCATTCGCATCCACCATGGCTCATGAATCCCATCTTACAACACGCACTCACCGGTTCACGATCTAGGAATATGATACCGGCTGTGCTGAGGAAGCGCCGGCTGCCCGCTCTGAAGCCTGCCTGCATGGCACGGCTGGTCCTACTCTTGTGGGCTGCCAGGCAGCAAGCAGGATTAGGTCAAGAAAGGTTACAGATGATCATGAAAGACTTCTTCCAGCCCAAGTGTAGGAAGAGCCAAAGCCAACTTGAATCCCCCTGGAAGAAATTAATTGTCAGAAGTTTTGTGTCTTTTGGCTGCATCCAAGAAATAGAAGATTCAATCTGTTTTCTGCGTTCACTGTCACTATCCAGACACTTCTCTGGAGACCTCCTAGGCTCTGCTCACCTGCCCACAGCAAGTCTGACCCTTCAAATGCCTTTGTCTTCCTCCCAAGACTCTCTGATTACTGTCACCTTTCTCAGATGATGCAGTGCTCAGTGTTCCTGTCATCCCAGACCCACCGAGGAGCTATAAATCCCTGTCAAGATTCATCCTGTTACGTGGGCCGTATTTGCAGGGCATTGTGACACTTCCTTGTCCTCAGCTGGTTCTCCTCTAACACGGTTTTCCTGCTCCCTTAGCCTCCAGGTATTGGTCTCTTTTGTAGGTCCCTTCCTCACGTCACAGACGCCGCCTTTGCCGATAGACCAGCTTGCAGTTCGCCAATGAATTTCATTTTAATTCCTTGCTGCAGCTGGGGTTTGTGTCAGGATTATGAATTTGCGGGGGGGGCTTTCATGTTTTCTTCAGAGTAATTTCTGAACCCAGAGGAGCAGCATCTTGCATGGAAGCACTTAGAGACCTCTTACAAAAGCAGCGTTAGAGTATTGATCATTTTTTTCTCTCAGGGGACCCAGAGTACTACAGATAGAGCTGGTGTGCAGTGTAGCCACTTGCGGGCAGCACCACACAACTCTTCAGGATGAGAAGTGAAAAATAGCTCCAGTTGAAAGGAAAACTGGTGCCCCCTTTTATACAGAGATCAATGATGCCTGGTACATTGGATTATCACTTAAAACACCAGGACTTCAAATGCCAGGGTGCATGCACTCCTGATGCTGACAGACTAGTGATATATAATGCTGTTTGGGTTACCAATTGAGCTCCTTTGTGCAATCTTTTCATAAGGTGAATGTAATATCTGCAGTGATGTACCCAATGTTACATCAGGAGAGCCAGCCTATAATTATGCTTGAATTGTTTGAACGGGTTATTTGTCACTAACACATTAGCTCACTCCATTTATTGCTACCGTTCAGAGCTGCAGCAGGTTTGGTGTAAACAGAGCTTGGGTGGAGGTTTGGGGGGGTTTATTTTTCTGAATAGAGCAAAGCAGAATTGTTTGGGGTTTATTCTTTTTTGCTAGGAGAGCTGTTGACTGGGAGTGCTAGGAACAAAATATGTAAACCAGCTGACACAGCATAACTGATTTGTTTTCAGATGTGCTTCCCAGGTGTACAGCTCGTGTTGGACTTTAGCATGGATCTGGTTGCTTTGCAATGAGCTGGCAGTTTTACCGTAGTATGTTTTGTTCCTTGTGAGAAATTGAGGCTCACAGAGTGGGTTGTTTGTACAAGGAGCTGCTGCACAGCTCACATAGTCACTGGGTGCCTGACCTGCCTTATTGTGGTCTACCTGGACTTCAGTAAGGCCTTTGACACCATCTCCCACAGCATTCTCCTAGAGAAGCTGGCGGCTCACGGCTTAGACAGGTGTACTCTGCGCTGGGTAAAAAACTGGCTGGATGGCCGGGCCCAGAGAGTTGTGGTGAATGGAGTAAAATCCAGTTGGCGGCCGGTCACGAGCGGTGTTCCCCAGGGCTCAGTATTGGGGCCAGTTCTGTTCAATATCTTTATCAATGATCTGGACGAGGGGATGGAGTGCACCCTCAGTAAGTTTGCAGACGACACCAAGTTGGGCGGGAGTGTTGATGTGCTTGAGGGTAGGAAGGCTCTGCAGAGGGACCTGGACAGGCTGGATCGATGGGCCGAGGCCAACTGTATGAGATTCAACAAGGCCAAGTGCCGGGTCCTGCACTTCGGCCACAACAACCCCATGCAGCGCTACAGGCTTGGGGAAGAGTGGCTGGAAAGCTGCC
>NW_008824766.1:46425-48868 GCF_000699105.1 Pygoscelis adeliae | reverse complement strand
GAGGCTGGTGAGGGGTCTGGAGAACAAGTCTTATGAGGAGCGGCTGAGGGAGCTGGGGTTGTTTAGCCTGGAGAAAAGGAGGCTGAGGGGAGACCTCATCGCTCTCTACAACTACCTGAAAGGAGGCTGTAGCGAGGTGGGTGTCGGTCTCTTCTCCCAAGTAACTGGCAAAAGGATGAGAGGAAATGGCCTCAAGTTGCGCCAGGGGAGGTTTAGATTGGATGTGAGGAAAAATTTCTTTACTGAAAGAGTAGTTAAACATTGGAACAGGCTGCCCAGGGAAGTGGTTGAGTCCCCATCCCTGGAAGTATTTAAAAGACGGGTTAGATGAGGCGCTTAGGGACATGGTTTAGTGGGCATGGTGGTGTTGGGTTGACGGTTGGACTCGATAATCTTGGAGGTCTCTTCCAACCTTAATGATTCTATGATTCTATGATTCTATGATTACATGGTTGTTTCACGGCATGTATCCCAGTGACGCAGCACTGCTTATATTGGTGTAAAGGAGGTGATCATCTCCCCTAATGGCATCTGATTTTCTGGTTAGTGATCAGCAAATATGTGCTATGCCCTACTTTGACCTGCATGGCCAGAAGTCTCTGAAGGTGGCATCTCCTCTTGTTTGTCTTGCCTGGCAGACTGGGATTTCATGGGGGAAATCCATATACATGTAGTCCCTTGACATCACAGGCTTGGATGGGTGCTCTTTAGTAGCAGTTATTCACCTGAAGCTTATGAAATGCCTTGTTTAGATTTCAGATCAAAATAAAATTAATTCCATTTCCAGAAATGGATCTGCCAGCCAATGTCAAATTCTCCAGGGTGAGATTTTCACTTTAGGGTGCCGTGTTGGACAAGGTGGCTTAGCTGGAATGAGGCATGTCCTGCTGCACTGCAGTTCTGTTTCTGCAAGCATTGCCCGAGTCTTGTTGGATTGCAGGTAGCTGAGCTGCCCTGTGACTCTCCAGGTGAGCTGTGGGAGGGTTTATCTACCTTTGGAGGCCACAGGAAAGCATCAGAGGCAGTGGGGGTAAGTAGGCCTGTGTTTTCATTAGGAATACCACCACTTTCACTGTAACCAGCCCCTGGGTCTGAGACTAAGCCAGCCTCCCCTGGCCTTAAAACACTACTGAGCTCTGGTGGAAGGGGTACCTGTATGGATGAGAATGGGATTGGAAGCAAAATATGAGCCCAGGCACGAGTTAGCACTGCCCAGAAGATACACTCTACAAAAGAGAAGACTAAGCAGGTTGGAGTTTTTCTTATGATACCGTGTCTCAGTTTTTGTTTGACTTACTGGCACTGAACTTTACCCAAGTCAGCAGGTGATGCATATCCTTCACCTGCCAAAGGGTAAGCATTGGAGTTGGCCAGGCAAGGCTGGTGAATTAATTCTGTCACCGTATGCGGAGATAAACCAGTCCTCCTGGTTTTGGCATTGGTTCAGTGTTGGGTAAATTGTCCAGGAGAATAAGTCTGGAGGTTGACCTTTAAAACTTCAAAAGATATGTAATCCTTCCTGCCTAGGGCATGAGTTCAATTTTCTGTATGCCACAACCAAAGGCTGCTGGGACATATGCTGCAAAATAGCCTTTGTCACTTGAGACTCTGAGGAGCCAAAGACCCTTTGGCCGTTTCTAGGTGAGGAAGAAGGGCTCTTGCAAAAGGCCTCTGCCCAGGTACTACTTAGCTGCTTTTCTTGACACAGACCTGCCTCCTCCTGCCACCCTGCTGCTTAATAACAGGTTTCCAATCCATCAGTGCTGTAGAAATAGTAACTGCCAACTCCTTGGAGTGTCGGTGCCATGTGGGGGCTGCAAGTGGAAAAGGTAATCAAGGAAACCTGCCTTTCCCCTGAGCAAGCAGATGGGATTTGAAGATGACCTGACCCCTTCCAAATGAACGTTTGAGGCTTTCTTTGGTGTCCTACACAATATCCCACATCGACTGGCAGATCTCTCTCTAAGTCCTCATGGAGTTACCAGAACAGTCAGTGTGTGCTCCCACCCCCAAGGGGGAGGAAGGACTGCGCTCTTAAACCCATGTGAGTGCGCGACCTCCCTACTCTCCCCGGGCTGAATCAGGGGAGTTCGTCATCTTACCTGTTTCAGAGTGTTCACTTGGGGAGGAGCTGTAAAACCTCCTTGTGTCAGTGTTAGATGTCTGGGTATTTGGTGGCAGTCAAGTAGGTGAGAAAATCACCTGCAATTGTAGTTGAGTCAGAGATGCTGTCTCCATGTATCATCCCTGGAGATCTGTTTACATATCTTTATTGCTTAACAATATGTTTGGAAGCCCTCAGCAGCATTTCAGCACCATTTCCCTGGCCTATATATGTCTGACTAATGCCAAAGGCAGTGAGCTATATCTGGACTAGAATTACTAACCTATGGATCTAGGTTTTCTTAGTAGCCCTGAATCAGACGAGTCTCTGATTAGCCCT
>NW_008824766.1:33759-46090 GCF_000699105.1 Pygoscelis adeliae | reverse complement strand
CCTCCTTCCAGAAGAAGCACCTCTCAATTTCACCTTGAACCCAAGTCGCTGGGTTGATTTTGTATCCAGGAAGGCCCTCTCCTGAGCTGACATCTGGCTAGAAAATCTCCAGACCCCCTAGCCATCCCTCTCCGAGCAGGATTTCTAGGCATACTTTTTCATAACAAATATGGAAGAGGAGTCCTTGTTTTGGCTTAGTCTCTGTGTCCTTGAATGTATAGTCATGGTACAGAGCAACTTCTCTGCCGGGTATAGGTTTTGCTGTCCACTCTGTGATGTTACAAGCAGGGAGCACTGGCGCGGGCGGGCAAGTGCATGTGCCGCCTTCTTTTGCTTTGTTAGGATGTGCTTTAGGTACAAAATAACGGTGGAAAGTTGCCTGCAGTGGCAGGCAGTGGAGTAAGACCAAAGATGATGAAGGGGATGCTGAGTACTCAGAGCATGTGTCGTGCTGGCGGTGATGAAGGGTGCTCTGCTTGGAGATAGACCTTCCAGTCCTGCTCACCAACCTGCTGTTTGATCTGTGCTTTCTGCCTGGAGAGAGCGAGGTCTTTCAGTTTGCCATGGGCAGGACCTTTACGGTCTGTTCAGCACTAAGTACCTTCATTCCCCAGGGGATTGACAATGTAAGCTGGAGTAACCGGGTGGATTTTCAGCCAGCTGGGATTGCTCTCTCATAAAGAGCTACTGGCTGAAAGCTGAAGCATTCAGACTAGAAATAAAGCACGCATTTGAAAGGCAAGAGGGATTAACCACTGGCAACATGTCCCAAGAGGTGGCCAGGGAATTCTCCATCTCTCAAGGACAAGCGCATTTCTGGAAGGTGTTTTAGACCCTACAAGTAAGTGGATTTAACGGAGCAGTAGCTACCTGACGCCCTCCAGGCACAGGAGGTCAGCTGCTGGAATAATCCTCCCAGTCTTAAATTCCTGGCACATTGCTCTGTGTTAATGTAAAAGGATCAGCTTTGCATTGACACCGCTCACTTCTTTGCAAAGCTAGGTTTTGCCAGCTGCTGGGTCTGGAAGAACAGGGCATTTGCTTTGAGTCCTGCCACATCTCCATGTACTCTGCCGAGCTGGGCATTCAGTGCTTGAAATTATGTCCTTGCAAATCAGAAGGTGAGAGAAGAAGCATCTCTCCTTACCCCCTCCTAAGCAGCAATGGTGAGCAGTTCTGCTACTGCCATGCTTTGCTCTGGGTCTTGCTGCTTTTTCAACTGTTTTTCCACAGTTCAGAGCAGCTAAATCAGTCTGACAACGGACTCTGTTCCCTCCACACCTCCCTGCTCCTTCTCCATCAAAAAAAGGAGCTTCGAATCACAAGCACGCTTTGTGTGCTCAGCTCCCCACAGTGTCAAGGTCAACCTGGGTGGGGTTCCTGTTACAGTTTAGCACTTTCACCTCTTTCAATTTGCCATGCATTAGTCAATCTGGAGCCTAATAGATTTGTAACCTGGCTTTGCCTGTATTGTCTGCGACGTTCCCAGCGATGTAAGAGGATTTGGGCACAACTTCCTTTCAAGTTAATGGAAAGATCTTGCTTGGAAAGAACCTGCTTGAGGACCTGAGTGTACTTTGCATTAATGTTTCCATTAATTTTAATGGGAGATGGTTCTAAATTCCTCAGATCAGCTTTGAACATCTTAAATTTTGTGTCCTTCACTTGCCTTCATCTAAAATGGAGCTGATGAGCAGAAGCACCCTTAAATGAGCAGCATCATTATTGGCCAAGATGTCCTGCAAGTTTTTCTGCCTCTGTTGATCTTTCTGGAAATGTCCTGTTTTCTGGTGACCCCACTGGACCCCTCACCAGGTCACCACACGCAGGGCAGGAGGTCCAGGGTCAGCTCCCAACTCAGAGGCTGTCCCTTACATGGTCTCTGGCAAGTCATGTCATCTGTCTCTGCTCCACCACCATCTGTAAAGCAGAAAAGAGCAAGAGTCCTCTGGGACTTTTTTATTAGCATTTATAAAGCACTTTGTGATCATCAAACAGGAGGGAACAGAGGAAAGCGGACTTTTATCGTTTCCACTCAAGTCTCAGTTACTGCAAAGAGGGGTGGTTCAGCTCTGCTGCCTTGGGCACGATTACCTGCCACACTTCGTTTGGCTGGTACGGGCAGGCCTGCCTGCCCCCAGGCAGTGCAGGGCCCAGCCTGGGTTTTAACCTGGGTAAGGTCTTGTGTGGCTTTACTGCTTCTGTGGGGCTGTGCTACTCTTGGCACTGGTCTCGTGAGCTGAGCAACTCGGTGTCCCCCGCTTCCCGTCCTTCTCTCCTTGCTGTCTGCCTTCCTACTCGTCTGTTAACTTTGACGCTTGAACACAGCAG
The DNA here is from genome assembly GCF_000699105.1 of Pygoscelis adeliae. NCBI lineage: Eukaryota > Metazoa > Chordata > Aves > Sphenisciformes > Spheniscidae > Pygoscelis > Pygoscelis adeliae. The sequence goes on along the minus strand of NW_008824766.1, from coordinate 43,759 downwards.
TGATTAACTGTTACTGAGTATCTCTCACTGATCAGATTGCTGCTTGCTCCTGCCTTGTTCAGCAGAGGTCTTGCCTTCTTCTGGGCTGCTGGTAGATATTTCTTTCCATCTCCAACTGAGCTGAGCAGAGACCGACATGCTGACTGCCCATCACCTCCCCCTGGTGAAAGCCAGCCCTGGCAGAGCTCTTGATGTTTTGCATCTCTGGCATAACCGCATTTGGCTCAGACAGTCCAGGTTGAACAGCTTGATTTAGTAAAAGAGTTGATGCGAACCCTACTCATCTCAACATAATCAGGTTAGCAAGCAGCTACACGTGCAGTTGTCCTGGCAGATAAGGAAGGCCACGCTGGCTTGTCCCCACTGGAAGTACCCCTGGGAAGGACTTTGTGGTCAAATAGGACCTAGGGAGGTGGGGAGGCAGCTCTGTTGCAGTAAAACAGGGCACCTGTTGGAGAAGTCATCTTATTAATGAGGTCTTCATGCTTTATTTATGCTCAGTGGTCATTTGCAGTCTCGCTGCCAGACAAGCACCATCTAGTGCGGTGCCGCTTGCCTGGTGACATGGGGATGGGCACAAGTGTCCAGGTTACAGGGGAGCAGGCAGGGTCCACCATACTCAAACAGATCTGGTGTAACTTGTTTGCAGCGTAAAGCAGGAGAGGCTGGGAGCAGGCTGCCTGTGCTCGCGTGCTCGCTCCCAGCTGGGCCAGCCCGGGGTCAGTTCCAGCCCCCAACAATTAGCGAGACAGATTGAATCTAGATTGATCTGTCAACTTGCACAGAGCGAGCCGATTCCAGCAAGAAATTCTCCTTTCCTTCTGCCTCCGTGTTAAAAGGAAGGAGAGCTTGTCAGATTTCTGGATAAATGGGAGGTACAGGGCAAGGTAGAAATAAATGTCGTGCTAATGCGTAGGAAGAATCATTAGGACAGAAAGGCATCATCGATGCGGCCAGGCTGCAGCTGATCTGCATCGCTGTGTTGAAACTCTGCCTCGTGGTACAGCTACTGCAAAAGGCAGAATTCAACAAGGGCTCTGCTATTTATTGCACATTTGCAGCGTGCTGCAGGGGAGTGCAGAGAGGCAGAATCTGGCTCAGAGCAAGAGTCTTCAGCACCGATAACAGCCTGGACCAGTGCAGTGATGTTGGCTGCAGGGAATTCATAGGAATTGCCTCCTGGTGCAGTTATTTGACAGATGCACTTGGGTCGCTCAGATCTTCGCAGTCCCTCTCCCCATCAAGAGAAAACTGAAGTCACAGGACAGCGGAGGAGAAGGGACATGTTGCTTCAGTGAATGCACAGGAGTAGGAGTATGGTGCTAAGCTAAGCTGAGGTTTATGGGTCTCTTTGGGGATGAGTTTTTGGGAGGGTGAATGGGACAGTGAGGAGCAGGGGATCAGTCCCTGCTAGAAGCCAGCAGAGGAAGATCGAACATCTGCTTCATGCTGTGTGTCGTACGATCCATTCCCAGGCTCCACAGCCAAAATATGATGACACATTAACAGGGACACTTAACTGAATGAGTGCTGGCCTGCCCTCTCTCCCAGCTGCATCTTCTTGCTGTACTGTTATCAACAAGGACAGCAAAGAAACCGGAAAATTGGGCAGGGTATTTTCAAGGAGGGTAGTTAACCCTGAAGGGTGCAGTGCTCTGATTCACAGCACAGCTCCACAAGTTGTTCTGCCCAGACAGCCAAGGGGGGCAAACCTTTGCAATGAAGGGATCTCTCTGTTGCACCCGGAGTGCTCAATTTTTCAAGGACACCATAGAAAGCAGCCTGAGGAGTAAGACAGAGCGCAACAGCCAAACCAGTTTGGCTTTGCACCACTGCAGCATGCAGGCCTGGAGAAAACAACCTGCAAGCTGACTGGCCGCTCCAGAAAGCAGAGAGAGACGAAGGATGCTTGTCCTGAGATCCATGGTAGGTGCAGCCATCCCCGAGCTCCCAAAAGTACAAAGGGATGCTCTCTTAGCTGGCAGAGCGGTGTGGCTTTGTGCATGTTTATCCAGGGCTTTCGCCTGCACGGTGCCAGCGCGAGAGCCACTGCTTGTAGTTGACAGCTCAGCTATTGTTGGAAAGTATGATTTAATAGCAAGACTTGATTACAACATGCAAATGTAGCTGCTGGGGGACTATCTCCGAGGTTTGTGGAGATTAGCTGTTAAATTGGCCAGTGCAAAAACATTATTAAGCAGAGAACATAATTACTCATCTTGTGCTTCTGTAGCGTATAGGAGACAGATTTGTTTAAAAGCCAGCAAGTCCTATATAGAGAAAAGACGTGTGTAAATGCCACATCATGTACTACTGTATGTTGCAGCATATTTTATTAGAGAAGCAATACTTAATAACAACATTTGGGAACTTGTGGAAGGAATCCATTATATTATTCTGCATCATAAAAGCAAACCTAATGCCTAGTCTGTGTGAAGGCTGTGCAGATATTGAAACATCTCCTTTCAGTGGTGGTTGATTGCTTTTATGGAGATTATATCATATGGATATAAACAAATCCGGCACTTGATATGAAATCTGGGAGCAGGGTTTTAGACTCACGCATCTATCTTCTATCCGTGCGCGTTCCCTCTGAAATGCATCAAGGTTCCCATTAACACCTTAAACGTGGAAAGTAGGATTAAAGTGAGACTGTCAGCACATACAAAATGAACATCTAGGCGTGCACTTGCTGTTATGTAGACTACCCTAGTCCTAGGGTGGTCTATGGGGTTGCTAGAATAAAAAGCTCGTGTGTGTGCAAGGATGCGGGAGGAAGGATCGAGGTGTGGGGAGCTTGTTAGTGCTGCAGACCTGGTTTTCGGAGCAGGCTGTGGTTCAGGGGTTTCCTCCTGCCCTGTGGCTCCCAGTAGCACAGGCTGGGCTTGCAGGGAGTGATGCAGTGGCAGCTAGAGGACTGAAGTCAGATGTAAAAGTGTATTTGGCTAGTCAAAGCCCCAAGTAATTTCAGGAAAATCTTCTTTAACAGAGGAGTCAGGAGGGCTGAATTAGAGGAACAGCTTGTTCGTAACGGAGCGTAGTTCCTGCAGTCACAAGTGCTGGCAGGGGAGCAGGGTGATGCTGGCAGGGCGAACCTGCTGTGCCGCGGCGGCTGCTGCTCACCCCTGATTCACGTCACTGGACACTTCCCCTCCAGCATCTCGGGCCCCCCCTAACAGATGGTCTGCTGAGGCTTCGCTTGTCTAAGCAGCAAGAAGTATCCTCTCAAGCCTAAAATAGAGATGGGAGATAAAGGCTTCAAGGGTTTTTGGTGGGAAACTCCTCGCTGTCCTTTTGTTGCAGCTCAAGAGCATTTGTACACCAGTAATTGCTCCCCAGGCTGGTTCCTGTGTGACTTAGAGCTGAATGCGGAGCTGCCGATGGCTGCTGCTGTGTGAACCTCAACATCCTGGCGCAATATATCCCAGTCACTCTAAATTTGAATTTGCAGCCAGTCCTGCTCCCTCCTTTAGGACATGTCTGCGCACACGCAGGCACACTGCCTTGCTCCTTACCTGCTGTATACTGGTAAATTTGCCACGGTTGGAGCCATCAGCTGTTTCAGGCAGTGAAGGTGGGGAAACGACTGCCTTGCTTGTGGCTGGGCTCGTTTTTGGCTCAGAGCCACGAAGCACCTGAACCCTGAGACAGCTGCTCACCAGCATCTTCTGGTGTGACTATGCGGTGGCTGGGAAGAGGTCTGGCTGCATTCAGCAGCAGCATCTCCCTCCTTTCATTATTCAGTGCCAAAGGGTAATCCTAAAAATACCTGTGAGTGGCTTGCAAGCCACGAGTGTCAGAGGGGGCAGCTCTGCAAAGGCCTTGTGTCACCGGGGAAGGGAGAATGACGCATCTCGTCATCACTGAGCATGAAGGGATGGTACCTGCAAGCCGGGCGCTGGGAGTGGGTGGGAGCAGGGGCTGGGTCTCAGCAGGGAAGACCAGCTAATGGTGGATCAGCCCTGTCGGCAGCGGAGCAGGAAGGGACACGGGGTGGCGTGGGCTGAAATGCTGAGCTAGGGCACGCTTAGTCCCTGCACAGGCACGTCTCAGTTATGGCTATTTTTTTGTAATGATATTTGATAGTTTCTAATGAAGCCAAGCAGTGGGAGAAACCGCATAGCAATATTTCATAATAATTTTGCCCCAATTATATGAGGGCTGTGTGTATTCAAGCTGTCCGTGTCTCCCTAAACACCACATGCACACTTTCAAGCTGCATGTCCAATGACCAGTACTGATAAATGCAATAAACTTCACGTGGTGATAGAGTTACAGCAGGAGTCTCTGAAGGGATGTATTTCTCTGTTAAGCTCCGTTTTTTGTGTGTGTACAGCTTGGTTGTACAACAGATCTGTCTGTTAAATAGCTGTTAACCTGTTCTCAGAATCTGGAGTGCAAGAAGTCGTTTGTGTGATCCTCTTCTCTGGCAGTAGTGGTGCTGCCTATGGGAGATGCCCTTAGCTGCAAACTAGGGTACTATAGAAAGAGTTGCAGTAGCTCTTGCTTCCATGAATGACAGAGTTTTACTGCACTGAGCTGAATAGCACAATTTGAGGCAGGACCTGCTCCTAACTGGTCCTAAGAGTTTTCCACTGCTGCTCTGAAACCCTGGGCTGGAATAAGGCTGTGATAATTAATGGAGGTTAAAGTGCTCCTTCTGCCTGTGAGCTGGTTGGAAATGGAAAAGAAGAACCTGTCACAATTGTGACTGGCTCTAAACTGTTGTCAGGCTCTCCTCCTTCCCTTCCCCTGCCCCAAGTGGAAAATTGTATTGGAAAGCAGCAGTTAGAGCACTTAAATCTTTCCACAGTTCATTTCAAGCTCCCTTTTTTCTTCCCAGCCATTCCCAGGCCAGTTCGGGGCGCGGATGGGAGACTGCGTCTCTGGCTGAAACTTGCAGGATGTTAAATAACAATGGGAGAGTGGCTTTCAAATAGGGTATAATGTGCCTGGATTGCACGTACCATAAGCTGTATTTCCCATGCCTTGACATTCAGCCCATCCATGCATCGCTCCTGAACTGCTTCCTTTCCATATGGGTCTATCTCAGTGTGTTATGGAGCAAGCTCAGGCTGAAATGGGGTTGGTACCACTCCTGCTGCAGAGGGACACGCTCCCACGAGCATTCACAGAAGTTGCTGGTGTCTGCCTGTCCAGACAGCAGTAAGTGAGCACATGAAATGTAAGCAATAACAGAAGCTGTTGTACCCCCTGTGGTGGGTTACCAGGTTCGCGTAATCCCTGCCCTTTCCTGGGGACTTGGATTGTCTGTTTTAACTAGCGTGTGTGTTGCCTTTCTCTTAACACCTCTTGACACAGCCACGTTGCTGCTGCAGGCAGTGGTTCTGAGTGGTTTTGTCCCCTGCTGAAACTGGTCAGTGAAGGGCATTTGATGGAGCTTCACTGGCCTTCTCCCTGTCTGTCCAGGTTTAACAGGTTGATCAGATGGAGGAAGCTCCCAAAGCTTCTACTCTGATGTTATTGAATAACTCTTGGTAGAGAGCTGGGCAGCTATTTTGGTGTCAGACTCCAGGAGAGACATGGCACTGCATTTGCCTTCCCCAAGTGACCTCGATATGTTCCCACCTGTGTGACCAGAGCGTCAGGGACCTACTGGGAGGCAGTAGTCATCATGGCCGCTTGCTCTTCTCCCATCCCACAGTATTTTGTGAGCTTGGGAAGGACAAGGGAGCTCTCTGCTTAGTCTGAGCTTGGAAGTTGCAGTGCACCCCAGCCACATGGGCTGTTGAAAGAGACTGGCATTCTCAGATTCTCAAATGGTTGACCCAGCATGTAGATCTGGTGGTCAAACAGAGGTCTGGGACCCAAGTCATTCACATTTGACTGCCAAGTATGAAGGCATGACAAACTGGGTTGCCCGGAAGGAATATGGCTGGTTGGGGTCCAACCACCAGTCCACTCAGTCCAACCACTGAGGTCCTTCTGTGCCAGGGCTGGAGCCACATTTGCACTTCCAACAGCAGGGTCCTTGCAGGTGGTGACTTGCCCTGGTGATTCCCAATGTGGACTGACAGATTCGGGCCCTGGGAAACGGGATGGGCATTGGCATCCAATCCAGGATGGTGATTTAGAAACAAAAGGCAGATTTAATGTTGTGCTTCCTTCTTCTAAATGTACAGAGCTACCCTGTTCATTCAAGGGTTAAGCAGTCTGAGAGATGCAGCATCCAGAGCCAGGTATCTGTCAGGCCTTGTCTGTTCGGCTTGGTTTGGAGGCTTGTCAAAACATGAGGATATATGGTTTTATTTCTGTTTTGTCATTTGGAGTTTACTACTCAATGTCTGTAGGACAAGAAAGCTCCAGAGCATCTTAGGATATGCCCCGTGCTCCAAGAGAGGTTGTTGTTTTGGCTTTGCAACACTCATGCAAAGGCAAGAACTGATGCCTGAAATGCTCCTTTTCCAAAGATTAAAAGGCACTGCCAAGGCTCTGCAAGATGACAGTGTTGCAAATCTTATCACGACCCAGTGCTGAGATCTGTTGGTTTCAGCAGCACCAATGTGCTGACAGATCTGTGTGTCTGCTTTTTGGTGATGGTAGATTTTTTCAGGAGGTTGGTCTGTGCTGCTGAACTCTGGTTGTAGCTCCCAGTTCAGAGCCTGGAAGGTAACATTGCAAGACTTCTTCTTCACACCTGGGTCTTCATTTTAACCAAACTTTCCTTGATCTAGTAAAACCCTGGCCCAAAGGAGAAGTTTCAGGGCATCATGGTGGATTTAGCTTTGGTTCTTCTGCTCTTAGATGCAGCTGAGGGACCTGTAAAAGTCAGTGGAGGAACAGAGCAGGACTAACCAGATTAGCTCACTGGCTGTGACAGCCAGGGACTGAGACATTTGCTACCTTCACCCAGCCGTGTGTGAGGTTTTGCAGACCTCAGTGCGAACAGAGCTTGTTGTCTCTTTTATACGATCTCAGCAGAGGGACTATGATGTGAAACAAAGTCCTTTCTTACTAATCCAGCTCTGGAGAGTCATCATATCCATCTCTGGGCTTTAGGGATATGATTCTTCCTTGCTTACAGCAATAGGTCCAGTGCCACCCATCCTTACCTGTTATGGTCTCATTGAAACAACCTCATCTATCTTCATCTGTCCGTCTGTCTGTAAGTAGCTCCAGCTGGGGACAAACAGCCCTCTGTCACCACAGCTGTGTGCCCTCCTCTCTGACAGCAAGTGTGCCGTTCAACACCCGCTCCCATGCTGCTTGGGTTTCTCCATTGTGTGCCGAACTCCGGTGGGATGTTTAGCCATTTCTTCTCGATCCCATTGCATAAATGAGGCTAATTTCAGCCTGCCGTGATGTGTGGGCTCGCTGGGGGGAGTGTGTGGGAACATGACTATAAATCCAGAACTGAACATTTTCTTGTAATGGACGGGGTGGTGAAATTGCATTGCTGCCTTTAACCTCAAGCTGTCCTTAGACCAAGCCAGACTTCACAACCCCTACGCCAGTAAATCAAATAGCTTTTGAATCGATGCGCATAAAAGTCAAGAGAGAGAAGTTACAGATGGAAAAGACCTATTGTACCTTGAGTCTGTCCCGCTGCAGAGGGGGTAAGGCACTCTCAGGAATTTACGGTGTAGCTCCAAGCCTGCCCGCTGAGGCCAGGCGGGGTGAGAGTCGTGCCTGGGGGAGACGTGGGATGGGGGGTGACTGCCTAAATTTCCTGCAGCTTTTCCATCCTGCTCATCTCTTTGCATTTCATTCCCTTGGCTTTATTTTTGGGAAAGAAAGCTGTTGTTGATTGTATATTCAACAAACCTGATATGTTCGTTCTCCTGCTCATTGTTTTTCACTCAGGGCTATGCCTGACTTTTCTTTAGAAGCATGTTTTTCTCACCTAATATTTAGTTTAAGATTGTAGGAGCTGGGTATAAAACCTTCTGGGACGTTTTAATCTGCCAAGAGGCTGCCTGAAAACAGAAGTTATGCAGAGTATTTCAGTGGTCCCTATTTAGAAAACATCACCCCCGAATGCTGTGTTGCCCATTTCCCTTTCATCCCCTTGCCAACTTTTATTGGTTGTTTTAACCCCGATCTGCTGTCCATGTCCCCCATACTGTGCTCCCCTCCCCCTAGGGTTTCCATGTCTTTGAAAGTCCTGGTAACCAGAAGGTTCATGTGTTGTGCTTCACAATCATTTCAGACCAAGAATAATACAGCCGGAGCCAGCTGGATCCCTCACTCTGTATTGATACAACTATTCCCCTTAACCTGCCCACACTCCGCGCTACAACTGCAAATCTGAGGCTGAACTGGAGTGGTGATGGACAGCGTTGTGAGCCCTGCTCCACGGCCACAGCCCTGCCTGGAAAGCACCCCCAGCAGAGCGTCCCACAACCAGGGAGCAGCTGCACTTGGGTGTTGTCCACTGGGGACCTTGCTAGGTTGAGTGTGTTTTCCTGACACGGATCTTCTCAGAACCAGTGGTCCTGGTGGTTGCTCTAATTCCCTTGATCTGCAGCCAGTTTCTCCTGAGCACTCCTCCTCCGGCAAGGCCCTTGCTAAAAGCTGGCCCGTCCGGGTGATTGCTCCTCCTGGAGGTCTCCTCCTGTGAGCCTAAACAACGCTTATGAGCGTGGTTAAGGACTGGAAAGGGACCCGGAGGGGCTGTGAGACAGTTGACATTGGAGATTGCTAGAACTCAACTGGAAAAGGCCAACCAATCCAACTTCAGAGTTATCCTGCATTGAGCAGGAGGTTGGACCAGAGACCTGCAGCAAAAGAGGGTGTTACTTAGCAAGTTACTGCCTGGCTTTCACTTCATGAACATCAGGGGGTACATGTTGGGTTGTTGTTGCCACCACTGGCTTTGGCTGCCAGATTATTTAGATTACTTTCCATGGTTTTGGTCTTTTAAGCTTTTTTGGCTAGCTTTTATTGTTCATCTCTTCATGAGCTTCTGCAGGCCCCTGCTTGTTTGTCCCTGGGTCACATCCTGGTTGGTAGATGGATGTTCTCCCCAGTCGTTGGCCATCTCAGAGTAAGCTTCCAGTCTGGGATGTTCATCCTTTCTTTATTTCCCCCTTGTCCATCCCATCAGTTTGTCTTCTGCTTTGGGAGTAATCAACTGTTCAATGCCAGGTAAGCTGGGAAAAACCAAAGCTGAAGACTGAAGGGAGAAATGCACACGGGGTGTGAATGTCTCCTCAGCGGGAACGTCTGGGAGAGCATTAGCTGGTGGGGAACATGGTACAGGAGGACCGGTTCTAGCAGTCTCTGACTCCCTACGGCACTATCAGTTCTCTGGGTGATTAACTGTTTGTTTCTCCCTTACTGAAAACTTGTCTTAGATTAAACCACCGTAACAGAAAGCTCAGGTTCTGGAGTGATCCCAAGTGTAGGTTAATATTTACAAGCTATCAGCTTTAGGTTTTATCTCAATCCCTTGCTAGCACAGAGTCAAAATCCTTTTAAAAATCCCTTTTGATCTTTCTGGTTCATGACATGGCTCTAGTAAGACACCTTCCATATGAAACTGGCAAATGTCTTAATGGAAATGTAAGTTTTTCTCATCCTTTCAGGGACTAGTAACAAATGAGGAGCGCCCTACGTACAAGGGGTCATGGCTTTATAATGGAGCAGAAGTGATGGACAGTATCTCTGCAGGATATTCGTGCTAGGAAATGTCAGAATGTTATTTCTGCCTCAATGGCTTAAGATCATCTGTTTACCTAATGGACTTACATTTGCATTTTGCAGGTGTTGTGTTAATATTAATGTGTTGTCTGAATTGTTAATATTCCTTCATTTCAATGTTACATTAACGAAGGCTGCAGGGGATGGAAAAAAGACCTGACTAATTAATTAAATGGGCAAAAAGCATCTTTAACTTTCCGTCGTGCTGCCCTTTGCTTCCACCTAATGGGTCTTGGCATTTCTGGTCAGCAGCCATGTAACACTGCTGTATGGAGCACTCAGCGACAGACTTGCTAATTTTTCTGACCCATAAATCACTCGCGTAAATTTTAACAGT
>NW_008824766.1:28536-33672 GCF_000699105.1 Pygoscelis adeliae | reverse complement strand
TTCCTCCTTTCAGTGGGAAATGCAGGCTGATAACAGGCGGTTCTGGCCTGATGTGTGGGGCTGGAGACTCCCGTCAGGAGAGGGGCTGTCTGCATTTCTTCAGGAATTCCTTCCATTCCCCTCTTAGCCAGACTCTGGATGACATTAATATTAATGTGTCCATGAGAGTGTTCTTGTCATAAACTTTGCTTTCTTTGGAGCCAGTGGCACATCAGGCTGTACGTCTCAGGAATGTGGACTGCTAGTCCTGCTTTGGGCGCTGGTTGGGGGGTATCTCCCCTCTCCTGTGCACTGTCCCAGACCCAGCTTGGCTCTGGGCTCTTCTGCCCACCAGCAATTCCCATGGGCCGGAGAAAACTGTCTCGAGTCCCTGCGCTGGCCCTGGGCAGCACACCTGCTCAGGAGCATCCTAATGCATTCCCGAAAGTAAGGCTTGCCAGCCCAGGCAGTGATTGCCCCCATGAGACCTGTTAGCTGAACACAGCATTGAGTTGTGTGCATTAGTGGTCACTGCTTATCCCTCCCCTGTGGCTCTGCGGAGAGGGAGCAGGGCCCTGGCCATTGTAGCTCCCTCTGAGAGGCGAGATCTTGGTGAACTGGTAGCTCCCTGGAAGGACAAACCGGATCTGATACGGATCCATGGGGAGCCAGCTCCTGAAGCTAAACGCAGGGATTGCAAACCCTTTCCAGTGCTGCCATCATCTTCCCCACAGAGAAATGCTTAGGCAGGGCAAAAGGGTTGTGTTTTAAAGGAGGACTTTTGAACAGCGCCATCACTTTGATGCTGACATCCAGCATGAGTGGGGAGGTCTGTCTGTACAGCAGTGGCAGCACTGGAGGCAAGTCTAGGAGGGGGTAGATGTGGGGCTGTGTGCCCACGCTGGGCAAACAGCACTCTGCGGGGTTCTTTGGGACCCATGGAAAAAGGGGTTTCTTGACTCAGGAAGGCCATTCCTGGAGAGAGATCTTGCTCTGTCTGAGATGCTGAGGGTGAAGTCCTCTGCCCCGGGCTCAAAAATGTGATAGTTGTGAGAAAATTGTGAAGAACGCTGGAGCTGGGACTGAGGGAGCCTGCTGAAGTTGTGCCTGCATGTCCTGTGTGGCCCAGCACGTGCGTGCAGGTCTAAGCTTTCATCCCTGGCCCGCGAAGACACTGAGGGGCACAGAGGGGCACTTCAGCTTCATGCCAGGGGTCTGAAGGTTGTCGCCAATTTGCATGAAAAGGAGCAGACTGCAGTCATATTAACATTTAATGAAGAGGCACAGCCCGCAGAGACTGCATCCTCTGCAACACTTGCTCTTCAGTTTGATGACGTTTTCTTTGCCACTTGGATCAAGACGGGATGGAGGGTGGTGGGACAGATAGGCGTTGCCTTTATCCCTTCCATACAAACCACAGATGAAGTTGAGGAGCTCCAGGCTGCATAGGGAGTATTTGCCATCCGCGCAGCCGAGCACCAAGAGCTGCTGGAGGCCCCGTGACTGACTTGTGCTGTCTTCGGCACCCTGACGTCTGGCCTGACGTCGTGCTGCCAGATTAAGTCAGCTCTTTTATGTAACAGGGCTGCAAAGTGCTGTCAATATTTTCAAAGGAACTTAGGCAAATGGTTGAGGTTTTTCTAGCAGTCTAAATCCCTGTGTGCAAACCCAGTACATCAGGCTTTAAGCAATTAATTCCTAATCATGCTGAATGCCTTCAGTAGCCCAGCTTTAGTACTGAGAGCTTAAAATGGTTTTCCACCATACCGCAGTTAATTTGGATAAAGCAAAGAGAGTGGTCTCATGGCATTTCCCGCCTCAAGGTGTGAGAGTGGCCAGTAAGTGACATTTGTATTCAGAAACCCTCCCATGCATTTGTGTTGTAGGCATCTATTACCAGGAAGGCACCATAGCTAATAAAAAGGGCATTCATTATACCCCGGAAAGGGAGTTCATTAGAGGGAAAAGCCATTCTAGCTTAGTAAGAAATGAATCTAAAACTGCCTCAGAGCTGCTATTCTCATCAAGTTTCAATGTTAACAGTTTTAACCAAGAGCTAATTGAGCAATCTCAGAAAGTGGAGTAATTCCATTATTCAGCTCTGCTTTGTTCAAGGCTACCGCTAGCTGCGAAAGGAGCACAAATGACTTTCATCAAGCCAGGAACCGCCAGCATTCTTGCCTTTTACTACTTTTTCTTTCAAAAAAACAGTAGGGCTTTTGGGCTTTTGGCAAGTGTCGTTGGCAAAGGGAGCTCCACACCAACATTGCAACGCTCATATATAACACTGTGGTCCAATTTTTTGGATAATAGGGGATTTGATTTTCATAATTCTTCAAGCAGCAGTGCTGTTCTGGAGTGCGTGGCTGAAGATGCTCCTGTTTGTTGGATAGGCAGAGTGTCACCAGGAAGACAGTACACCGTTCTTGCAGGATTTTGCATGGAAAAGAGCCATCGCAAGCGCCGGTCCAGCTACTCGCCAAAGACCATTCTGTCATTGGCTGTGCTCTCAGGAGATGCGGGATTAGCTCATGTTGCTTTTAGAAGAGCTTTTATAGAAACCTCTCAAGTTCCTTTGCTTCATGGAAGAGCTGTAATCAAAAATAAACGTACATGATTTAAAGAAAAGAAGAAAAAGTCATACCCCATCCAGCGTCTTTGGACTTCACGCTTTGGGGAGAGTTTGTTGGTTAAACTGTGGTGCTGTTTCTTTACCGTTTTCCTTCAGCTGATACTGCTGCTGCTGTTGGATGTACACAGGACTGTTTGCAGCCTTTTGTGGAAGGTGACTTTCTCTTGGTGAATGCAGCAGGATTTAGAGTCCTATTCCCAAGAGGTGGCTGTAGATCTTTTGTTTGTTATGAGATTGCACTGCGGTGATAATCCCCTTCAAGCCAGCAGAGAGCGAGGGCTGTCAGCGATGTACTGCCCTTAGAAGGGGACATATATCCATTAGTGTCTTTAGAGCCCTCTCAGACACACCCAAACAGATGAGGGCTTCCTTTTCTCGGCACTAGCCTCTCATGCCACTGTTTGGTTCAAACACAAACCAAGTGTGATGCCTTCAAAGCTCTTCTGTCCTATCCCTATTGGGATCCAGCATGGAGCTGGACACCTGAGGCAGACACATAGCTATAGGTTGAGAAACCAGAGGCCTTGACTGCTGGTTGAAGCACAAACCCATGCTGAGCCGGGATAGTAAACCCATCTGGAGATGGAAAGGAGTTTGAACAGCAAAAGCCTTGTTCCCTGTGCAGGAGGGAGCAAGTACTGTGATGGGGAGACAAGATGGAGAAGAACAGATGGGATTTTGTAATGGGATAGGGGAAAGAAGTTTGGTAACCTTCGCAGAAATTATTTGGTCACATTTGGCTCAAGTCTGAGATGCTGGAAAGATGCTGGGATTTGCCTGGTGGCAGCTCACCCAAGCGGATGGACCACCATTGGAAGGGGGCTCAGACTCCAGCTCAGGATGGTTCAGCTCTGTGCCTTTGGGAGCAGGTTTCCACAATGAGCTACACATGAAGGAAGGACCAACTTCTCCAGCCTGTCAGAAGCAAAAAAACCTCTGCCATGGGAGACCTACATGGTGTTTTGGGTTTATCTCTGAGTCTACGCCTCAGCTATGAGAACACTTCCAACACCTGGATACACCCAGTGGTTACATCTTGCAGGAGGGGATGGAGGTGAAGAAGACAGTGTGGGGGAAGAGCTGTGCTCGTCTGTTCAGCCCTACCTCACTGCCCTTTGCTCTGAAGCCTACGGGTCTGTTACACTGGTGGAACAGCAGATGTTTTAATGTTGCTTCGCTTTAACCAAGCTGCCTGCCTCGTTCCTGCACTTACTGGATTGCAAACAAAGTACTCCTTGTCTCTCCCTTGCAACAAACCTTGCTAGCTAATGTCATTTGTCAAGTTAATCAGGGAGAGTGGGCATTTCGATGGCTGCTGTATAGCCTGGCTGCATTGCCATGGAGACAAGCAGCCAAATAGGCATTTTACTTGCCCTGCTTTGCTCTGCAGAGATTTGGCATGAGAAACCAATATTTTATTTGCCATCAACCAACCAACTTGCTGAAGATGCGAGTAGTTTTTCAAGGTTGCTATCAAGAGATTGGGAAGGGTCTAGCTAACATTTTATGGAGCAAATAGTAATGCTGCTACTAAAGGAATTCCAGGGTCTGAATGTGCAGCTCCTCTTCCTGCATCCACGGATGCGTGGCTCTGGTAGGAGCTGTGTGAGAGGAGTTACAGCCCAGTAGCTTGGGTTCGGGGCTGTCATCGAGGTGTCATCAGTCCTCTTCAGCTGGATGGTTTCATAGGTGGCTATTTGCCTACAGGAGCCATGACCATCATTTAAGATACTTTGAAAAGCACCGAGTCCCTGGGTTCAAGAGCATCTCAGGAGCCTGAAAGCTCCCCGGCAGTTGGTGGGATTTAGGATCCAGCATGCCTCAATCACGTTTGAAACTCAGAGGCGAGTGCTTTTGAAAACCGTACACTCCAGCTGACCTCTTGCATAAGGCAGGCTATAGAGTTTCACCCACTAACTCCTGCACCAAACTCATAACTCATAAGCAAAATCTGGGTATTGAAAGAGCCGGCAGAAGATGCTTAATGCATGTTACAGAGCTCGCAAGCCATCCCGCCCCTCCCTCTTCTGCTTCCCGCATGTGCACGTGTTAAATGATGCATTGAACAGGTTTGGAAACGCTCCCTCCTGCAGCCCCGGCGAGCAGGACAGCCGGGATCTGGAGGCACCTACGGGAGGGACAGCCACCTGCTAACCCCCAGCCCTCTCCACGGGACAGTGGAGGAAACCTCGCATCAGCACAGAAAGGGCAAAAGTTCAGATCAGATTGTTTATGGGATTTTATGGAGCCGGGAGCCAAGGATAGCTCAGCTAATCCAGAGGAAACTGTAGCGATGGCGTTAGAATGCATTTCACATGGGATTCATTCAGCGCGTGTTCAGATGGACCAGTCTTTCTGTCTCCATTTTTTTAGCCATGAAATATTTTTCTTTGCACTCCTGTCTGCCAGCCACACCGAGCCAAACTCCGAGCAGGCTGTTTTAAGAAAAAAGGAAAAAAAACCCCAAACCCTCTTGTCGTTTGACCTGCCGACGAGTTAGCAGGGCTTCAACATGGCTCCCACGG
>NW_008824766.1:19475-28520 GCF_000699105.1 Pygoscelis adeliae | reverse complement strand
GTCTGGCCCCTGGCTGCTGTCAGCCAGCCTCTGCTCCTGCCTGCCTCAGCGTCCATTGCTTTTTTCCAAGCCGCAGCGTAGCGCTTGCTGAGTCCAAGCCCTGGTGAGGACGCTAGCTAAAAGTGCAGCTAAAAGGCCACATGGGGAGGGCGGGAAGGCAGCAGCTTCACTGTGCCCTGCTGCTCCTCAGCACCCGAAGCCATACCAGCTTCGCGGGCTGTCCCAGTCCTCGTTCATCCTCCTGACTCTCCAATGTCCCGTGCAGAGTCTCAGTGTGAGCCCCACATGGGAATAAGGTTTTCCTGTTAGGTGCAGTGAGACCACCACGTTAAGCTATTTGTTGCAGATGTTGGCTCCCTCCTTGTGTCCTGAGCCACAGACCCCGTTCTGCTGCAGAAGAGGTGACCTGGCTTAACTCAGGGTGCAGGTGCCAGCACCTTCACTGTCCTCAGCCCTTTCCCTCTGACCCTGGCAGGCTCTCACATGCTCTGGATTAGCCCAGCTGTGACCTGTCCCTTCTGGAAGCTGCTTTCCTCTCTTGCCCTCCCTGGGGACTAAATCTCGATGTTTGAAACAAACCTGTCTAGGAGTTAGCACAGAGCAGCCCCACACTGTTCATCCCTTTCATGCTTGCAGGGCTGCTGCAACAGGGTGCGTGTGGGGAGCAGCTCTGTGACCCCTGGGTGATCCAGAGCTGGGAAGGACCCTCCATCCCTGCAGGGTGTTTTGGCATCAACTTACAGGGCAGGGAGCCTTTCTGGGCCACCATGGTTCGTTAACCTGAGCTGAAACGAACTGACCCATCAGGTCCTGGAGCTTCTCTTCCCCCTGGATACAGGGCAGTGTCCAACCTCATCTGCGTTATCTGCTCCTTGGAAGCACAAACTGCAGCCATGTCTCGCAAAGTCAATGCCTGCCTTTGGGCGATTGAGCAAGACAAGTAGCTTTTCAACTCTGAATATCTGTGGTCACATCCTGCGCACCCTGTCACGGGTGCAAAGCTCCCGGGTGCTTCCTGATAAGATTTTCCTGCCCATGCGGTCAATCCAACCATGTGCTGGGTACCTCCTCTTGATGGGGGCTGTCTTGGATGCTGTCTGGGGGCTGGGGCTCCAGGTGTGGACACATTAAAGGGAGAGAGGATGGGATTTTGCAGAGCAAAGTGGGAAAGTATGTGCTGTTAGTTTTCCTTAGGGTGTAAAAGCATCCCTGGTAGGAGAGCGCTCAGGTATTAGCTTCAGTGCTACTTGCAACATCAGAACAAGGATATCTCCAGGAAAATTTAAAAGCCCCAAGCCCCAAAATGGTAAAACAAAGTACAGAACTTAATGATCAGGTGGAAATTGCATCCAGCCCAAAGTGTCACTGGAGGTAAGAGGTAAAGGCTTCACACGCTAGTGCGCAACAGGAGCAAGAACGACAGGGGCTGCTTGAGCAGCTCGCTTACGGTGTTCATCTCTAGGACATGAGATAAGCATGTTGCACCTGTGACAAAGAAGAGATGCTATTCACAGGCGTTTATTGATTTGTCTTTAAAAATGGGTTTGCACCTCACTCTGTAGAGGCCACATTTCGAGGGAGGTACAGGAACTCCATGGCCAGCCTTTGCCCACATGTGCATCTGTGTAACTGGTGCTAGCGCTGGAAATGTCTCCCTTTTTTAATTTGCACCAAAGCCCGCGGGAAGGAGAGGTGCTGCATTTCGCAGCCCGCGCTCTTTGCTGTGCATTGCTGTGAGCTGACTTGGGCAGAAGGGGCTTCCCAGGTATGAGTGTGGGCCAGCCCAACCTTGCACGTGTCCTCAGACCTCCATTCCCCACGTGCTGTCTGCAAGCGCGGCAGCTGGGTGAGAGCTGGTGGGTCCACCCACACCCAGGAGATGGGGATAGCTGTGCCATAACTCGCTGGGTGCTGCTCCCTGCCCTGCCTCTCACCCCTGGGTGCTGCACAGCCGGGGTGCCCAGCACCCTTGGGCCATGCTGTCCCGCAGCCCCCCAGTGCCGGTGGCCATAGAGGGACCGATGTTGCCATCTGCTGGCTCAGCTGCACAGGAGCAGCAAGAGCTTGGCTGAGCCCTCTTGGAAGTCGCCCATCACGAGCATGTAGGGACCCCGCTCCCTTGGCGGGCTGCGGGCGCATTGCCCACCCCCTGACCCAGCCCTTGGCCTTCTGTTAGCGTCTGCCCATTGGCAGGTGCTTCGGGGGTCAGGATGGGTGGCCCATTCCCACTTAGGCTGTGCTGCTCCCCACCCCTTCCCGCACTGCCCATGCGAGAGGGTGTCCCTCCTGCCCTCCCTGCGGGGTCTGAAGTATTGACCTCTGGCACAACACACTCTGGTAGAACCCACGAGGCTCTTATTAAGGGAGCTCCTTCCCATTAAAGACAGACATTTCCACCACTGATTATCACCATCAGGTGCTTATTCCTCCTTTGGGCTTGTCTTTATTTCCTTTCTCTTTCGAGTTCTTGGCAAGTACTCCCAGGCTGGGAACGTATCGCTGCTGTAGCAGGTACCCTGGAGCACAGCACCCTGCACATCTCACCTGGCCAGTCCCCCCAGCGATGGCCAGGGTCGGGAGCTGCAGGACCACCAGCTCCAGCCCGGGCTCCCCCACTAGCCCTGCAAAATCACTGCTTTGCCTGCAGTAGTGATGGGGCTGAGCCAGCGTAACCAGTGACAGCTCACTCGGGCATTGCTCAGAGGATGAGGTTACTTCTGTAAATTTATTATCTTTTTTGGCAATTAGCACCAGTTAGGAGCCCTGGGAATACATGCAGCAAATAGCAGGAAGCCCAGTTAAGCACATCTCTCTGCCACAGTTAAAGAAGTCTCCTGTGGCACAGCCCTACAGCTGGTAGCACAATTCATAAATGCTCATCCAAAGATGATCTCTAGCACTGGGATTGCTTTTCTTTGCAGTGTGTAGCCCTGGAGATTTCCATTCAATGCATGTACATTCAGAGGCAGAAGTGGGGGGGCTCACCTCGGCCTGGAGTACCCCCAGCAGTCTGCAGGTCGCATGGAGGAGCCCCCAGAGTCCTTGCATCACCTAAATGCTGAACGCAGCCCCACGGCGAGCTGCACTGGTGGCTTGCCCTGCCTGGTGGCCACGCTGCACCTTGTTCTGGGTGGAAGCCCAGCGCGAAGGCCAGGCTCGGTGGCTGGGCTTGACCACACATGTCGAGCTCAGGATGGGGGAGCAAGGGAGACGCTGTTTTCTCTGGCCCGGGAAGACAGCGATGTGTGTTTGTTTTCCATGCTATCTCTCACACAGTGTTTGTTTTGCTTCTTGAGCGTTTCAGGAGATAAAATGACCTAAAGGGAGATTATTTTATCCTAATTTAAGCTGTCAATTTATCACTGACTTCTGCTTGTCTGCGCCAGCAGGATGGCTCGCTCAGAGTCCCTGGGGAAACCTCAGCTAGAAAGTGAGAATTTGGGGGGGGATTTTCTGCAGTCTCACATCTAATCTTTGCTTATAACAGCAACTGCAAGCTGCTCCCCTGTCCCCCCGTGTTGTATTAGTTCCCATCACTATGGACTGGCTTCGCTTCCCAGGGGACTCCCCTCTCTAACTGGGGCCCGGGGTTGTTTTTCTCATGCTGCAGGCTGGTGGAAGAGTTCATGCTGCTTGCGAACATGGCTGTGGCCCATCAGATCTACCGCTCCTTCCCCGAGCAGGCCCTGCTTCGCCGCCACCCCCCACCCCAGACCAAGCTGCTGAAAGACCTCATGGAGTTTTGCAACCAAGTTGGCCTTGACATCGACTTCAGCAGCGCAGGGACCCTGCACGTGAGTGTATTGGCCCAGCAGGGGCCATGGGGGCAAAGGGTGGGCAGCTACGTGATGGCATGTTTGTGGCAGCGTGTGGTTTATTCCCTGTCCCCCTCTGCCCAAGCAGAGCTGACAACTATCCCATGCCAAAACAAAACACCTTCCTCACTCACTCTTGACACCACCAGCTGCTGGGCAAGGGTGGCTCAGCCTGTCCCGGTCAGCCGATGTGCACAGAGCTTAGAGCAGGGTGAGGAGGACCTTGCAGGTGACCCCAGTGCTGCCCTCTCTGCAGTGGGAAGAATGTTTCAGTGCAGGGGCACTCACTGGGACACCCACATTTTTTTTCTCTGCCTTCTCGGCAGGTCCTGGGCAGGGTACTTGCTCTGTACCGCAGGAAAAGTAGCTCTGCAAGGGGGTGTTTCTGTCTGGGCTGCTGAAGGTCTCAGGGAGGGCAGCGTGGGGAGCGAGGACTGGGAAGGACTGGAGAGCGTTGCTGGGAAAGGTCAGATGCAGCCAGCGCGGGAGGTATCAGACCGATCCTCCACTAAGCATGTCCGGAGGCTGAACTCCAGCTGAACAGCACAGCACAAGTTCCAGGATTTTCTTTACTCGCCGCAACTGGACTGTGGCTAATCCTCTGTTAATTCCATCCCCGCTGGCCTCCCGCACACCCCTCCGTCGGCTGGGACTGCTTTCCCCGCTTGCTGGCTGCACTGAGGCTATGTCAGCAGACGTGGGGCTGCGCGCTCAGCTCCTCTTCTGCACTTTGAACCCTCCAGCCCTTCCTCGCCGCTAGCCCCAGGCAGTGACCTCCCGTATCAACATCTCCCCAGAGTCCCATTAGTCCATGCACTGAAGCTCTCAGTAGCTGGATGGGAGCCAGGCATGTCTGGGGACAGAGCCAGCGGTCCCCGTGCCCTGGGTGCTCCCTGCCACTGACCCCAGGGGGTCGGTGAGCTCTCAGAAGGACTGTGTGTGCAGTCCTGTTGGGGCTGCTGGGACCAGAGCAAAACCCAATTTCACATGTGCTTTTTGGTTTACGAGGAGGTTTGCAGGGAAGGGAGGATTTTGACTCTGACGAGCTGCTGTTTGCCCCAGTAAGGTCTGTCGGGGTCCCCCTACCACCATGGCTTGCCAACACTGAATGCTCTCTCTCTTTTCTCCTCCAGAAAAGCTTAAATGAAACGTTTGGTGCTGACAAATACTCCGAAGCCAGGAAAGAAGTGCTGACCAACATGTTCTCCAGGCCCATGCAGGTGAGAACACCACTGTGCTGTCAGACACGTCTGGCTGTAGCTGTCTGCTGTGGCTCCATCTTCAACCCTCGCCCCTTCTACGTTACCGTAGCTGGTTGTTATGTAGAGGGAGAGTGAATGGACACTGAACATGGTGCTGCAGGGCTGCCAGCAGGTAGCTTCCCCCCAGTGCCTGCAGCCCCATGCAGCTGGCAGTGGGGATATACCCTGGGCAACAGAGCTTCACTGGATGGCAGGGTCTGGCTAAGCCTTTCCTCGTCCCCCTGTTATTGCTGGTTGGGATGTTTCACCCTTGAGGTTGCATACAGGATGTTAGCAGACTAGCAAAGACCCAGCCTGCTCCATGAAGAGCTGGTGTCAGGCTCATGGCTTATGTTTGTGCCATTTCCTCATGTCATGGTATCCAAACTGGTCCAAAGAAGGAATCAAGAGTGAGGATGATGTAGGGTTATAGAACTGGCCATAAGCACAGTCTGGTACCCAGACACATGCTCTTAGAAGCAGGGAAGCTCTGGAAAGCCTTTGGTCTCCCCCCAGACCAAGAGACCTTCTGTGAAGGTGTCTGTGATGGAGGCTTGTGCTGCTCACACTGATTGTCGTGTTTGGTGCATCTGCAGCTCAGGACGCTTACTTGGGTGCTTATCACCATCAAAAAAAGTTTTTGTGAGGCATCTGCCTTTCTGTTTGCAGCTGGGCATAGCACAGCCACTTCTGGGGGAAGTCCTACCCCACAAGGAGAAGGGGCATGTTCCTGAAATGGTCTCTCTACTGTGGCCTGCTTATTGCTGCAGGAATGAATCATCTTCCCAACATCACTCATTTCACTGCCACTCTTCTAATTAGCTTATTTGCTCCATTTACTCATTAGCAGTTGCCTGAAGCCCTGCTGTACTTCGGTGACTTAATGCTTGCTTGCAAGTGGGATTGGGGACTGAAGCCGTGCAGTAAATCACCCACTCACGTATGTGTCCATCTCAGGAGTGCTGCTTTGTAAAGTGCAGGGAGTGTCTTCTGGAGCTGGCTGTGTTGTCCCAGATCCTGTGTCCTGCTTTGACTTGTCCTGGTTCCTTCAGTGACATCTCCCTTTTCTGGTGGAAGGTACTAACAGGTGAACGCACTGGTGACATACATTCCCTGGCATCCCTCTCTGGTCCTGCTGACTGTGGTGCAAGCCTGGGCTTTGCCAGCAGCAGCACTTGGAGCAAGCCTGGCTGTGGGCCAGGAGGGATGAGCAAGGAGAAGGCAACTTGGTTCTGCCCTGGCACCAAGGAGGAGATGAGCTTTTTGGGACCCACTGACTTGCTGAAATTTTGCCTCTGTGCTCACCTGAGGCTGTGGTCTGAGAAGTGATGGGTGTCCTTTGAGATACCTCCCAGTGGCTCTTGTTAAGCTTTAGCCCTGTGAATGTGTTAGATCTGTACGCAAAAGAGGTATTAAGGTTTTGGGGATGAAGTCTTCTGCGGAGTAGATACCAGACAGAGAGTTTGGGGAAGAAGAAGGAGGAACTTTTAAAGGAGATACTCCACGAGACATGATTTTGGCAGGAACTAGACTCATTTCATCATCAGAAGACCAAGGTGCCTGTGTGTTCAGGTGTGCTGTGCAGTCCACTCGGGCCTGGCAAACCAGCTGTCTGGCACACCCCCATAATAGGCAAAACCCAGTTTATAGCTGAGCCCATCAGCCCTGCAGGGCAGCCTGTGTCTGCATGGCGAGCAGCCTTCCCATCTGCTGGCATTCCCATCTGCTGGTGTTCCCTGGCAGGATGGTATTGCCGCGCGTGATGGGGTGCTCTCATTATTGGAACTGGTGCATGAGCCAGAAGAAGCAGAAATCTGTCTTGATCCTGAGGTGAGCTTATGCAGTTGGCCATTTGCTGAACTGTTGTCTAGCTTGTAAATGGATCTTCAGACTTGCCCAAAGCCATCGGCCAGGTGAGCAGACGCTCTCCTCCTGTCTTTAGGGCCGCTTTCCAGTATGATCCAGGATGTGCTCGCGGTGGTGGATCCATATGACCTCCAGTCCATAAGGAAGGACCACGGTGCTGCGGGGGCGAGAGGCATCAGTGTTGCTCTCTGTGGTGTCTGGTCCCTGACCACACTCGCTGCAGGGAGGACTCATAGCTCCCCAAAATCCTGAGCTGTTCAGATTCCCACCGTTGTTCCTGCTGCTAAATGCAGAGGACGGGTAGTGCAAAGCCGTGTCAGTGCCCCTCGGAAAGGGCAGACGGCTACTAAGCGGAAGGAGCTTTCCCTGGGAGGAGGATTTTTTGCTGTCTGCCACCAGTATTAGAGCAGATGGAAGAATGGCCCCATCCTGCCCGTGTCCCTGGATGTTGTGGTCCCTCATGGGAGAGAGGACAGATCTGAGTGTTGGCAGCTGCGGAGCACAGCCATGCAGGGGCCCATGCCGGTGTCGACGGCTGGGCCATCGCTCTGACAGATGGCGTGGCGAGACCGTCTGGTCAGGGCACTGAGGAGTCACCCATATCACTGCACATATCTCAGCTCCCAGTGATAAAGCTGGTGTTTCAGGGACAAGGCTGCAGTTAAATTAGCCAAAACAAGCTGCCCACAGGTCGTGGGCACGACCACCCATGGTCGCGCCACACCTGCATCTTCCATCTTCGCTGCGTGCTGGTGGTCAAGACATCAGCCTCTTGGAGGAGGAAGGAGATGGGAAGCAACTGGTAATGTGCGTGTCTGGGGGAGCACCTGGATTGCCATGCCAGGAGCCTTGTAACAGATGAAGGAGCAGTGACATACCATTTTTCAGGGGCTCAGTCACTCGGGGATTCAATCTGTCCATGAGAGCAAAGCCGCCCCTGGTTGGCTGGGGCTGATTTATTTCCAGGCTCCTTGTAGTTCTCCAGGGATTGTGGCAAACCCTGGGGATTTGAGACCACTTGTGAGTCAAATCTGTTAATGGGAAAACATCTGCTTTATGCCAGGCTGATGTCACTGGGTAGCGCTGTCATGGTGGCGAGGAAGGGTATCAGATACGTGTCAGACTGGCCTCCCTGCAGTGTGTAACCTTAACACAGCCCAGAGGAGTATTTTTACTATGATACCCAAGCTGATGCCAACCTCAGTGAGGGTCATGAGGTGCCAAAAGGGTGTCAAAAATGGTGCTGGACCCAGCAGCGACGGGGTTCAGCCAGCACATCCATCAGGAAGAAGTGCCCCAGACAACAGCAAGCAGCGCGGGACCTTCAGCATCTTTTCTAACTTTAAACAAAGCAAGGGTTGTCCTGCACTGCTGGGCATAGGGAAGGGATGAGACCTTCCCAGGGGCTGTCTCGTAGCAGGGATTTTGGCCCGTGCTCTGCTCTCTACGTACCTGGCATTGCAGGGACCTTCCTCCCTTCTGCCCAGGAGCCTGGCATGAGTGCCTATAAATCCCCTGTAATTTCATGCTGTCTGTCTGCACAAGGGCACTCGTCTGCTCCCGCAGCAGCCTCCACCGCTCAGCGTGTCTCCCTGCCCGACCACGCAGAGCCTTGTTCGGTGGGAGCCGAGCTAATTGAGTGGAGACTGTACTTCATGGAGTCCATCAGAAACAATTTAATTCTGGGTTGTGGAAATTGGCAGCCGCCACAGCTCCTATCCCAGCTCCTGGGTCTCATAATAAGGCCGGGACCGATGCTGCTTTTTTTAACCTGCTCTATTTACTTGCCCGGATCAGTGTGTTGCTGCTCAGCAGGAGCTGGCTGTGCCGCTGGGCTGGAGAGCGGAGGATACAGCTGCCCAAACTGTGGATCCCAGGACAGCTCTGTAATCAGAGCTGGCTACTCCTGTTTTTTTTAAATCACTTGCTCTTATTTTTAAACGGGTTCATTCAATCGCCACTGTGCCGTGACCCCACTGCAACCCCCCTGACCCGCACAGCCTCCCCTCCCCGCCTGGGCTCAGCCCTGTTGTTTTCCCAGCCCCGAGGGCTGGTGTTTCACAGATGTAAAAATAAAAGCTGTAACGTGTGGGATAACAGGGGCGGTGCAGCCAGGAGAGGTT
>NW_008824766.1:18099-19370 GCF_000699105.1 Pygoscelis adeliae | reverse complement strand
ATCACAGCGGGGCTGTCTTCTCCTCCTCGGTGAACGGAGGAGCCACTTATCCCGGCCCCCAGTGCTCTCCAAGCAGGCACAATGGGTTTGTGGAGTCTGCAGCCAGACCCAGAGCCAAAGAGCCTGGCACGGGAGCCGCTCTGTGAGACCCCTTGTTGGGAGAGCATCCGCCGTGGGCATGGGACAGGCTGGGCTCTCCCCTGGAAGACAGGGGGATGGCGAATGAGCCCCAGGGCCTGAGCAGAAGCAGGAAACTGCTTAAACCCATGTGTGACGTGAAAGTTCATAGAATCATAGAATCATTAAGGTTAGAAAAGACCTCTAAGATCATCGAGTCCAACCGTCAACCCAACACCACCATGCCCACTAAACCATGTCCCTAAGTGCCTACACATCTTTTAAATACTTCCAGGGATGGTGACTCAACCACTTCCCTGGGCAGCCTGTTCCAATGTTTAACTACTCTTTCAGTAAAGAAATTTTTCCTTACATCCAATCTAAACCTCCCCTGGCGCAACTTGAGGCCATTTCCTCTCGTCCTTTCGCCAGTTACTTGGGAGAAGAGACCGACACCCACCTCGCTACAACCTCCTTTCAGGTAGTTGTAGAGAGCAATGAGGTCTCCCCTCAGCCTCCTTTTCTCCAGGCTAAACAACCCCAGCTCCCTCAGCCGCTCCTCATAAGACTTGTTCTCCAGACCCCTCACCAGCCTCGTTGCCCTTCTCTGGACACGCTCCAACATCTCAACATCCTTCTTGTAGTGAGGGGCCCAAAACTGAACACAGTGTTCGAGGTGCGGCCTCACCAGTGCCGAGTACAGGGGCACGATCACTTCCCTACTCCTGCTGGCCACACTATTTCTGATACAGGCCAGCATGCCATTGGCCTTCTTGGCCACCTGGGCACACTGCCGGCTCATGTTCAGCCGGCTGTCAACCAGCACCAAGTTGATGCAATCCTTGGGGCCAGGCAGAGTCAGCTGGCAGCCAGCAGCTCCCTGCAGTGGCTTTGCCCGCTTTGCTCTGTGCTCAGTTCCTGCGGCGCCCGCCTTGTCCCTGCGCAGCCCAAACTGAGCAGCAGGTGAAGGACCATAGGCTGCTGGAGCTCTGTCTCACAGACACAGACCCCTCCAGCCTTGTGCAGGGTCCGGCCACCATCCTTGCTCACACCCTTCCCTCGCTTCTCACCCCTTTCAGATGGCTCTCTACTTCTGCACCGGTGTCCTGGAGGACGAGACCCTCTTTCGCCACTATGCCCTGAATGTGCCCTTC
>NW_008824766.1:13337-18089 GCF_000699105.1 Pygoscelis adeliae | reverse complement strand
CCGCCGCTACGCGGACGTCATTGTGCACCGTCTCCTCTCCGCCTCGCTCGGTGGGTGCCGCCCGGCCGCTTGCGGAGCAGCTCTGGGTGGTGCGAGGGGAGGGGTTGGCTGTGCCCGGCACAGGCAGGACTGACAGATTCCTGCCTTGCCTGCCACGGGTGCTGGGTGCTTGGAGTCTGCGTCCCACGGGGCAGGTCCCTGGCACATGGGTGCCCTCAAATAGCAGGGACACGGAGGTGAGCTGGGCATCTGGATCCAGGGTGCCATGGCATGGCTCTGGAGCAGGAGGGAGCATGGGCACGTCCTTGTCACTTGTCCCCTTCCTAGGTGCCAGCTCCCCCATCAAGATGGAGAAAGAGGCCATCCAGAGACAGGCAGATCACTGCAACGACCGGAAGATGGCTTCCAAGAGGGTGCAGGAGCTCAGCGCTGACCTCTTCTTCGCCATCTTCGTCAGGGTAAGAGCCAAGACTATCTTCCCCTGAGGCATCTCTGGATTTCCCCATGAAGGCTCAGCCTAGATGCCACTGGGCAGAGGGCTGTGTGGCTGCCCAGCTGGCCTTGGGGAAAGCAAACAGTGAGGGGACGCACTGAGCAACCACCTGGAGGACCTGGAGACACTGGCTCCCCTTGGGGACAGCTGGATGGGGGATGCTGGTGGAGTGACAGCCCTGTCTCTTGGCAGGAGTGTGGTCCTCTGGAGTCAGAGGCCATGGTGATGGGTGTCCTGAATGAGGCCTTTGATGTCTTGGTGCTGAAGTTTGGAGTCCAGAAGCGCATCTACTGCAATGTAAGTACCTCACCAGTGTGAAATAGTGCAAACGCTGCCTCACCAGAGAGGGCTGCAGCAGCCTGGCATCATTGGAGGCAGTGGCTGCCCTGGTGCCCTTCTGTGCCAGCCCTGCAGCTGGCAGAGCTGCGCCCAAGCTGGGCTGGCCAGAGGGGAGGGAGCCTTCATGGGGTTTCCCCTCCATTCCTCGGCCCAGGCAGGCACAAGGGGCTGGAGGGGTCTGGAGCAGCCCGGTCTCTGAGGACCAGCTTCTCCCTGCTATGTGCTGGGGGTGATCTAGTCTAGGTAAAAGGGAATAAAGACAGATGCAGGGGGACAGAGATTAACACGGAGCTGAAGCGAGGAAAGGGAGTGAGGCTGGTTTTCATTTCATTTAATCAGACGGTATATCTGGGGCTGTGACGGCACCACTGTAGGCCAGCACCTGCAGTTAGTGACAGCATCTTCTCTTAATAACCTGGTTATATGGCTGGCAATGACATCTTTAAACAGGACATATAGCGTGATATATGGGCTGTTTGTGTATCGCAGCAGCCCCTGATTTACGTGCTAGGCTCAGGCTCACAGGCTGCTGCATCCCGTTGTTAAAGAGCTGCAGAGGCAGCGTGCCGGGCAAAAGCAGCGTCGTCCCCATCCGCAGGCAAAGTGGAGGGGGAGAGCTGAGTGGGGGGATGTTGTCAGGGCCACAGGCTGTTCCCAACACTCTTTTTGCCTGCAGGCGCTGCCCTTGCTGGGCTTCCACTTCCAGAAGGTGGGGAGGAAGCCAGAGCTGACGCTCATGTGGGAGCCGGAGAAGCCAGAGCAGGAATCTGTGCCCCAGGTAAGACCCCTCCAGCACAGGACAGGCTCACACCACCATGGGGCTGGCGTGGAGGCTGTGTGCAACATGTGGATCCCATGATGTCCACAGGGACAGGTCCAGGAGGCAGGACTGCCTTGCAGGCTGTCAGATCCTGCTCTCCCTCTGTGTCCCCTCCCCAGCGAGCCTGACCTCAGCCTCAACCTCCTCTGCCATCGAGCCCCACTCCATCCCATCACGGCCCCCGCATCTGACCCCTCCATGGCCTTCAGACTCTGCCCTGCCTGCTGTGTGCCCTGTCTCCCAATTCAGTTTCCTCCAGGAATTGAATTAACATGCTGTTTACTTCCTTCTTCCAGATCATCAATTAAGATGTTAAGTAAGATCAGGCCTAAGGCAGCTCCCGTCTAGACCCTTCCCGCCATCCTGGCATTCCTTGACCCCTCGCTGGCGCGGCCCTTCCTTTGGGTTTCCATCCCTGTGACAGGGTTGAGACCCAATTAGGAGGAATTTTTTAAGTCAGGCTTCCTGAGATGCAGTGTCAAATGGTTTAACAGCATCTAGAAATCTCTCTCTTGTGTCCCTGTTATCTATTAACTTGGTAACTCAATCAAAGGGAGCAATCGCATTTGTCTGGCTTGATTAAGTGGTGCTTCTTTACCAACTTTTGTCTGGCGTCGCTATAAAATCACAGCTGTGTTGACTGCTGTGATCCCTGCCTGCTGTCCGAGCTGGGGCGGGAGGGCTGAATCCCAGCCTCTCCCTGCACCGCTCCAGGACCTCTACGCTTGAACTCCATTTCCAACCAAGCCCAGCACAACCCATCCTTGTTCACCTAGGACTCCCGATACAGGACTGGGCTGACCCTCCCAGCTGGTCTGAGGCATGTCCTGGGGAGTCCTTTCATTCCCAGGGGAGATGTTGCGGTCAGAGCTGGCTGACCTCCCCGACTGCTGCAGGCATTTCTGCAGGCCTCCCTCCCTTTGAAGCTGAGCTTTCCTTTCTCAGCTTGGCTCAGAGAAGCCCCCTGGACGTGGCCCGAAGTGGCCTTGGTTCCTCCTTTCCTACAGGAGCGGGTATCACTTACACCCTAGCAGGGACCTGCATGAAAAATGACGCCCCAGCATGAGCAGGGCCCATTTTGGTTAGGCAAACATTCGGCGGTAGAGGAAACTCCTCCACGAACCCTCCACACCTCCTAAGAAAACACCAGAGCTCCCCCCTGGGAGCAGGCTCTGAGCTGTCCTCCGAGCCAGCAGATCCCCGAGTTGATAAACCTCCAGCCCCGGGATGAGCCAGATCTCCGGGAGCCATGCCGAACCGTGGGAGATGTCACCCGGACGCTCTGCGGCACCGAGCACCCCCAGCTCCCCGCTTAGCCTCAGCACTTGGCTTCTGCTTGCCGGTTTGGCTCAGCCTGGCCAGGCAGCGGGAACATCGGGGAAGGCTGTTTGCAGGAATGTGTGCAGGGGTCTGGGCTGGCTGACCCTGCCACGGAGGGGAGGTGTTGCCCCCATCTCTCCCCGAGCTCCAGGAGATGGCCAGGACCTCAGTGGGCATTACTCAAGGCTTGAGTATGAAGTGGATCTAAGACTCCTGGGATTTGATGTGAAATCGTGCTGTTCCCCGGTGGTTCAGCAAAGAGATGAGGCAGGATTGCAAGGGAGAACCCTGATAATCCCCATTTGACTCCCCCAGACATGGGGGGGCTGCCCCATGGCCACCACTCACCACACTCCTGCTAGCTGGGGCGGGCAGGGGGTTGCTGCTAGGTAGCCAGCAGCTATCTGGGCAGCCGTCTGCAAAAGGATTTCCCTGAGGTTTGTTCCTCGCTGGCCACTTTGATACGTTTAAGTCTCAATGAGATTTTCCTGCTCTGAATGATTAATCTGGAGTGGCTGGCGCTAGATGAGCTGGGAAGGGTTTGACAAGGTTACGCCGGTGGCTCTGTGCCCACTCCTCCTGCGGGCCAGCCCTGAGCAGATGGCCCCATCGAGCCCTGCCGCAGCGCAGGGCTTGGGGACGGGCTCTGGCAAGCAAAGTCCCTGAATGCCTGGCCATGGCCCCGGGGCAGCCCCTTCCCGGTGTCCCAGCCAGCCCGTTAACCGTGCCTCATGGATAGACCTGGTCGATGCTTTACGCTTCTAATCCGCACAATTGCACGCAGAGGTGGAGTCAGGGGACCAGGGAGGTGGCAGCAGGCAGCGGCACATTCCTGAACAGGAGGGAATGATTTTCTGGGGTCTTTATTCCCTTGTGTGTCTCTTATCCATCATGCTCCCTTCCCGGGTCTCCTCTTGCTGTGGGGGCACTGGGGGGGGGTGTCGTTCCCTCCTTGCAGGATGCTGAGAAAATGCTCAGCGTCATGTGGAAAACCCTTCTCACCACAGCTCATCATTGGCGCTTGGCCAAGTTGCTTCATTAAGGGATGATGTGCATTCTCTGGCTGGAGAAGGGAGGCATGGACGGGCTTTAGGGGAGGTTGGGACCCAAAGCCGAGGACACGATCACCCACACTCCTTCCTGGACTGTGTGGAGAACAAGAAAGGCTCGTTTAGGTCGGTTTGGGTTCCCTGGCTGGCTTCGCAGCCCAGTGGTGTTGCCCTTGAAGATAACTGCATCCAGCCCCAGTCCCAAGGGCACCCTGGACCCCAGCAGAGCTATCTGAAGCCGTCCTGCCCCACTCCCTGCGGGTGCTGCAGCAGAGGCAGCAAAAGCCAGTGCGGCTCTAAGCAAACCCTGGTCTGATGCCAAGACACCTACAAAACCCTCTTCGTCTTTCTCTCCCTTGCTGAAGGTGATCACCATTTTCACGCTGGTGGAGGTCATGCTGACGTCGGACGGCATCCCGCTCAAGTACAGCGCCCTGCTCAAGAGACCGAGCTCGGAGAAGTGAGCACCCTGGGCTGCTTGTGCTCCCCGCTGCCAACGCTTGCTCACCACACTGGCACCTGCCGGGGTCGGAGGGGACCCATAAGGAATTTGGGGGTTTGAGTTTTAAAACCAATGCCGTTTTATTTCTGGTTTGGATTTTAACGCCGTCTGGGAGCGGGGCTCAGGGCTTGAGCCTGCCCCAGGCAGAGCATTTCTACTCTTGGATATTTTTAGCTTGATGCCTTTTTTTTTTTTTTTAAGGCAGCGGTGTCTGTCCCCGGCCACCTTG
>NW_008824766.1:11820-13272 GCF_000699105.1 Pygoscelis adeliae | reverse complement strand
GAGGGCCAAGTGGGGTGTCCCTGGGGGCGGAGAGGGGCTGGCTCCACCGTCCTGGGTGGGATGTGGTGGGATGCAGTGGGATGCATCCATGGGGCCATGCAGGAGGGTTTCTTGCAGGGTTGTGTTTCATGTAATAAAAGCCGGGTCAGCAGCTGCATGGGGGACTCGCGCAGGTTTTATTTTGTCTCCTCCATGTTCCCCCAGCCAGGAATCCCAGCAGTAACTCATCTCCTGGGCAGCCCCGTGCCTTCCCCTGCCTGCCGCTTCCTGGGCATTGTGAAATCCAAGCAGCCTCACCGCCTCCCCCAGCCCCAGCATGTGCTCGGCTGGAGGGCGTGGGGGATCGGGTGGATGTGTGCTCGCAGCTCCCACTCTGGCAGCTAATCCCTCAGTCTGAGCCTTCACCGGGTGTCACTGGGTGTCTGCTCCAGCCCCTCACACCCTGGCCTCCAGCCTCACCCCATTCGGGGACCCTGCAGCACCATGTCCTCGCTTCTCCCTGCTGCTCGAGAGAGCATCCAGCCCCTCATGGACTGACCAGACCTTCTGCGCCTGGCACCTCTGCCTGCTCTCCATCCCTGTGTCCCCACCCACACCGTGCAGGATATCCCCGGGGGCACGGGCTGCGCTGGCAGCCTCCGCTTCATCACCCCCACAGGGAGGGGCAGCCACACGCAGTGGCTGGTGGAGGGATTGATGTCTGGCGAGAAGGAGTGGATCCATGGTGCCAGGCAGGGAGGGGGGCCTGCTTCACTCTGCCTCATGGGTGGTGGCAAATGTGGCCCTGGCATGGACAATCTGCCCTTTGCAGGAGCCAGGAGCTGGCCAAACCCAGGATGCCTGTCTCAGGATGGGGGATCGGGCCAAGGGGTGTGGGGGATTGGGCCCAGGGGTGGGTCAGGCCTAGGTAAAACATGCGCCCCAGGAGCTGGTGAGCTGTGAAAACCATCAGGGTCACCTGCAGTCCCCAGGGGTTGTGCTGCTGGTGGCGTCCTTCCAGATGGCCTGGTGCAACCATGCGTGGACATCACCTTCAGACGTGGGAGTGGGTGGGAACAGCCTGTTCCTCCCTGGGTCTCCTGCTCCGCGCTGGGTGCTGGTGACGCAGGGCTGTTCCCTGCCCGCAGCAGGTACCTCGCTGTGCGGGTGCGCTGGCACGGGCTGCCCCAGGGCCTGACAGGCAGCATGTGACCGTGTCCCCTGGGAGAGGGGACCCGAGGACACTGACACCAAAGGCAAGATGTCCTCCCCCTACTCCTCAGCCCGATGTCCCCCTCCTCGGGTTTGCCTCAGGGGAAACAAGGCCAATCCAGCCCAGCCCAGCTCAGCCTGTCTGCAAAAACAGCACTTTGCCCTGCGCCCTCCCTGCTGCTCCCCGGGGTCCTGCAGGCAGCCGCCACCGTGAGAGCTGGGGCCCCCGAGGTGTCCTGGTCCCCAGGGACGGGCTGGAGG
>NW_008824766.1:9500-11172 GCF_000699105.1 Pygoscelis adeliae | reverse complement strand
TGGGGCTGGTGCCACTTCTCTGGGGGGCTCTGGGGACCTGTCACTCCCCCATGGGATCCAGCGAGGGCAAACCCTCCTGGCCACCTCGGGAGCTTGGAGTGGTTTGAGACCCCAAACTTTGAATGGGTTTGTCTCAGCCGCCACCAAAGCAGGCCCCATTCCCGCTGCCGAGAGGCACAAGGCACTTCCCTGCCAAACTGTGCCTCAGTTTCCCCCTCTGCAGATGGGCTCTGGGCAATGCTGAGGTTGCCAAAGGCCGGGCTGATGCCCTGGCCCCTCCAAGGCTTCCACAGAGGTGGCTCAGAGCAGCTAAATTCACCTTGGGGAGAGATGCCCACCCTGGTCCCTGGGGGGGGTTGCCCCAGGGACCCTCAGGGTGCCTGGTGCCCCTGCATGCCCCCGGCTCTGCTCTCGCCTCCAGACACCGAGAAGAGCCCGGACTACTGGAACAAAGGGGCCAGGAGTAGGCTGGAGTCAGCCCTGGCCTTGCAGCCAGCGGCACGGCGGGCCAAAAACATCATCCTCTTCATAGGTGACGGTGAGGCAGCTCGGATCTACAAGGGGCAGCTGGCCGGTGGCTCAGGCGAGGAGAGCGTCTTGGCCATGGAGACCTTTCCCCACGTGGCCCTGGCGAAGGTGAGTGGGGCAGCGCCTGGGGGCAGGCACCCTGCCCCTGCTCAAAACCCCACTGGCCCCCGCTTGCTTCCAGACCTACACCATCGACCGGCAGGTGCCTGACAGTGCTGGCACGGGCACAGCCTACCTCTGTGGGGTGAAGGCCAATGCCAAGACACTGGGGCTGAGCGGGGCGGCCATCTACGGCAAATGCCGCACTGCCTTTGGCAACGAGGTGGACTCCATCCTGCACCGGGCTAGGCTGGCAGGTACAGGGCAGTGGGCATCCCTGTCAGAGAGCCCGGCACAGCATGGCCATCCCCTGCCACGCTGGACAGTCTCCCCGTAAACCCTTGCCCATGCTGCAGGAAAGTCGGTGGGCATCGTGACGACCACACGGGTGCAGCATGCGTCCCCTGGGGCAGCCTATGCCCACTCGGCCAGCCGGAGCTGGTACGCCGATGCCAACATGCCCAAGGAGGCACTGCGGGACGGCTGCAGACATCGCCTCTATCAGCTGGTGCACCAACGTGAGCCGGGGAACGGGTGTGGGAGGGAGGGGACACCGGGGACATTGGGAGGGTCTGGTGAGCTGCAGGGCTGTGGTGGTGCCAGTGGCAGTTCCCCGCTCCCTGGCAGGTGATCCTGGGTGGCGGGCGGATGTACATGACCCCCAAGTGGACCCCAGATCCCGAGTACCCGGAGGACCCAGCTCAGAATGGCACCAGGAAGGACGGCCTGGACTTGATTGCCAAATGGCTGAGTGCCAAGCAGGTACCACGCCGAGGTGAAGGGGACGTGACATCAGGCATGGGGCACGGGCCGTTGGCACTGGCAGTGTTCTTCCTGGCAGGGCGCCCGCTACGTCTGGGACAAGAAGGGCCTGGACGCAGTCAAGGATGACTCCGTGAGCCACCTGATGGGTATGATCATCACTGACTGCGCCACTGGCAACACCTCCTCCACCTCCCCACTCCAGGGGTGCTGGTGAGGGCACAATGCGGCCCGGTGTGGAACCCCCTGCCCCACCCCCCCACGGCTCCGCAGGGCCAACGAC
>NW_008824766.1:4651-8812 GCF_000699105.1 Pygoscelis adeliae | reverse complement strand
CCCAGCCGCCAGCCTCCCTGCCGCGGGTAGGAGCCTGCTGGGGATGGGGTGGGGGATGCAGGGTGGCTGGGGGCAGCATCCCATGGGCATGGCCACCGGGGCTGCATGGGGTCCCCGTGCCACCGTGTGGCTCAGGTGTCACTTGGGCAGGAATTGCCCTGACACCGAGGTGATGGGAGCTGCCCCCCATCCCTGCGACGGGTAGGGGAGCCTGCTGCCTCCAGCCCCATTTCCCTTGCCCGCCCTGCAGAGGACAAGGACTACAGGCAGCAGGCAGCCGTGCCCCTGGAGACAGAGACCCACAGCGGGGAGGATGTGGTGGTGCTGGCCCAGGGCGCCATGGCCCACCTCTTCCACGGTGTGCAGGAGCAGCACTACATCGCCCATGCCATGGCCTACGCTGCCTGCCTCGAGCCCTACGCCGCTGAGCCCCGGTGCAGGGCAGCCCGGAGGGCCTCCCAGGGCACCCAGCACTCCCCCCAGACCCTGCTCACCCTCCTGACCATCTGCGTGGCTGCCCATTTGGTAGGGGGCTGAGAGCCTCCGGCGACCCCGCTTCAACCAGGGCTGCCTGCCCCCCGCCCGTGCCACTCCCGGCCACCCCATCAAGGGTCTCGGCAGCCGGGTCCGCACTGTGGCCAGGATCAAGGGATGCAATAAAACACAGTTTGTCTCCATCTGCCGTGCGAGGATTTGCAGCAGCGGTTGCCTCCTAAGGTGCTGCCCTGTGCCTCAATTTCCCCAGGTGGTCGTGGTTCCTAGTTCCCCCCCAGGACCAGCACTGGAGGTATTGGGGTGGAGGAGGTAATGAAATGAGGGTGGAGGGGAGGCCCCTCCAGCTTTTGCAGGCTGGAGCACAGTACACAAGGGTTGGTACTTCCCAGCAAGGGCTGAGCAAGGAGCAGAGTTTTAGTCCAGATCAGTGGATTTATTGCTCAAGGAAGTGCTGGGCAGAGAGCAGGGCTGCTCGGTGCACAAGTGACCCCGGGTGCTCCCCATGCCCCTATTGCCCCAGGTCCAATGTTCAGCGCTGCCTGTGGCACCCCAGGCCAGGGCATCCCCCTGCCTGGCACCACAGCACCGCAGCCAGGGTGGGCAACAGCCTGCCAGGCACTGCCCATCGCCTCACCCCCTGCATCTGTGCCCCAAGTCCATCCATCCCCCGGCAGCAATAAGGTGGTGTGTCAGGGACCTGCCTGCAGCCCAGCCCCATGGCCTTTGTGCCAGCTGCCTGGCAGGACACCAGGCTATCAGAAACATGCCGAACCCCTCCACACACCCTGCGAGGGCTGATCCTGGTCCAAAGTCCCTCCCCAGATCTGCTAGAGTTGGAGACACTGACAGCGGCGTTGGGCCACCGGATCTCACCATGCAGGTCCTGGCACCCCTCATCCTCTGCCTGGGCCTCTGGGCAGGGCTCAGCACTGCTGCCATCCCAGGTGGGGACAAGGATGGGGACGGGTGCCTGGCTGGCTGCAGCGGGTGCCCGGGGAAATGGGGCCCCCGGCAGGGCACCAGCCTGGCTGGCCACAGGGAGGGTTGAGGGAGGGGAGCAGGGGCTGCCTGGCTCTGCAAGGGTTAATGGGGGTTACCCCTGCTTTTCTGGAGACCTTAAGCCAGTTTTCCGCTGTGGGGTCAGATTCCTGCTTGCTTCTGGGCTGAGGGGCTGGGGGAGGTGCCTGTAAACCCCCCCCCTCCATGGATGTGGCTCCATCCCACCTGCCAGATAGTTCCCCCCATCATGTCCCTTTTTGTTGCCCCCTCCTTCTCTGTCCCAGGACCCTCAGACTGGGCAGTGGCTGCAAGCCCGCATGGCCTTCCCCCACCCCAAACAGCACCCTGACCCACTCAGTCCATGTCAGAGAAGGCCCCAGCATGGGGATGCCCGGGGAGCAGGTACCCCAGGGATGCAGGTGCCCCAGGGATGTGGGTACCCCAGGGATGCGGGTGCCCCAGGGATGTGGGTGCTGGCAAGCTGGGACTGACAGGTGCTGTCCTGTCCCAGCGGAGGAGGAGAAGCCATCCTTCTGGAACAAGCAGGCAGCTGCAGCCATCGAGGCCGCCTTCAAGATGCAGCCCAGAATAAGCCAAGCCAAAAACCTCATCCTCTTCCTCGGGGATGGTGAGTCCCGCTGGCACACCCGGTGGGCAGGCTGGCACGGCCAGTGCCCTGCCGAGCAGGATGCGGGGAGGGGAGCCAGGCCAGAGGGTGACCAAGATTTTTTTATTCGGGATCCCCACCAGCACGGCCACCCGCATCCTAAAGGGGCAGGAGCAGGGGAAGCTGGGCCCCGAGACCCCCCTCGCCCTGGATGCTTTCCCTTACGTGGCTCTCTCCAAGGTAAATCCCCACCACGCTGGGCACGGGGCCAGGGTGATGCTGGGCATGGGGCCAGAGTGATGCCCATGGGGTTGCTGGCACAGAAGCACCCTGGGGGTGCGCATACAGGTTGCACGGGGTCCCTGCCTGTCCCACACTTGCCCTCAGGCATGCTAGTGAGCGTGGCAAGGGGGTGCTGGGGGGGAGCAACCTGCCAGGTGCCTCTGTCCAGCTGCCCCCTGCCCTGAGCCTGGCGCATGTCTCTTGGCAGACGTACAACGTGGACCGGCAGGCCCCCGACAGTGCGGGGACAGCCACAGCCTACCTCTGCGGCGTGAAGGGCAACCACCAGACGGTGGGGCTGAGCGCGGCCGCCCGCTTCTCACAGTGCAACACCACGGTGGGCAACGAAGTGATCTCAGTGCTGGAGCGAGCCCGCAAAGCC
The DNA here is from genome assembly GCF_000699105.1 of Pygoscelis adeliae. Classification (NCBI taxonomy): domain Eukaryota; kingdom Metazoa; phylum Chordata; class Aves; order Sphenisciformes; family Spheniscidae; genus Pygoscelis; species Pygoscelis adeliae. The sequence continues at coordinate 6,047 of NW_008824766.1, read as the reverse complement.
GGCAACGGGGGTTTTTTCTCGGGGGGACCCTGCGGGGACAAGGGGCATCAAGCCATGGGCTGCCCCCCCACGAGCATCCCGGGGCTCAATGGTGGGGGACCCCGTGCCCCCGCCGGTCGTCTTTCGTGGGACCTGATGGGTGGGGGGGCGACAGGGAAGGCAGTGGGCATCGTGACGACAACACGGGTGCAGCACGCATCACCCTCGGGGACCTACGCCCACGTTGTGAACCGCAACTGGTACGCGGATGCCAACATGCCCACAGACGCCCACCTCCAGGGCTGCAAGGACATCGCCTGGCAGCTGGTCCACAACGTCGACATCAATGTGAGCATCCGTGCATGATGGAGGGGGGAAGCAAGAGCAGACCCCCCTGGGCACCCCTGCTAACGCTGCATCTGTCTCGTCCCCACCAGGTGATCTTGGGGGGTGGTCGGAAATACATGACCCCCCGGGGGACACCGGACCCCGAGTATCCCACCTACAGCACAGAGGGTGGGATACGCAACGATAAGAAAAACCTCATCAACCTGTGGCTGGAGGCACGGCCGGTGGGTGACACGGCAGGGACAGCCCTCTGCGCACCGTCCCCGGGCACGGGGCCAGGAACCCACTAACCCCCTGTGGGATTTGCCCGCAGGGTGCCCGCTACGTCTGGAACAGGACGGAGATGCTGGCTGCCGCCGCTGACCCCAGCGTGAATTATCTGATGGGTAACAAATGTCCTATGCGCCAGGACCTGGCAGCCACCGGGATGCGTGCAGGCACTGAGGCTGTCCCCAATGCATCCCCTCCCAGGTCTCTTTGAACCGGCGGACATGAAGTACAACCTGGTGCGTAACACCACCACGGACCCATCGCTCACCGAGATGATGGAGGTGGCCATCACCATCCTGAGCAAGAACCCCAACGGCTTCTACCTCTTTGTGGAAGATAAGTCGGGGCTGGTGTCCCTGGGGCGGGCGAGAGGGGGGTCCCATATTCTGGGGTGGGGCTAAGAGTTGGGGGTGCTGCCAGCGATCCCCAGCCCACTGTGGGTGCCCATCTGCAGGCGGCAGAATCGACCACGGCCACCATGAAGGTGCAGCCCATAAGGCGCTGACGGAGGCAGTGGAATTTGACCGGGCCATCAAGCGGGCAGGCGTGCTGACAGACGAGGCGCAGACCCTCACTGTCGTCACCGCTGACCACTCGCATGTCTTCTCCTTTGGCGGCTACACCCTGCGCGGCTCCTCCATCTTCGGTAGGGCTCTGCCTGGTCACCAAGAGTGGGGCATGGCCCTGTGCTGGGCGCTGCCGGCTCCGGGGCACCCGGGCTGTGGCCAGAGGGGTGATACGGGGATTTCTTGGCCGATCCCCCCCCCCCTCCATCGCCCTTTCCCCAGGTCTGGCCCCC
>NW_008824766.1:2835-3206 GCF_000699105.1 Pygoscelis adeliae | reverse complement strand
TGCACCCTGCTTGGGGCCCCCGCTCACCCCAGCAGCACCCCATCCCCTGCTCCGGCATGCCCATCCAGAGCCTTCTGGTGCCATGCTGGTGCCTACCCCAATTTGCATGGCACTGCCAGACGTGGGGAAGCTGGCACCTGCCGTACACCCCCATTTTGGGGCCAGCCAGTACCTGTAGTGCTCTGGGGCGTGCTTGTCCGTCAGCACCTGCAGGTAGATGGACTGGGATCGCCGCTTGATGCACCAGTTCTGTGGGGGAGAAAGGTTCCCATGGCTGAGCCAGATGGGGCACCCCGGGTCCCAGCACCCACCGGGGCCCGTGGGGTCTCGGCACCCACCAGTGGGGACCAGGTCCGGCATGGCTCTTTCCC
>NW_008824766.1:1449-2670 GCF_000699105.1 Pygoscelis adeliae | reverse complement strand
CCGCCCCCCACCCGGCCCCCTGGCGTCTCGGCACCCACCAGTGGGCACCAGGTCCGGCATGGCTCTTGCCCCATCCCTTGGGGCCACCGGCTCCACACTCGGTGACCCCCCCTGCCCCAGTACATGCCACATGTAGGGAGGGCAGGGGCTCACCTGGGCGAAGGCGATGAAGAAGAGCTGGTCGTGGGTGTATTTCAGGTGGTGCAGGGGATGCTCGGGTCCGTGCTCCCGCACCCACTTCTGGTAGGCCTGGAGAATAAGGGGTGCCCTCAGCACAGCCTGGGTGCTCCCGAAACCTGCCCCAAGCCTCCCCCTAAAGCCCCCCAGCAAGCTGGATCAGGCCTGCTCCCTGCTGCAAGGAGGAAGGTGGGGCTAGGGGGTCTCCTGCCCCCCACCTCCCAGTGGGGATGGCATCAGCAGCGGCCCCATGGCCCTGCCAGGGGCATGACACCCCAGGGTGGGGGGACACTCACGTAGTAGGCGAGTTTGAGCCCCCCCATGTCAGCGATGTTCTCCCCCAGCGTGTGTTTGCCATTCACCTGCCGAGAGAGACATGGAGTGAGCGGAGATGCCCTCCCCCCAGCCAGGCATCCCCTCATCCCCACCCTGGCACCGAGGCTTTGCCTCAGTTTCCCCCACCCAGTGCCCTGAGGAATTTCCCAGCTGAGGTGTGATGACTTGTCGGGTCTCAGGGCTGGGCAGGGCAGAGCCACGCTCTCTTGTGGGCACGAAGCAGCGGGGACACACACACACACACACACTCAGGGCAGTGTGTGCCCAGGCATTGCCCGGTGGGTGAGGGGGGTCTCACCCGCTGATTGTAGACGGTGAAGTTGTCGTAGAGGTTGACGATACACTGCGCCTTCTTCAGGAACTTGCTGTACGACCTCTCCGTCCACCAATGCACCAGGTTCCCGTGTCGGTCGTACTGTCCCCCTGCCAAGGCAACCGCTGCCACCAGTAGTCCCGAGGGACCCGGGCATCCTGCCCCCCACCCTGCCTGGCTGCACCCTGTCCACCCACCTCCCGCCCCGGCACGGGGTGTGGGGTCACTCACCCCAGTCATCGTAGCCGTGGGTCAGCTCATGCCCGAGGAGGGTGCCGATCCCGCCATAGTTCAGAGACCTGTTGCGGGGGGAGCAGAGGTGAGAGAGTGGAGGGCATGGTGCTGGCAGGGGTGGCGGGGGCCCCCGGGCCCGGCACCCCCACACCCCGCCCCTG
>NW_008824766.1:0-924 GCF_000699105.1 Pygoscelis adeliae | reverse complement strand
CGGGCATGGGGACAGGGGGCATTGGTGGGGCCGTGCTGTGCCCCCCACGCCCCCCCCCCCAGGGCAAGGGGATACCCACGCAGACTTGTCCACCTCCTGCCGGATCTTCTTCACTGAGAGCCTGATGCCGAAGGCAATGCTGTTGAGGATGTTCTTGAAGTAGGTCTTCTCGTCCACCACAAACTGGGGGGACATGGCCATGTCAGGGGCATGCCAGCCCCAAGTGCCAGCCCCAAGAGTGTGGGGAGCAGGGCTGGGTCATCCTCCCACCCCCATGAGCCTTGGGGACTGAGGGTGTGGGGTTGTGGCCGTGGGCTAGATGTGGCACGAGTGTGTCCTCATGTCCTGTTCTGTGTGCCCACGTGGGTGGCTGCATATCCGACACCTCCGTGGGGTCCCTGGGCCGTGCAGGGTTAGGGGCACCCCCAACCCTTGCTGAGGATGGGGTTGAGCTCTGGGGGGTGCAATGTGGGGAAGGGGACATCATCTGAGACCCCAGGGACAGCATGGCACTGCCCGTGTGGATGTGGCCGTGGCCGTGCCAGTGGTGGGCACAATGAGCTAGCAGGAGGTGGCTTTTTTGGGGCAATCCCATTTACTTCTAGCTCTTTGCGCACCTGGGCAGGAAGACATTTTGGAGCACAAAGCAATACAAACCTGAAGGGAAGGCAGGTGGGACAGCCAGGCAAACACATCTGGGACATTCTTCCAGTGGGCAGGGACTGGAGGGATTGTCCCCAGGGAAGTGTGCGGGCAAAGTGAGCAGTGGGGTCAGGCCCCCATCCCCATGCCCCCAGGCCGTGGTGGAGGCAAGGGAAGGGGTCCACGCTGGAGGCCACAACCTTGGCCCTGGCCGCTCTCCGCGTCTCCTCGTCCATCCAGTCCAGCTCATCCAGGCGCTGGTCCAGGATGTATTTGATGTCC
>NW_008824765.1:111534-126491 GCF_000699105.1 Pygoscelis adeliae | reverse complement strand
GACACAAGGATTAGGGATTGACTGACCCAAATTTATTGTTAGGCTAACGTGGCAGGCTTTATTACATTACTGTAATGTAATAATTCTTTTACTTGTTGAGGTGCTCTTTTAATCTAAAAATGAATGAATATATACAACAGCACTTCCGTAATTTCTTCCTTGGGTGAGCCATGGCTAGTATATTGAGGAAAAAGACAGTAGAGCGCTATGTTGAAATAGAAAAAAAAAATACAAACCTCGAAGCTTATAGTAACAACAGAAAACATCAAATCCTTATGATGTATACAAAAGATCCTTTTAATATAAGCCCTAAAAATGTCAGTTACCAATTCAGTGTATAGAAGCAGCTATATAAGCAGAACCAGAAATGGAAAATTGCTACTCATCTCAATACAAAGCAATGCAATTGAGAACTGGTGTTCGAAAACCTGTAAGAAAAGCCCAATGGAAACATTAATGACCAAAGCACATGCTGCCTTTTCTTGCCGAACTGCTGGCAGTTGTCCTTGTGCCCTTTCTATATTTAAGAAAAAGGAAAACCTATTAAGACATAGTGCTGTACTTCCAGTATCTATTCTAAAGCTTTTTGAATGTTTATCTTTCAATAGATGAAGACACTCCAGTATTAAATAGATAACATATAAGGTATCACATTAATGTGGACAATTAATATGAGCTATTATTCCTGAACAAGTACACTGAGAGCAAGACACACTGTTAAAGTTTGTAGACACCAAAATTCCCAGGAGATTTGGATTTTTCTCCATTTCCTTTCAGTTATGTTTTTAAACCTCAGCACACTGAGCCATACAAGTAAGCTAGCACGTGGAAGAAACACAAACATATTCTCATACTCACCAAGGAAACAACTAATGTGAAGAGCCAGGCATAGATGAAGAAGTAGTCTCCTCCTATTTTAATAATGTAAAGCAGAAGGGATGTCACTGGCAACAGAATACACTGGGTCACGATAAACTTCTTGATAGCATCCTTAAAAAAAAATCCCAGTGTCTGTAAAGAAAGGATATCAGTGATATTTTCAATGTAAATATTCATGTGCCACAGTGGTTAATGAACTGATCCCTTCAGTGGATGCACAGAAACAAAGTAAGACAAATCGCAAACCAGCAATACCAATGTGATAAGGAAATCAGAGTCAGTTAAGAAAAGGTGGAAGAACCTTTTCACCTCCTCTCCTGGTAGCTGTGGCTCTTTACATCCACATGGACTCCAAGCCCATGCAGATGCACTCTTCCTTAGCAAGATGTGACCCAAACCCTTATTTTGCATTGCACATATACCCTTCATTAAAGGAGGAAAGAAAAATTTAAGCTTGTATGTCCCTTAATTCCTTTATCAATCTATATCCTAGACATTATGGGATTTTTAGAGAATAGGAAGCTCTTAAAGAGACATAGCTACTGTAAAATATTTTGTCTTTGAACAGTTGCCTCCATTCATCTTAACTTTCAGTTACCACTAAGCTGATTGTCTTAACTGGAAGTCCTATTAAAGATTTTTAGATATATATTGGGTATTTTACTCCAAGCTACCACTGACATGCAGTTACTACTCATGTAGCCGTCTCAGGTTTTAAAATTAGCATAACTTTAATAGAAGCAATAGAAGTTTCAAAGACCTTTACCCGAATGAATCTGGTCTAGTGACTCTACAACATGATTAGACACCCAACTAGTTCTTTCAGGAATTGTTACTTCAGTACTTACAGCTACCTGCAAGGCATAGAAGTGAGGGGGTTATTATGTAAGGATCCTTCCCAACAAGGTTGTATTAAAAAGCCCATACTACGTTAAAGATATGGAACTCGTCTGGAAAGAAAAAAAATACTGGTGAAACAGATTTAAATAGAAACTAAGGATTTGGGGCAAGAATTTGGAGGGACGCCTGAGACTTCCATGACTATTGGAAACACAAATCAGACATAAACCCATAATTTTAGACGACTATTCATGTAGACATATTCACTCTGGTCACACAGTGAGCACTCCGGTGATATATTCTTACTAAGTGACCATTAGTATCAGCAGTAACACAATTGTACAGACACATGCCCACACAAATGGAGCACTCCAGAAGATACTGTTCCTTGCCTGCCTTTAATATTCCCAGGTAGTGTAGGCTACCTTTTCCAGCTCTGTAACTAGCAAAGCAAGACTTGTGGCTCTCATTCACACTAAGCAATGGTCCTTTCCTGAAAATAGTATGGAGAAGCATGAAAGAAACTCTGTGGGTCATCCCGGACAAAGGAAAATTTGCTTCCATTTGATCAAGACTCTTAAACTGGTACAAGCCAGGAGAGAGAACACAAAATACACAACACTATGTTCCTCCTTTATTACTTCCTCAGCTCAGCCAGAAAAAGGCCTGTTATACAGCTTTTTCATTTTTTAGCTTAGTAAACAGCTGAAGAAACAGTCACTTAATATAACCTAGAAGAACTCTTAACAGAAGCATGCTGCTAGCACTGTTTCCACTGGGCTTTCTGAAACACGTCAACTACAATCCATCTAGCTCAAGTTTTCATTTTAACTTTTTCTTTACTTCCAGCTCCACAATCTAGGAGGAATAGAGCTATAAAATTGCATGGTGTCTTTCATCTTTGCCCCGCCTCTTTCCTGCTTTCTAAGGCAGATGCGACTTCAAGAGAAATCCTCATTTTCAGCAAGCCACTCCCAAGAAAGAGTCTATCTGAAGATCATTTGAGAATCATTGCTAGAAATTCCAAAGTCTGTGCTGGTACCAGATGTGAATTTGGCTCATTCACTAAAGGACCTAGCCCATTTGTCTGAAACGAAAGATGGAGATTTGACTGTGATTATAAGACATTTGGTACCTCAAATTGGATTGGAGCTGGACTCAGCCTTCAGTTCTTGGCATGAGGACCACTGCAGTGAAAAAACTTGTAGAAGACATCATGCAGGTAGCTCAATCAAACATTAACAACACCCATAGGTGTCAGTGCCAAGTCTTCCTTTTCTCATTTGATTACGCACAATGCTTGCATTGACAACAGTGAAGCACCCAGAGAGCACAGCTCCAAGGAGAAAATGTTCAGAGGATATACCCAGAATTCTCCTTAACCTCCCTAAAGCATACAAAGAAACAACATGGGTTCTGCAAGCTCTCAAGACAGTTTTAAAGAAGCCCGAGCTGCTAAGTTCAGTATTTGATCCTCTGCTTCTTCTGCACAGAGGTAGGGCCTGGTCAAGGCCTGATCAAGTCGAGCTCTCCATCCATCAGCTAGTCTGCCAATTTACTCTAATTCTAGTGCTTTACAAGTCCCAACACTGACAGTCGTTGGACTTTTGTGTCCTGGACATAAAGGGCTTACAGATCTGGCACCAAGATGGAACTTACTCCTCACTAAGGTAGGAGAGACAATCAAGGTGCAGGCCTGATACTCAGGATTGACATGAGAGACAACAGTGAAGGATAACTTTTGATGCTTATTTAAGGATTCTGAATGTCAGAAGTATGTCTAGGCTAGGCCAGGGCATAAGCACACTGCAAGAATTGGTCTTTGCCAGCCCTTACAATTTTTGAGGACTACAGAACAGAAGTAATAGCCAGAGAACAAACAAAATACATCAAATAGGTATTTCCCTGAAGAAAAGATTGCTTGACTGATGCTCTGGAAACATGGGAACATTCCTTCCTCCCTTGATAGGAGCAGGATGTTTGCCTGCCAGTATGCTCACTGTAAAGTCTGCAGAAGGGAAGGGGATCTCCAGGACTATGGCTCAGAATCACCTAGGATATGAATGGCCATGTGCGCCATCATTCTAACAACGAGTATTTCCTTGCTGCTGAGAGAAAAAATGATTGTTAGAAGTTACACACGTTTTTAGAACAAGGTTTTTTTTATAAGACTAGAGAGCTATGTGGAGTATAAAGAGAGTTCTGAGTTGGTCACAAGCTCAAGGCTTATGACTAACTAGAACAATCTTCAGATTTGCTCCCCAAAGACTGGAGCAGGAGCTGCTGTTGGCACAGTATCCAAATATCGGAGGTGGGGAGGGGGGGAACCAAAAAAGCCTTGCAGTTTCCAGGAATACAAACAGATGTCAAGACAAAATAGCCCAAATTTCATATTTGGGCTTCCCTGGAAAGAAAATAGTATGCCACTAAATAATTGACGTGAATCAAAATAATACAGGATGTATCGGGTTCTACACGCTTCTGTTTTAAAGATGATTGAGAGAGGGTGCAAACTGGATCGTTGCATTTAGAGCTTTTTTTCTCACATTTTCTTACTTGTTTTATAAAAAGGAATAAGAAACATCAATTTATCAATTTACCAGGAATATAATGAGTTTAGAAACAAACTGATTCTACTTCTTTAGGTCTAGCTCAGTCTTCCTGCCTCCATAGAAATTGGAAGATGAAACTGGCAAATACCAGAGCATCTCTACCCCTATTAAAATGAGCCAAACAGCTTTATCCCACATCTGCTACCCATCCAGATTTTATTCTACTGTAAAAAAAAAAACTTCCTAGTAGACTTAGAACAGAAAGTACTGTAGACAACACTAGCTGGGTCCAAAAGCAGAAAACAAGTCTCATGCTCTGGCATAAAATGGCTAATGATGTGTGCCAGATTGAGGTTCCTCTCCCGAAAGGAAAATCTGATCCCATGAGAAACTGATAGTGAACAGGTTAAACTAAGATGGTGAGAGAAATTAAGAAAGCCAGGGCTGATATTAAGTGAGTACCTAACAGAAGTACAAATGAAGAGCTGAATTCTCTAATTTAGTAAAGGCTGATACAAGAAATCAATAAGCCAAACAAAATGAGGAGGAGAACAACTTCTCCGTTTTGTTTCATCTGTTCAGTGTCCATGAATCAGAACTGCCCCTGTCAAGCAGTGATCCAGACTTCAAAGGAAGGGCATATGAAGGGCAAAGAATAGTCCATCCAAAAATGAACAGCTGAGGTATGAAATTTTCTTTGTTCCACTGCTGGAATACACACTTCTTTTTGCTTAGAGGCATGGGCTCATGCAGAGACATTCTGGTGTGGCATGGGTACTTCTGCAACAGTCACAAACTGTCATTGCTCTTATTTGGCACAGACGTGGACATACCAGTCCACCTAACCAACCAAACCTACTGAAGACGTTAGGTCAGTATAAGTGCTATCTACAATACCTGTTGATTGAAGCCATGTTTCTCTTCTATGACAAATGTGTTATATAAACTCCATGGGAGACCAGTCACTGCACTGAAGAGTGTTGCGAGCAGCAGAAATACCAATGACTGAACAATCTAAAAAAAAAAAAAAAATTTTATATTTACTGGCCTGTACTAACATTAATATTCTGGTGTTAAAAATGGATTTTATGTCAGTGGTTTAACTGAAACTGGTTAGAAGATGAAGCTAGATAAATTCACAGAAATAACATTTGTGATGATTAGATTACTGATCACTGGAATAGCTGACTATGTTAAAGAAAGAAAAAAATACACTGGTGAAACAGATTTAAATAAAAACTAAGGATTTAGGACAAGAATTTGGATAGATGCCTCATCCACAGCACAAAGACAACATAAGCAATAGCCTCAAATTTCTTACCGTTTTACTGTGCAGAAAGATCACATCCAGGATTAGTAAAAAGACAACACCCAAACAAAAAGTCCCCAAAACCCCAACCCACCACCTCGTTTGACTCAAGTAGCTTTGAGACTTGTATGTTTTTAACATACAAGGCTATTCTAATTAGTAAGCTAATTTAAAAGTCACATACTGTTATCAGTTCTCAGACTCACCCAATCATTGTGTTCACCAGAAAATGTTATTTTTACTGTATTGTACCTGTAGCTAAATCCCACTTTAAGTAAAGGCAAGCTTAAAAATAAAACTTATTTTAACAGTATAGTTCACGGACCAAACATTTTCACTAAACTTTAAAGACTGCTTACCTCATATTCTGGTCCAAACCCAGCACGACCAGAGATCTGACCAGACAGATTCCAGAGAAAAGGAATTCCTCCACAAAGGAGAATCATCTTGAAAACAAAAACACATACCACAGAGGAAGTATGAAACAGATCTTATTCTACTAAAATTTCAGCATGATAAGGACCTTTTAAGGGTGAATGAGAAAAGTTTTATAAATGGGCTTTTTTGTCTCCCTCTGATCTTAGCATAAAGAAAGCCTGGAATATTTGGCAATGGTTCATTTTTACTTTACAGAAGTAGAGATCAGGTCAAGCTTTTTTTTTTTTTTTCCAAGCCTATTTACTGTAGACTTTGCCGCTATGTTGGCTCAGACATAAGGTATATTTTTCAGAAGACCTTAAAACTCATTTGCCCTGTGCTTGTATGACATACCATCTCTAGGAATGGTATGCAAGATTCAGCAGCTTGACTGCACTGGGACAGTCTCACCTGCATTCCCCACCGAGAGAAAGGCATTCAGACTAAGGCTGTAATTTCACTTTCAGTATTAGTGCTGCTTCATCCATTTTAAGAAAGCTTCACGCTTTCCTCCTTGTGCCTGCCTTGCAATGCCTCCTGCCATACAGGTTGCCAAGGAACAGGGAGTGGATTACTCAAGACATACCATCAAAGAAATGCTTGAGACAGAGCTATTGAAGCAAGCGCTAACTGTAGTTCAAGGCAGGGGCTGGTAGTGTTTGTTAAACAGCTTGACTTCCAAGTGTTTCACATTTACTTTCTTAGCAAGCGATGAATCACTATATATATAAAAATCAGTTTTCCAGCAGGCAGCTTTCCAGTATGGACAGTACCAGGTTTTTATTTACTTATTTATTTTTAAAAGGCTTACTCTTATAACCTAACTATTAGGGTGCATTTTGAGCGTCAGCAGGAGATGGGAAGGACCAAAGCAAGCTTGTTTCTGCTTTGCAGGCTACCTGTAAGTTTCAGAGCTGGAAATCACAGAGGTACCAATCCCTGAACAAAGACAGCTATTAGCATGATGTTGATACTACTTATTAGTTAAAAAGAAACCCACATAATGGCTGAAATAAATCAAAGCATACTAGTAATTCTAACACAGCATCTCCCCTTCAATTAACTTGTTAGGTTAATGAATCATACTTCTACCTACTAAAAGCAAGATGCTCAAAATTGTCATTCAATTTCACCAATTTTGGCCACAACAGCCTTTTTCACATTCAGACAGTTCCCAAAGCAAATAAAGGATGCAGTTTACGCTCTAAGAAGTGGCAAACCCACACATTAGAGGCCACCTCAATTTAGCTCTGATGGAATCTGATAATCCCAGGACAGATTCTGAGAAACAGAAAGACACAGCTCAACATCACAGAAAGGAACAATAACTCAACATCATATACATGTAGACAATAAGCTGCATGTACCCTACACACCAGGGGTATCAGCTTGATTAAAGAATAGAATCATTTAGGTTGGAAAAGACCTTTAAGATCACCGAGTCCAACTGTTAACCTAACACTGCCAAGTCCACCACTAAACCATGTCCCTGAGTGCCACACCTACATGTCTTTTAAATACTTCCAGGCATGGTGACTCAACCGCTTCCCTGGGCAGCCTGTTCCAATGCTTGACAACCCTTTCAGTGAAGAAATTTTTCCTAATATCCAATCTAAACCTCCCCTAGCACAACTTGAGGCCATTTCCTCTCGTCCTATGGCTTGTTACTTGGGAGAAGAGACAGACCCCCACCTCGCTACAGCCTCCTTTCAGGTGGTTGTAGAGAGCGATGAGGTCTCCCCTCAGCCTCCTTTTCTCCAGGCTAAACAACCCCAGCTCCCTCAGCCGCTCCTCATTAGACTTGTTCTCCAGACCCCTCACCAGCCTCGTTGCCCTTCTCTGGACACGCCCCAGCACCTCAACATCCTTCTTGTAGTGAGGGGCCCAAAACTGAACACAGTATTCGAGGTGCGGCCGCACCAGTGCTGAGTACAGGGGCACTATCACTTCCCTGCTCCTGCTGGCCACACTATTTCTGATACAGGCCAGGATGCCGTTGGCCTTCTTGGCCGCCTGGGCACACTGCCGGCTCATGTTCAGCCGGCTGTCGACCAACACCCCCAGGTCCTTTTCCGCCAGGCAAAGGATTTGTGACTACAGGCAGCCTTGATAACATAGCAGTGTTTTGCCTGTAGCGTTGCATGGGGTTGTTGTGACCCAAGTGCGGGACCTGGCACTTGGCCTTGTTGAACCTCATACAGGTCCCCTTGGGAATGAGGAATGTATGAAGAACCTGTCTGAAATTTAACAAGCAATAATGGCCTTAGTTACAACCATACCATTGCTGCAGCCTGCAGACCAGAGGTATTTTCCCTATTAGGAAATACGCTGCAGCCATGACAGCGTAAGGGTATGCAGGAAAAGGTTTGTATATTATGTCTTGTTTTTATTAGGTTGATCACAGTAAGTGGAACAAGCAGGCAGGTTTTTTTGGAAACACAAGCTCTTCTTCAAGTCTGAAGTGAAGCCAGCAGACTTCAGTACAATTGAGAACAAGTTCTCAAAATCTGAGAAGATGGTATCAAGTCTAGAAGTGTTAGCAGCAGCAGACGGAAGATTAGAGTGAGCCAGATACTCAGTGTCTCTGCTAAGTCCGTGGTACACAGCTGGAAGTTCATAGAATCATAGAATCATTAAGGTTGGAAGAGACCTCCAAGATCATCGAGTCCAACCGTCAACCCAACAACACCATGCCCACTAAACCATGTCCCTAAGCGCCTCATCTACCCATTTTTTAAATACTTCCAGGGATGGTAACTCAACCACTTCCCTGGGCAGCCTGTTCCAATGTTTAACCACTCTTTCAGTAAAGAAATTTTTCCTAATATCCAATCTAAACCTCCCCTGGCACAACTTGAGGCCATTTCCTCTCGTCCTTTCGCCAGTTACTTGGGAGAAGAGACCGACCCCCACCTCACTACAACCTCCTTTCAGGTAGTTGTAGAGAGCGATGAGGTCTCCCCTCAGCCTCCTTTTCTCCAGGCTAAACAACCCCAGTTCCCTCAGCCGCTCCTCATCAGACTTGTTCTCCAGACCCCTCACCAGCCTCGTTGCCCTTCTCTGGACACGCTCCAACATCTCAACATCCTTCTTGTAGTGAGGGGCCCAAAACTGAACACAGTATTCGAGGTGCGGCCGCACCAGTGCCGAGTACAGGGGCACAATCACTTCCCTGCTCCTGCTGGCCACACTAGTTCTGATACAGGCCAGGATGCCGTTGGCCTTCTTGGCCGCCTGGGCACACTGCCGGCTCATGTTCAGCCGGCTGTCGACCAGCACCCCCAGGTCCTTTTCCGCCAGGCAGCTTTCCAGCCACTCTTCCCCAAGCCTGTAGCGCTGCATGGGGTTGTTGTGGCCGAAGTGCAGGACCCGGCACTTGGCCTTGTTGAATCTCATACAGTTAATCTCATACAGTTCTCAATGTTTCACAAGCTATTATCTCAAAAAATAATCACCCTAGTTCTCTATCCCTACCATTTGGACTACTCCAAAGGTAATGACTACATTATCACTCAAGTGCTCCAGCCGCTAACTAATTCAGCTCTGAACTTTATTCCAAGCTTGTATTATCTTTTCAGTGTATAGTTGACATTACTGACCAGAAGCAGCTTTATATGCCTCCAAGATTGTCTATTTTTTTTTAGACCAGTTAGTGCAGTTGGGAAAGTGCTATTACCTAGATTTTTTTCTGATCTTTAAAACATACCAAAAAAAGGTACCATAAGGATGTTTTCCAACTCTCAATTTTCCAAGAAAACCTTTTGTCCTGGGATGACGGGGGGGGGGGGGGGGGAGTTCCATTCAAGTGTAATTTTCCCTTTGCAGGAACAAAATAATCAGAGAAACCTGAGGGTGTGCTTTCCTAGGGAGAAGGGAAGATAAGAACTGTGTTAACAAGGAACACAATGTTAAAGGACAGGAATTCTAAACACAAGGGCAGCAGAGAGGACTAGCTGTGAAGATCTTCCAAAGCTCCCAGCTGGCTATGATATACTTCCCTTACATCATTCCAAATGGGACCTGAGTGTTCAACCACAAACACAAATTTTGCGACTTTAACATAAAATTCATTAAGGAAACTACAAATGGCAGCCTTTCAAAAGTCTGCTTTAAAGAAGGAAGTGCCCAGCCAACGCCCAGCACCAAGAGAAGTAACATAAAATGACCTACAGAACTCGATGAAGAAACCCTGCTGTAGGGGTGACTGGGTATCAGGGATACTATATGGTTGTAGATTATTTAGCCCTAGCTACGCAAAACTTATATTAATGGAGCCATAATGAAGAAATGAGATGTAGGAGCCACTGGACTTGCAAGCATTACCTTGCTTCCACAAAGCTCTGCAACCTCTGTAGCAAATCTGTGAACGCAGGCAAAGCTTGGACATCTAATAGCTTGCAGGCCCATTAGCAACCCTCCTGGGACAGCTCACTCCCAATCCCAAATTCAAGAAGTTCTGGGATACAGAATCCCAAGACCACAACCCATCAAGCCCAAGTAGGAACACTAACTTCTTGTTCAGAAGATGAAAGCGTCTGACAATACTAGTAGAATATGGGCGTACAGTATCTCAGCTGACTGCTCCAAGACCTGCTTATTCAGGCCAGCGCTCGATTAATTAACTGGGAGCTTTAACTCACATATTCCATGTTTTTTTTCCTTGGCTTTTGTTCATCAGTGTCACTGCAACACAAAAAGCAGAGCACCACAATCAATTTGGTAACAGCAGCAGCAGTTTGAGACACAACTGCTTCCCAGCTGTTTATCACCACCACAGCTGAAACAGTGGAACAACATATAAGCTAAGATGCTTGACTTAGTAACTGGTTTTGACTGCTGCTTAGGAAGCACCAGCATAGTCTGGGTTTTCTGGCTTAGTTGTGGAAGACAGCTGGATACAGTAAATGCTTTAACAGATCCATCAGGTGCCAAAATCATTGTGGACCTGTACACATTACATTACAGTAACAGGGACAGAACGGAAAGAAAAGGTCATGAGAGAAAGCAAAGGCTGTGCTTTTCCTACACAGGCACAAATACAGAATCACAGAATGGTTTGGGTCAGAAGGAACCTTTAAAGGTCATCTGGTCCAACCCCCCTTCCACGAGCAGAGATATCTTTCACTAGATCAGGTTGCTCAAAGCCCTGTCCAACCTGACCTTAAACACTTCCAATGATGGGGCATCCACAACTTCTCTGGGCAACCTGTTCCACTGTCTCACCACCCTCATCGTAAAAAAATTCTTCCTTACGCCCAATCTAAACCTACCCTCTTTCAGTTTGAAACCATTGCCCCTTGTCCTGTCACTACAGGCCATGGTAAACAGTCTCTCTCCATCTTTTTTATAAGCCTCCTTTAAGTATTGAAAGGCCACAGTAAGGTCTCCCTGGAGCCTTTTCTTCTCCAGGCTGAACAATCTCAACTCTCTCAGCCTTTCTTCATAGGAGAGGTGTTCCATCCCTCTAATCGTTTTTGTGGCCCTCCTCTGGACCCGCTCTGACAGGTCAATGTCTTTCTTGCACTGGAGACACCAGAGCTGGACGCAGTACTCCAGGTGGGGTCTCACCAGAGCAGAGTAGAAGGGCAGAATCACCTCCCTCCACCTGCTGGCCACGCTGCTTGTGATGCAGCCCAGGATATGGTTGGCTTTCTGGGCTGCAAGCGCACATTGCCAGCTCATACCCAATTTTTCATTCACCAGTATCCCCAAGTCCTTCTCGGCAGGGCTGCTCTCAATCCATTCATCTCCCAGTCTGTGCTGATACTGGGGATTGCCCCGACCCAGGTGCAGGACCTTGCACTTGGCCTTGTTCAACTTCATGAGGTTTGCACAGGCCCACTCCTCAAGCCTGTCGAGGTCGCCCTGGATGGCACCTCTTCCCTCGTGCGTATCAACTGCACCAGTCAGCTTGGTGTCATCTGCAAACTTGCTGAGGGTGCGCTCAGTCCCAGTGTCTATGTTGTTGATGAAGATATTAAATAGTATTCGTCCAAGTATGGACCCTTGAGGGACACCACTGGTTTCCACTTGGACATTGAGCCATTGGCTATAACTCTTTGGACGCAGCCATCCAACCAGTTCTTTATCCATCTAACAGTGCATGTGTCAAACCCGTATCTCTCCAATTTAGTGGCTAAAATGTTGTGAGGGACCGTAACAATAGTAGGCCTGAGTGAAGATAAGCACAGACTGCTGATAAGGCTCTTTGTTTAGCAGGGCACTAGATTCAGTGGCAAAAGAGGCTCATTCCAATCATGTATTATTTTCCTTAGAAACAACAAGGGAAGCTGTTTTGGCTAAAGCTCTTGAAATCAAGATAAAGCTTCAGAACCTTTTGACTTGTTGCCCTTGCTAGGTAGTACCATGTCACCCTGTCCACTAATCCACTCTCGGAGGATAGCTTCGTTTTTCAAATGAAATACTGCCTCTAAAGTCGGTCAAAAACGTAGCTTTTCAAATTCACACAAAAATTTTCTTGAGTTCTACTCAGCATACCAAAAAGCCCAACAAGAAGACTGTAACAGCTATACCGACACATGTATAACAACATTTTTACAAGTTCTTACAAAATGAAACAATGTACAGGTTAGGCTGCACAAAAGAGATCAGGAAATGCGAAAGTTAAGAGGGGTCACAATTCTTAAGTACTGGTTTCGCATCATAGTTATACAGTGACATGACTTACACTATTTTACACCACTATTTTCATTATCTCTTATAATTGACCTTTTTGCTTCCTTAAGTTCATCTTGTAGTAGATCACACTCTAATTATATTTTGCAATGCCAGGCATTTCAGGATTCCTTTCTGACCCAGTTGTGCTCCTGATGAGCAGTGCATTTCAGCAGTAAGTCAGAAAAGGTTTCTGTATATCACACATGTAAATACTTTGTTCTAATTCAGTGGCTCTGGTTTTTCATATATGCAAACATTATTTGCCCAGTGTAATTGTTCTTAAACTTAAGAAGTATCCATTGGTACTCTTCCTGTTCTCACAGGCTTTTCTTTCTACGTTCTACTTAAATTTTATCTAAAAATGAAAGTAGTTGCATCCCTCCAAACACAGAAAAAGTCTGTATTTGTAACAATTTAAAATAATTCTAATGTTGCTTAATTATTTGGCAGTGGAAACCACAATAGGTCAGCTGTGCCACTAAAACATAATAATATAATACATGCTGTAGTTGTGCAGTATGACTCAGCACTGCATAGAGAAATTATGTGCTGTCTGAATAATTCCTTCTTCTTATATGGCAAATACAGCCACAAACAAGAAACACAGAATCCTAGGCCTTCCAAATTTCAGTGTTTGATGTAAGACGCCAGAATGCCAACAGTGCAGCTGCACAGGATCACTAAGAATCAAAGTATTTCACAGTTTAAGTACATTAAAAGTATCATATGAATGCCAGAGCAGCTCAGGTACTTACAGTGCCCTCAACCTCTGAATACAGGCCTGACCAAAAGCTGAAAGTACTTTTGTCCAGCTGATACAGACGAGATTTTTCAAATGTTTCTGAATCCATGATCTGTCCCAATTCCCGTGGTACATGTGTTGTTGTTCTATACACCCGTCTCTGAAAAATTGAAAAAGAAACTTAAAGTCTACATCCAATATTTTTAAGGAGATAAATAATATCTAAAAGTAACATACAACATGATCCCACCACAGAAATTTTAAAAAACCCCAAATAATCCACAAAATAACAAATATTCCTAAAGTCCTGTTTTCTATCAAGTTCCAAATATAAAACTGAAGCATAATTATTATGTTATAACCAGAAACTGACTTGCCTACTTATTAATTTATTTCCAATAAAGATTACACAAACTCCTTTTTCCAGAGGATATGACTTACGGCACCACAGTAACAACTAAGCAGAGATTGAAACTAAACACCAGATCCTCCCATGCAAACCATGCGACTTCACCAGAAAACATATCTATGTGGCTGCACAAATGAGGTGCTATTTCATTTTTGGTAGAGAACTCACCACTTTAAAATTTTTGCAGACTAAAAGTCCTTATTCCATCCACTACCTTATCTTGTTTCAGTACATTTATCCCTTTTCAAAAGAAAACCTCCTACCCCTTGTCACTTCAAAATACATTCCTCCTCTGACTGCAGCATCAGGCCGCGGTCTCACAGACAGCTTAGCTGGTCTAAAGGCTCACACGGGCACGCAGCATTGCTTCCTGCCCTCCTGGCAGCGTTCTCCCCAGCTGCGCTGGGTCTGGCTGGGATGGAGTTAATTTTTTCAGAGCAGTCTGCACGGTGGTATGCTTTTGCGTTTGTGGCCAAAGCGGTGTTGATAACACACCGGCCTTCTGGCTGCTGCTCAACAATGTCAAGGCTTTCTCTCTCTCTTCCCCAGCGAGCAGGCTGGGGGTGGACAAGAGGCTGGAAGGCGACATAGCCAGGACAGCTGACCTGAGCTGACCAAAGGGATATCCCATGCTGTGTCACGTTATACTCAGCAATAAAGACAGAAGCAGAGGAAGAAGAAGGGGAGGGGAAGAGGGTGTGACTTCCAAGGTGGCTGTTACTTAGAGACTGGCCAGGCATCGGCCTGCTTGGGGGAGGTGGTGAGCTACTGCCTTTGCAGCACTTGTAAGGGTTTTTCCCCTCTTTCCTTCGCTTATTAAACTGTCTTTACTTCGACGCATGAGTTTTCTCACTTTTGCTCCTCCTGCTCTCTCACCTGTCCTGGGGGAGGAGGATCGAGCTGCTGGGTGGGTGCTGGGCTGCTGGTTACCCCACCGCACCCACACTTTTCAGGTCCTTCTATGAACTCACCTAACTCACTGATGTGATGGCGAGTGTCCCCCCCACCCCGCAAAAACAAGCGGGGGACAGCGCCTTGGTTCATCTGAGGGAGTGCAGCCGGTCCACAGAAGACCAGCTGTGCTCCAGAGCAGGGGCAAGCCTGAGCAGACGCAGGCAGCCACTTCAGACC
>NW_008824765.1:109861-110516 GCF_000699105.1 Pygoscelis adeliae | reverse complement strand
GGGCTCCTCTCCCCGGGGGGCAGCGGGAGGGGGTAAGGCGACCGCCCCGGTTGACGTCCCAGTCAGAAGCCCGCAGGGCCGAGTCTGCTCCTGGCAAGGCGTCGCATGAGGGGAGGCCTGGCGAGGAGACTCCCCGGGGTAGCCCTGGGGGACCCGCTGCTGCTGCGGGCACTTTGACAAGGCCTTCGCCTTGCTTCACCAGAGCTGTTAGGAGCTGCTGGTGGCATTGGGAGGCATCGGCGGCAGGGAAGGAGGGCACCCACCAGCGTGTTCATGCTGGATGCCGTGCACTGCACAGAAACCTCTCCTGATGCTCAGGTGCAAAGATGTAGGGACTGATGTTATGGAAAGGCCAAGTGCCGGGTCCTGCACTTGGGCCACAACAACCCCATGCAGCGCTACAGGCTTGGGGAAGAGTGGCTGGAAAGCTGCCTGGCGGAAAGGACCTGGGGGTGTTGGTCGACAGCCGGCTGAACATGAGCCGGCAGTGTGCCCAGGCGGCCAAGAAGGCCAATGGCATCCTGGCTTGTGTCAGAAATACTGTGGCCAGCAGGACTAGGGAGGTGATCATCCCCCTGTACTCAGCACTGGTGAGGCTGCACCTCGAATACTGTGTTCAGTTTTGGGCCCCTCACTACAAGAAGGACGTTGAGAT
>NW_008824765.1:73877-109610 GCF_000699105.1 Pygoscelis adeliae | reverse complement strand
GAGGAAATGGTTGAGTCACCATCCCTGGAGGCATTTAAAAGACGTGTAGATGTGGCACTCAGGGACATGGTTTAGTGGTGGACTTGGCAGTGTTAGGTTAACAGTTGGACTTGATGATCTTGAAGATCTTTTCCAACCTAAATGATTCTATGATTCTATGAAATTTCCTTCCCTAACTGTTATATTGATCAGTCTTTAACTTTGTTAATATATACATTAGTTCACTGCAATGTGATGAGGTAGTGGAATTTTACTGGAGACTTTGGTATTATTCATGCTTAAGTAAAACAAACTAAAGGACAGCCCAGCCCTAGAAAGAAGGACTTTGCTTCTTGGAGGCTTAGAGATGTTCATGAAGGATAAAGGATACCCCTGGAGAACCCCTGAAACCCTGCCAGCATCATCTGGTGTGGTATCCCAGTACTGTCTGGAGATAAGTAACTCCAGCAAGACTGACTCCAGGGACATCTAGATCGATAGACAAGCAGCAAGAATGCTGCAAAACTAGAGTTGCTTTGCAAAGTTTTACTACGATTAGTAATTGGTACCGTGGGTGTTAGTGATTAGTCAAATCGTGTTGTACCTGAACGATTGAAGGATATAAGAACCCTGTGTAAAACCACATTTGGGGTGCCCCAGTTTGGCTGGGTCACCTCATGAGCATGGATAAATATTTACCCTTGTAATTCTGTACTTTGCATCTCCCATCAGTTGGCACAGGCCAGTTGCAAGTTTTCATTAACACTGAGCTGTGGTGCAGAGCAAGCCATGGTTTCCCTGCTCTCCAGCACGAGACTGAAGGCCCACTCAGAAACCCAACTGGAGCTGTGATCACACCAAATTTAAATATTTCTTCTGGAGGCTGGCCAGGGCTGCAGGGCTGGGGCAAAGGATGTTGAGGGGCAGAGCATGAACAAGACCAGATGAACAGTGATCCCTCCAAAGGGAAAGACCCTTTAGGAGTTCTGTCCCATCTGTGCAGCCACTCTGGCACCCCAGCCTCCAGTTTGACTCAGCAAAAGGGGATCACAGAGGTACCCAGAGACAGCAGTAGGCCAGGGCCCACTCAGCGATGTGCAGTACAGGCAGGAAAAAGTTTGTCTCCACCTGACTCCAACCATGAGGACACAGCTTGACCAACGTGGAGGAGGACACCAAGATTTTTTTTTGTGGGCCTCCACATGCACCAGGTCTCCTGAATCACAGAGTGAACATTGACAGCGTACACCAACAGGCCCAGCTCGTGGAGCACCAACCCCATCGTCTACCTCCAGAAGAGGCAGAGGAGTGGCTTGACAGCAATGGAGTAGAATTGGTTGGGCAAGGGCAAACTTAATAAAATTCCCAAGTGAATCTGATCAGCTAGGTCAATACACTTCTGAACTTGCCCGAGCACTTTCTAGCAGCATGTAGTGCCCATAGGAACCTCACATAGTGGAGGTCAAAGCCAAACTCCTGCAGTTTCCCCGTGGGGTAGGTGTCGTCCCTCCCTATCAAATGTCTTTGCTACAAGGCAATGAACAGACTGGTGCTATGTACTAAGTGGAGCAATTTGTGAATCAGCTGTCCAAGACGCTCCAACGTGGGACCACCTAGGTCTGGTTGGGAGGGATCACATTGCCTAGCATAGAGCTAGGTCACTGAGATAGCCTTCACAGTGATCTTGTAGTCTGCGCTCAGAAGGAATATTGCGTACCAGCTCTGTAGGGTGCAGAGGTGCCGCTGCTTGGGCAGGAAGGCTATGACAGCCCCCACCCTGCACAACAGGAGCAGCACATTATTGGCTGCAAACTTGACTCAGAAAGTGGTGAGTTTTGGACCAAGGATGCTCTGCAGAGTGCAGATGTCAGCCCATTGATGTCTGGAGAGTTGTTAGTACACGTACACGGGAGGGATCCTGAGCTCGGCCGTAGTAAGAGGGAGTTATATCTATGGGGATCTCTGTTGCCAGCAGGTTGAGGGAGGTGATCCTTCCCTTCTGCTCAGCACTGGTGGGGCCACACCTGGAGTAGCCCTCTTACGCTGGGCTCCCCAGTACAAGAGAGACATAGAGCTACTGGATTGAGTCCAGTGAAGGGCCATGAAGATGATGAAGGGACTGGAGCATCTTTCATATGAGGAAAGGCTGAGAGAGTTGAGACTGTTCAGCCTGGAGAAGAGAAGGCTCAGGGAGACCTTATCAATGTGTGTAAAATGTAACGTGAGAGAATGAAGACGAGGGAGCCAGACTCTTTTCAGCAATGCCTGCTGGCGGGACAAGAGGCAATGAGTCCAAATTAAAAACCATGCAATTCCACCTGAACATGAGAAAACACTTTTTTACTGTGAGAGTGGTCAAACAGTGGGACAGGTTGTCCAGAGAGGTCGTGGAGATATTCCATTTTTGGAGATACTCAAAAGTCATCTGGACATGGTCCTGGGCAACCTGCTCTCACTGATACTGCTTGAGCAGCAGGCAGGGGCAAGGGAGATGATCTCAAGGTCTCTTCCAACCTAAACAATTCTGTGACCATGGGGAGCCCGTTCTCCAAGGTCTGGCAAGTAAACTCCAGAGAGAAAGAGTGCCTTACTCCCTTCTGCATCAGCTCCAAATCCATCAACATAGTGTTAACCAGACCATCAAGGAGAGCATAGTTGGAATTGCACTTCTTCTGGGCCTGGCATCAGGGCACAGGCATTAATCAGGTTAATTAATCAGGTTTTCTCACAGTCCCAAAGACCCAGCAGGTGACCTGGTATAACCTTGGCAACCCAAAGGAAATAGGCTGGGGAAAAGCAGGGTCATTATACCCCTGGAGACAGCAGAGTTCAGTGACTGGAGCATGGTGTACATCCTGCAAGAATGTGACAAAACGCCCTCCCTTCTGAAGGAAGAGGTGCACAAGACTCCGGAGAAAACTTATCCTACTGCCTGTACTATTTAGCAACACTTAGCCTGTGGTGCCCCTGAGGACCCCTGGGCAGTACTGACACTTGTGCCAGCAGTGCCATGCAGCAACTTGTGCTCATCACAGATGAGAGGTGTACAGTAGCTGTACATTTTCATCTTTGCCTAGTTTTGCTCCTCCTATAACTATAAATCTGGAATCCCTTATTCCACTCAGTGTTTTCTGGGTATTATTCTGACACAAGCACATCTCATGCTGAAATTGGTACGAAGCCTTACCCGTTTCATTGTTGTCTCCAATTTCAGATCCTATGGAATCAAAATATCTTTTTCACCCTGTGTTATTTACCCCACACAGATCTGAAATCCTGCCCTATCTCCAACTCCACCTCTCCCAAATACTTTTCAGCTGGCTCCATCTGATGACATCAGGAAATTTTCCACCAGTCTTTGCTATTTGATAGTTTCTGCTGGTTCCTGCTGCTGCTACTCAGCAATCCTTTTCTGCATCCATTTACATCTGCCATTCTTCCCAGTACTGCACATGAACTTACATGCTAGAGCTGAATTACCTTTCCCAAACACAATGTTGCTGCATCTCTGTTCATACTCCCTCCTGCCCACCCTGCTCCCCAGTAAAACCAATAATGTCAGCAGAAGGCCTGCTTGGATAAGCAGGGAGTTTTAGTGACCTAAAATGCAAAAGAGTAAACTCCTGACTGTCACACAGCTCCTGTCTGTTGCTTTAGCATACAGCTTGAAGGATGTTCCTTTATTATTGGATGGATGCAATTTTTGCTACTGAGGCCAGTCATCTCTGTTCCATCCTTTCACAAGCTCACAGAGGCCTCTTTCCTCACTGCTTCTACAGGAAAGATCTTCCAGAACTGCTCTAACAATTTGCAGCTGATTTTCTGATTTCCAGTACAGTGTTCCTGTTGATTTGCTCTGTGCAATGCGTGCAAGCTCACACAGCTTCTCTATGTTATGTGAGGGGCAGACAGGAGAGGCACTCCTCCTCAGCGTGTATTTGCTGACCAATCCAAGGGTCGTTAGTTTTTCGTCATCCACTAGACTTTTCATTCCCCAGGTACTGCAGTCTGTACACAAGATGTTTAAATTATTTTTCTTCAGTACAAGTTACCCAGACTGCGCACAATAATGCATATAAAGCCTCACTAGTACTTGTCCAAATCCTTTCACAGCCACACTAAGAGAAGGGAAGTGCAAAAATTAATACTGACTAAACTAGTATTTGACTGGTTTTCTCCCCTGGTATATGTCGCAAGCAGTCCCTTGACTGTCTCCTAACAGCTGCTTTTTTTCTCCTTGCAATGCAGTATCATCGACTCTAATTCTACTAGAATAAGCTCTGTTACGTCCTTTTTAAAATAAAGCAGGCTGGCACAGCACATGTTCCATAAAGTCATTTGTTTGGCTGCTTTTCTGGGACTCCCCATTGCAGACAGACAGATATCGCTGCAGGAGAATTCCCAGAATGTGGGTTCTTTCCTTTTTAAAAACAGGGAAGAATTCAAAGTAATTGCCCCCTCCTGGTCAAGCCACCAGAGATCTGCGACAGAGACAAGCAGCCACTACAGACTATCCTTGGAGATAAGCTGAGATAGCAATAACTTGGTACAGAACAGTAATTTACTCATGTGAAGGACCATGATAGCTTATAGTGGAAGAAACTGGGGGTAGAGGGGAACGTTGCAGAGCACAGCCGGGCAAGTTCACATCAGGAAGGATGTGATTCCAGAGCCTGAGCTGTAATTTTTTGGCAATTACATTCTCACTGAGTAAGCAATGGGCAGGACCTGCACTTCTGGGTAAGGAGACGAAGCCTGATTTTATTCTTGTAAAGGAAGACAAGATGGATTATAGCACATGAAGAGAATAGGAGTACAGAGACCAGAATATAGAAGAGGGGAAGCCTGCTTACAGGACTGGGCTAGGGTTTGAGAAATTGGGGTAATGAGAGATGCCACAATACTTCAGGTCAACAGCAGGCCTGAGCAAGGATATAAGGACATCCAAATGGGATACAAATCTCTCACATCAACTGTAGCCCCAATAGCATTAATAACTTGTATCTTTGAGTTGCAGCCCTATTTCCTTGCACTGTAATGGTAGATAGATACGTAATCGTATGTTACTGTTGCTGGGTTTGTTTTCTAACATTTCAAGGAGTTAAATAAATTCACGGAAGTGCTGGAGCTGGCACAAAGGAAACAGCAGGAGATCACAGCTGGGAACAGAGGAGAAGCAAAGACTCCTTTTGGTAGCAATGAGACATTTACTGCCTCACTCATCTCTGTGAGCATTTGAAGCTGACTTGTATCAGCGCTGCCATCAAAAGCAGAGCATCAGGCCCCTTCTCTCCCTCTCTCGCTTCCTGTGCTCACACATTTACATGGTTTTGTAGTAAGGACCGAAGAACTCAGTGTTAAAATACTTTAAGCCTTTCTTGTCATGGTTTTTGCCTAACCCAGTTCATTCTGAAGGTAAGCAGGTTCCCTCCTTTCTGAACAAGAATAAACCAAAAACATTTCGGGAAATATAAAGTTACAGAGCCCTACAAGGAATCAAATATTTATTTAGAGTCAAAAAACTCTCCTCATATTTGCTATCTGTAACATTAAGTGAAGACAGCATAAGTGCTGCTGAAATCCACAGAGCTTGCCACAGCAGTACTGGGGACACACATACCACGCAGAGCACAATGAATGTGTAACTTGATAGAGATGCAATTAAGAGGGGTGTTAATGAATGCTCCTTTTTAGCCAATTCTTGAGATAGCATTTTACTATCAGTCATTCATCTTATTTCTACCAGTCTAAAGTATAACAGGACTTGTCTGTGGATTTTTAACCATTGACTTTTAATAAAATAATGCCAACTTAATTTTCTCATTTTCTATCAGTTACCATTTGTAACTATTTAGCAGAATGACCTGTCAAATGAATTAAAAACCAACCTTATCTTTTCTGTAAGCTGGTACGTCCCCCCAGAATACTACCATCCCTGCCAACTGCCACGAAAGACAAGGCAATGCTCCTCTCTGTCAGCTCTGTTACTGGCTGTCACTTTTCTCCTTTCCCAGAGAAAGCTCTAGCAATTCATCGAAGCTGGCCAAGCCAGATCCCTCCCCAGCACTGCACTGCATCCTGACTAATCCCTTACCTACTTCCTTCCCTATAATCGTAAATCTTAAGATATTTTCAAGGAAGAGCAGCAGCTCTCCTATCCCACCCTCACCCCCTCCAAGCTCATGTGGGCATAGGGAAAAAAATTGGGGGAATACTGCTGTGGGGAGTCAGGAGGGCAGAAGGGCTCAAGGGCACCAGCTGGAAACTTTAGGGGAGAGGGAGGAGAACAGGTTTAGCACGACAGGGCCAGACAAAGGCAAAGTGGTTTCATTTAAGCCGCCCCTGCTCTCTGCCATAACCACGCTCAGATTCTTGACAAGACATGCTAGGACTTAACTGGAAATTGAATTTCCCTCAGATAGTTCACTGCAGCCAAGATGCAGAATTTGTGAAATACAGTGTCACAAGGCTTTATCAGCATCATAAAATTCAAAGATCTTGCATGAACAAAGACAGCCAGAGAACAACAGACAAGCAGAAACACTGAACTAACCTGTTGGCTCTGCTGAGAGCCCTGCCAACAGTACAGAAGTCAGCCTAGGTCTCTCTTTATAATGCTATTTACAGTTTTTTACTACCCATGGGAACATGGCAGGGCAGCCCACAGCCTGGGGGAATTTAGGCATGTGCAACCAATAAACATGTTTTCCTACAAAATCCACACACCTGAAGACAATAATTTAAAAAATGGAAGCAACATACCATGATTATGAACTTGCACCTACGTTTTCTCAGGTATCTGCTGTTTACAGTAAGAATCCTTTTTTAGGAAGTCAGCGTGATGGTGTTCCTTTACTGCGGAACAAAATGTTTCTCCCATATGTTTGAAAGCAAGCTGGAAATGTCAAATCTTCACTGTAAGACAAGTTCTGGTAGCACTTGGAAGGAAAAATGATGGCCTACCCCATGGCATGAAAGCAGAAATAGACAGCAAAAATCTCTTAACTTCAGACCTTTTGTGGCCTCCTTCCCTGATACCCACCAGTGCTAGGCAATTAGAAAGATCAGATAAATAAGCCTAAGGAGGAATCAGGATCAGGATGCGTATTCAAACTGTATAGTTTTGATGGCAAAACATCTACAACCTCGCTGAGATGGTAGTGCATTTTGTAGATGATAAAGAAGTGGAGTTCAAAGACTGAAACACACTGTTGGTATCTGAAATGGGTAACACATTATTTCTGTAACTAGGAAGTAGCTGATAGACCAGTGCAACGTTGGTATCTTTCAAGAGAAATATGAATACAACTTGAGACCACAGTGTTAAAAATCCCAGTAG
Source organism: Pygoscelis adeliae (assembly GCF_000699105.1). Classification (NCBI taxonomy): domain Eukaryota; kingdom Metazoa; phylum Chordata; class Aves; order Sphenisciformes; family Spheniscidae; genus Pygoscelis; species Pygoscelis adeliae. Next base: position 102,292 of record NW_008824765.1, on the reverse strand, counting down.
CGCACAGGATGCCACATCACCAGAGGAAAATGCCTCCAAGATGCTCCTGTACAACCACTGAGGGAAACCCACTCACCACTTTCTAAATACAATTCTTGGAGTGAAGAATACCACAGGACCTGTCTCCATACCCGACAGACAGAAACACTTAACAGCAGCAGCCTACTCAACAGGATCCATAAAACACTTCAGAGATGTAATCTGTAAAAGCTCGCCCTGTGTGTAGTGGTGGAAGGAAGGAGGAAGCTATGCTCCAGAGGGAGAGGCAGAGCTGCACCACTGTCTTTTATCTTGTTCGTTAGTCACACTACAAGGACACATGGTACCTCCAAACAACCTGCATTTTGAATTGCTGCTTTTGACAGTGAATTGTAAGTGAACCCATTCCCACGTTCATGTCAGAACAGGTAGACAGACGCACTGTGAGTTACATTGGAAAAGATGGACATTTGCAATAAGCCTTCATTCACAGGGCAGTTTATCCAGCAGTCTTAGGCAAACTCTTGTTACACAGAAAAGCTTCACTCGTGCCAGGCAGAAACTCTTTTGTTCCTTATTTCTGGACAACTTCTGTGATCCCAGAATCTTTTTAAGTATAAAAAGAATTAATTCATTAACTCCATGAGGTTGTTCACTGGGAATCTGTGATCAGTTTCCTATTGAGCAGAAAGTTATCTGTGCTGACTCCAAGAGGCAACAACAGAAAAGAAAGAAAACAACTTGAAGAAAGTTTAAGTACAATCAAACTTAAGTATCAGTCAAGCGTAAAAAGAAAGAGAAGGAAACTGTAATCAGGGAGTTAAAGTGAAATCTTATCCAGCTTCAGGTTACAATTTATGCAAAATATAGCACAGGCAACAGGGGAGTGGGGGGTGGGGGGTGAAGCTCAGATCTGCAATCGGAGCTGTACCATTTGTGGGATTTCTAAAACCAGTAATGTCTCTATTCTCCAAGAACCTCAAGTATTCATTAGAGGAAGGTCTAGTGAATGAGGTATAAATGAAGTTTAAAAAAAAATAAATGCAAACTTCTCTGAAAAGTTTTCTTGTGTATATAGGTAAAAAGATCACACTGAACTGTTACCCCAGTTAAACAAATTTCCACCTGTCAGCTCAGCAACTGTCAACTAACCTAATGAAAATGGAAAGCAAAAAGTCTGTGTTTAAATGCCTTCAGGCTTGCAAAGACCTTGTAACTATTCCAAAACCACTACAAAAAAAAAAAAAAAAAATCTGTAAGGTTAAGGTAGTATATTGCAAATAATGTAAATACCCCATTTACCAAAAGCTGCATCTACATCATAAAGCAGCACCTTAGAAATAAATCCTATTTTTAATTTTTAAATTTTCTTCTGGTTTCTGGCTTGTGTAAACATGTAGGAGTATTACCTTTCAAATTTCTTATGAAAACCGAGTTGTCCCCAGGTCACTCAAGACAGCTTCAGGTCCTTGCACAGAGTAGATTTCCATCAGCGTGTGTTCATGGATGGAAGTGGCAGACAGCATCAGACATGATGCAATTGTCTCAGAAACATACGATTTTGTTACCTTCCTGAAGAGGACTCAGCTAGCCTAAGGAGTCATCACAAAATTGTATCCTACCTTTTAAGTCTGCAGATAATTGCTTTGGTGGAATCTACTTTTCTCTGCTATTCCCCATGTAGAAAGTTCTTTACTGGTCTCTTAGGACCCAGCTAATTTATCACCACATTAAGCATCAGTCTTGCATCAATCATTTCCATTTTCCTGACTATACTCACAGCATTTTAAGTTGTAGGAAGCAATCCATGACATCAAAACTACTTTTTGAAAGATTTGGTACATTTTTAGGACTACACAAAGCAAAAGCTTACACACTGCCTTTGTCTCACCACTTCTCCGGTCTGTGGCATATATACCTATTTTCCACCTCATTTCATTCCTGCATTCTCATCTGATTTCTCTCATTCAAAGTATTTTAAATGCTTGAATTTGTTAATACTGTCATATTTGAAGCTCTGGTTATCTAGTGGAAATACAGCTGCTTGACCCGAAACTGAAGACTCAAAACCTCAATGAATTTACTATTCATGCTGACCAGTTTTCTTTCTCTAGGCATTGAAGGGGACAGATTGCTTTGTGGGATACTCAAAAAAACCCCGCAGTGTACTGGTATCTCTCTAGGCACATTACCTGAAGCAGTCATCACATATTTATTAAGTTTGCAGTTAATCTCTTTTCCTGTTTTGATATCCTAAAGATTCAAGTATGTTTGAACATGATGCAAACTTGACATTAAAAGGTAGACTTTTTTTTTTAAAGAGACAAAAATCACTTTGGAACACACTTCAGTTATTCCAGGTGTCTGACCCTGTTGCAGTATTTAACCTTTTGACCCTAACTTACTTCCATTTTTAAGAGCTAGTGAGAAGATTCATGCACCATATTTTCATTACAAGAAGCTTATAGTTTAGAGAAAGGAAATGACCGGAAAAGGCATGCAATAAACTACACTTCTCCTGCTTGGTCTATAAGTGTTAATCTAACTTTTATTTTAAGGATGCCCAAATAACTTTTCTAAGTGTAGTATGAAGATGCCATTTCTGCCTACTTTTGGTCATAACACAGTTCTCCAGACAGTTTTTTAGATAGCCTTCTTCATTCCTACACCCAGCCAATATTCATGGTCTGTTTTAAACAACATTTCCCGAAGTTTTCTCCATTTCCTTTCCACTGCTACTTTTCAGTTCACAGTATAAAATCCAAAACACCCCAACAAAACCCAAGCACTCAATCAATAAAAAGCTGTGATTGCTGCTTGCTCATTAGCATCCTCACAGAGATTGGGAAATACCACTCACAGGGGAAACAGATTCTGGGCCTCATGATGTATCCAGAAGTACGGCAAGAAACAAGACACAGAACAACAAGAAACAGATCTTAAAATATTAGATTACTCTTCTGGTGAATCTTCCAGCTAGGTTTTATTCATTATCAAGAAAGCTAACCAGGGAACCCAAAATGTGCACTGATACTTTCATGTGACACAACTCTCCTGGAAGCCTGGCAACGCTCTTCAAACACTTATGTTGTACCATCACTCTCAGAAGCATCTTATTCCCTTCAAGGGAAAGGTAACCAGGACTTTCTCATCTCTAAGTCTGGCAAGTGCTTTCTGCCTGTACTAATTATAATTCTTTCAAGTCTGAAAAAAGCACAGAGAATATTATAAAATAAAATGTAATACTTTACTTTTCTGTATCTATACTGTTTCATCAGTCTGATAAATTATCTACAAATGCATAAAACTTAAGCAACATTGTCCAATACACTCAGAATGGTCCCAAATTCAATTACAAGTAAACCACATTAAAGACTTACTGTACAGTAAACAAATGGGTGAAAAACTGTAATTTATTGAAACTCATAACTCAAAAAATATAAGATGCTGTAGTGTACAATATGTTACACAAAGCACCCTAGGGTGCACATTCAAGTCAAGTAATAACTCCATCGCCCCCCAAACCCTGGTACCCTAGTACTTGTTCCATATACAATCATGCACATTTACTCTTCAAGAGGAAGCCCCCAGTATTCTGATGTGTTAAATAGCACCAAAATCAGCATAGTCCATTGAAAAAAATGGGGAGCTAAATTAACTTGGCCAATACTTTTGACAGATATTATACATTCATGGAATTAAACAGTCTAAACTAACCTAAACAGTGGGTACTGTAACAATTACGGTTCTAATTTGAAGTTCTCCCCATGTAGCAGTAGTGGAGGCAATCTCTGCTCTAAGCAAAACTACTTACGTACTTCCTACACAAAGTTCATCTGCCTTTTTTGTTGGAAATAAGTCTATGAGGGGTGTGGAAAACTTGGATCTTTCAAGAACAACTACTGGTCTTAAGTAATGAAGCTGTTTTAAGGCAAGGTCTCCACAGTCCGTTAGTGCCTTGTCCAAGATAGCCCTCAAATTTTCTAAAGAAGGGGCAGATGACGATTCTGACAACAAGGGCTGGATTTCTGTTAGCTGCCCATGATTATTTTGGGTTATGATTACATTTTTGTCATTTACAAAGTTGTTTACTGGTGTATCCCCTTGACCGTCTCCCTCTTTTTGCAAGGTTTTATCTACTGGCAACTGCTCAGAAGACTCCCATTCTACTACCTCATCAAAATCATCATCATCGTCGTCATCTTTTCCCTCACTTTCCTGAATAAATTTTAAAAATGAAGACTCAAATCCCATTGGTTTATATGTCTTTAAATCAAATGGCTTGGACACTGGAGGCTTCTGAAATTTGTCTTTTGTAGCACAAAGTACATTTCTTTTTGCATTTTGATTAACTGCACTATGTTGACATCCTTCTGGGTCTTTCTCTCTTGGCAACTCTAACTGTAAACTGGAGAAGTAAGAGCTATTCTCTCTTTCACTATTTTCAGAAAAATCTTCAGTTTTACACATAACTGTCTCCCTGATGTTATGCTCTTCAAAACAGGTGTTCTTTGAACTGTGGTTATATTTTAAAGTGCCTGAATACATAAAGGCACTCGCATCAAAACTCACACTACTCGATGGACATCTTTTTTGGTCTTCATTGCTTACATCTCGAGGATCACAGTCAGTATTTGAAACATGAGGTTTTTCACTTTCCTGCACATACTCAGGATTAGCTGATTTATCCTCTTTAACTTTTACATCTTTTTTATCCAAGTCTAAAGCTGTTTCGGAGCAGGACTGTTTTTCAATCATTATGCCACATTTAACACAAACAACAAGTTTCTGAATCCGTTGCTCTATATACATATTGGTCATCTGATGTGTGCGCTTATAGTGCCTCACTATACTGCTTTCCAATTTGACAACAGATAAGCATCCCTGAACCATGCAAGGGTACTGGGTCTGGTTAGACTTCTCTTTGCACATTTGTAGGGCTTCCTCTTTTGTTTTGAAATTCATCAAATGCTTTTCTCTACTTCTGCTAATTCTTTTAGATTTTTCTTTTAACTGCTTCCCATTCTGCTTGCTTATGTCAAAACTGTCTTTCAAATAACTTTGTTCATTTTTATCTTTATCTTGATTATCTTCCTCCTCTTTCTGATTTCCAAAGAGACTATCATAATATTCACTATGTCGGAAATATACATGTTGAGAGTAGTGACTGTAATTTGTGAAAATTCGATCACAGCCATTAAGGTCACAATGGATTTCAAAATCTTTGTTTAGTTTTTCTTCATTGGCATGTTCTTCTATTAGGTGCTGTTTAAGCTTATTAAAGGTGTAAAATACAGCAGGGCACTGGGCTTGGTTACAAGCAAATCTTGCAGATTCAGCTTCAGAAAGCAGTTTTTGATCCTCTAAGTTTTCATTGTGGAAGTCACTACAATGCTTAGCAAGAGCTTTAGAACATAAAAAACGCTTACCACACTCTTTGTATTTGCATGCAAATATTTTTTTACATTTGACAAGTTCCCTTTTTGTTCTTGCTTTGTCTTTTTCTAAGCAGAGCTGTTCCTTATTATACTGGTGAACGGTTCTATAATGGCGAATCAAACCTTTCTGGTTGGTAAATGCTGAGTTGCAACTTTTATGTATACAATGAAATGGTTTGTGGTACTTATGCAATATGTAACACAAGTTTCCTTTAGCAACTGTTCTTTTGCTTCCTCTTCCCTGTCTTGCTTCCAGTTCTTCCCTATGACTGTCCAGAGAAGCTATGTTAGATGTTTTTCTTGTTACATTATTGTCTGTCTCTTCACTGGACTCCAAATCTGTCTCGGAACTACAGTCTTCCTTTTTAGGATGACACAGCTGTTCAGAGTGGTTTGAATGTTCAGTGAATTCAACGTTGGTTGCACAGACAGGTGTTGGAACAGTGCTATTTTTATGCATGTCATCTGTACATAAGCCTACATGATCAAATTTTTCATTAGAACATACCTTGTGAGCTACCCTCTCACAGCCAATTTGATGTTTGTTTCTATAGTGAATTCTAAGGTGTGTTTTTCTTGTAAATGATCTTTGGCAAATATGACACTTAAATGGTGAGTACCGATGCTGGAACATATTCAACTGAAGAACCATTTCCTTTGAATAGTTATGCTTTTTAACATAATGCATTAAGAGAGCTTCTCTGGTCACAAATTCACACGTACATCCTTGACATTCACAGAAAAATGGTTTAGCTGCCAGTTGAGTAAGGTACTGGCTGGGTAAATTATCTTGTTGCTCTTGAAGCTGAAATTTTGAGGTAGTTTCATCTACTGACTCAGGGCACTTGGCATCCCTAGATGAATAGGACTGTAAAGAGCCCAAAAAAGGCTTGTGTCTTGAAGAATTCTGAATGTTAGAATTTTTTAAGCTTAGATGTTTCAAGCCTAACATTAGTTCCAACATGTTATCTTCAAGATTGGATTCTTTAGAACTGTCATAAAAAGATGTTTCTGGAGAAGAAGGACAAGTTTCTTCCTTCAGGCCATTGCTTCCTTTAGCATCTATAGTACAATACAAGCTTTCTGGAGAGTCAGCATTTTTATCTGAGTTATGACCTAACTCTGCACTAATGTCTGTAGGGGATTTACTGTCCTGAGCATCACTCAACAGATCGAGAAAGTCTTTAGTTTTCATCTCCGTATTTTTTTTACCTTTAAAGTTATATGGATGGGCCCTGCGAAGGTGTTTTTGCATACTTCTGGAATTTTTGTGTGTGGAACAGCAGCCTTCAAAACTACAGGAAAATTTTTTTTCATCAAAGCAGACTGCCACATTGGAACACTGTTGTTTCACATCTGCTGGATGGAAGACTCCTTCCTGGGACATGAGAAAACCTGGAACTGATTGATTGTGAGTCACTGTTTCAATCAGTAGAGGAGACACCTGGCCTTGGTTTACTGCAGCATCTGCGCTGTGGTCCCCACAATGAATACTGCAATTACTTTCACTGTCTAGATCTTCACTGTCAGAGAGAGCTTCTTCCTTTATCTGTGGAATTTCCTGAGAGCCTGAGGGATCCAAGTTATCATTCAGACTGGAATTTTCAGATTGTTCAAGCAGCTGAGACTGTGGAAGATAACTGCATTTGTCTTTTGAAACCGACTCTTCAAGTTTTACTGTCTGCTTCACTTCCCCATTTGACACTTCAATATTATGCACTGCAAGGTGATTCTGAAATTCAGTTTTTGAATAATAAAACTTTTTGCAACCAAAGAAGTTGCAGGTGTACGATGCATCTCTGAAGTGCTGTGCCTCATGATGGTAAAGTTGCCCTAAGTCACTGAAAACAATATTACAGCCATTTAGCTCACATTTATAACGAAGATCATCATGTGTTTGTTTGTGATTGAGAAGCTCATTAACTGACCCAAATCTAGCATAACAATCCATTGACACACACATATACGGTTGAGGTCCACAGTGCACACGTTCATGCTCCCGCAAATGAAAGGATGTCATGAAGTGTCGGCGACAGAAAGCACACTTCTCTCTCCTGTTTTTCATATCCAAGTAGTGCTTTGCATTCTCATCATTGTTTTGATGTTCAGCTTTCAGATGTACACTTAAGTATTTAAACTGTTTAAATACTCTAGAACAATCCGTTCCGGGACATGGATAGATGTCTCTGTCTTGTAGCTGGCAATTTTCCAGTTGGCTAAATGTGACATACTCATGTGTGTCATTTTCAAAGTTTTCAGGCAGCTGTGGCTGATGTGACTTTTCCTGAAACGCTGGGGGTGGGCTGCTGGAAGCTGTTGTCTTTTGTGGTGATCTCTCTTTTTTCAGTATTATTTTCTTTTTAGGTCTGTGTGTTCTACTAGGTGGCATTTTAACATGTTCCATCACATGTGGTACAAAAAATTCCTTTCTCTTGAACTTTTTTGTACACACCGGACACGTATAAATACCATCTTCCATATGCATCTTAGAATGATGCAGTATTCTAGCCTCTATACACTCCCTTTTGCAAAGCACACAAAAAAATTTGTATTGAAGCCATCTCTGGTATCTTTCTGAAGAACCAATTGGTTTTTTTACTCTTGCTTTTTCTTTAGGGTGGTTCATTGTGTCTTTTCCATCATAATATTTATGTTCTTTTGCCTCATCATAGTCACTAAAGAAAGTTTCTAACATGTCTGTTTCATTGATTGACATATTACAACTTGCATCATCCTCGGAATCAGAAGCTACTTTCCCTAACAGTTTAAGGCAATGTCGCTTTAAAGTCTTCCAGTCCCAAAATTCAGGATCAAATGGCCAATATGCTTTTAAAGCTAACAGCAGCTCACAACGGAGTGAATTTGGAACCAGTGCATTTTCTTCATCAAATTTTTGATCTGGTTGCATATAGAGCTCTTCCAACACATTAAATCCACTCAAAGTTGGCTCAAGTAAAAATTCTGTGAGCTGACACGCTCTTCTAACTTCAAGGTCTTCTGGTAAAAGGCATGCAATTGTTTTACATACTGATGTCTTCATTTCATCGCTTCCGTTTGATCTGATCTGAAGGGCTCTCACGCATAACAAAACAGACACAGCGAGTCCTGCTTCTTCTGCCTGTTTAAAAAAAAAACAAAACAAACAGCCACAAAACAAATGTTATTTTTCTTTGATAAGTACATTCTCTCTAGAACTATTCTATGAAAAAAACGTGCAATGAGAGCATCCAATAGACTACAGCCCATTCAGAATGTATTCAGACTTCTGAGTGTTAAGTGCCCAAGTCACTGAGCATAGTCTAAAAAGTTGTAGTTTATTTTATGTGAAGAACTACTTCTATTTTGAGCAAGGGGAGCCACTTCACATTTAGTGCACTCTGTGGAAGAGTCACATGAACTAGTTTAGGCATTAGATGTTGCAAAACATCTTTCTACCTCCTCTCTCTCTTCATTGAGTGACTCTCAATCATAACTAAGTCAGATGTCTAGAAGAGAATGGTGTAAGTCTTCCATATACGTTCCTCCCACAACATCCACACAGGATATTAATTCAGAACATGTGGTACTGTGTAATAAGGAAATTAATGTAAATTCACACCCTGAAACAAAATAACCTTCAACAGCATAAGCAGTACAGTAGCAGAAATGATTCCTGATGAAGATAACTGGCATTTCACTTCCAAACATTTTCTGAGGAGTCTGTGCAACTTTGAGGTGCTGCTCAATAGTATCAAGAAGATACTTACAAATATTATTCACATGCTCATTTTAAAAAAATAGTATATTCCAAATTCTACATGGACGAAATTGGAAGTTATCTTGTTCCAAAAGCATACTTTTCAGCATAAAGAATCTGAATGCATGAAGTAACTATTTAGTCATTATTAGTAAAGATACATTAACAGTCAAGGTATTTATGAATAGTGTAGCGAGATGACATGTGGCTAACACAATCACATCCACACCAGCTCAGATGGTAAAGATCCAAAAGAACTAAGAACAAGTTAAAAGAATTAGCAAGCTCTTATACTCACTGTGCACCGCCTATTGGAAGTCATGCAATGTTTCTTTAATTCGATAACTGTTAATTTGCTAGACAGCAATAAAAAAGCTATTTCCTCAGGAGAAGAAATTTTAATATGGTGTAGCAGGAAACACAGAAAGAACTGGTATATAGTTAACAATGTATTATGCTTTATATATAAAGTGTACACATGTGCAAACACGTTTTAAATGTAGAAATAGGCCAGCTTTAGAGAAACTAGTAGCAAACATTTCTCTGTGCAATCACTACCAGAATTAATCTTTGCCAAATTACAGTTCTGGAGTGTCCTCTATGATCTGTCACAAGGGCAATCATGTAACCTTTCTGATCTCTATTTTGACTCTAAAACAGGGCTCTGATACTTGCTTTTCTCTTATCAAATCATACTTGATAACTCATTTGGTTCACCGGATTAACTCCAGTCAGTGAAAGAGACTCCCAGGCAAACAAACCTGAAGCTGGAGAGAAATTTAATTGAAAAAAAGGAATCTTGTCTGTTTTATCCATAATCCATTTGATGCCTTAACTCTAAATTAACTCATGTCCATATAAGAATGCAAGAAGAGCAGCAAATTTGGGAGGGTACTGTTAATTGAAACATTCATGAAACTGAAATTCATGTGGCAAATTCTACTCTACATGTGCAAAACTGTGCTGTTTTTCAGAAGAAATATCTGAAGTCTTTTGGAAATGGTGACATTCCTAAGGGAAAATCCCATATCTAATTTAAGGTCCATGATCCGTGTAATACTGTTACTAAAACAGTTAAAAACCTATTATCACATACCTTATTTTTCCTCCATTAAAGTGTGCCTGATTTATTTTCATTCATAATCATCCTCCACAAATCTACTCTCATATAGTGACCAGACACAGGAAATTTCGGTCTAACCAATTTCAAGAATCAGAGTAGCCAACAAAGGAAGACAGAAACATCCTATTGAGCAACTACCCAGACTAACTATAGCTACCCCTTCTGCTCTGCTTATGAAGAGCATGCTGTATTTGCCTCCTGAGTAGATGGATCAATTAAAGTCTTTCCATTACTCCTCAAACAGAGATTACAAGTTTATAAAAATTGCTGTTAAGCAGCTCTTGAACCTTTCCTGCAACTTTCTAAAGGTTGGCATCATAATAGAAGGTAGAAGTCCAGATGTGATTGTATGACACATTTTGAGGAAAAGGTGTTTTCACAGAATAAAAAAATATAAGACATTTCAGTCAAGTCTCCATCTCTTAGAGATGCTGCAGAAAATTGTCACTATGCCTCACTGCTAAACAGGCATCAGATCAAAACACAGCTATGCTTTGTTTGCAAAATGCTGTCATACTGTATTTTCAGAGTAACAAACAAACCATTCCACATTGACTGAAGGTCACTTCAATGTGTCAAGCTGACACAAAACTACAATGGCAGGCATTTTTCAGAGATTTTTATTAGTAAGTTATTAGGCACTTAATCAGAAAGTATGAGTAATGAAATAAGCTATATTTCATATCAGTTCAGTAGAATTATTAAGAAAACGATAAATTCATGTAAACAGTTCTGGCTGTGTCCAAAGACTCTGGACTGCAGCTTACTTACTTCAGATTGTATGACTCTTATCAAGAAAAATAAATGCTGTAGCGTCTTGGCAATGATGCCAAACTGACGACATCTCTCCAAAAAGGAATCTAAAGAAGGATCTATTCTTCTCTGCAGTTTGCTCCAGAAAAGTGTCAGTTCCCTGCAGGGAGTTGAAGACAGAAGGTAAGAACGTTGCAGATATACAGAATTTGTCCAGAGTCTACACACTTTAGTTCAGAGTTGACGCCACAACAATTTAAGTGTTATTAAAAAACAGCACACACTTCAATCAGGTCTCCATCTCCAAGAGATGCTGAAGAGAACTGTTACTGTGCCTTACTTCTAAACAAGCATCAGATCAAAACACAGTGCATCTCTTGTTATTTAATGGGGAAAGACACTAGCAATGGGATTCATCTCACTTAATACAGGCATCTATAGCTGCATACACCTCCTTTCTAGGAAAGAAAAAAACCCTACACTGGCAGAGCCTTAACTTTTCACATAGAGGTTTAAAATAGGTAAAATGAATCATAGTGTAAAGTAGCCACTTCTCTCCCACTAGGCAAGTAGCTTAGATGTTGACACCAGCATTCAAGTGATGTAACTGCCACTCAGTGCTTTAAAAGACACCCCTAACAGAACACACTTTGTAAAGTGTTACACAAGGGATATGTAAGCTGAGGGCTTTGTCTACTGTCTTTGAGCAGTTATCTGCTTTACTGCTCGTACCATTTGAGCACAGAGCTGTTCTGTTAAGCAATCTACTATAACCAAGGCAACACAGCCATTGAATGATGCAATCTGTCACTTTGTGTTGCTTTGCCATCACAATGAGCGCCACAGAAACAGAAAAGCAGCAGTGGCAGGATCTGTATCTTTTATATCACTTGAAAAAAGTAGTTGTTCTGTTCCTTTAGCAGAGCAAACTTCACCTTTGCTAACTTAACTACTCTGTGCATCAAATTATACGTACAGGTTTCTAGATGCAAGGTCAGCCTCTAGAACCAAAAAATCAAGAAAACAGACCTAGACAAACCTTACACTGAATATTGGCAAAGTTTTTCCTTTGAATTATTGCAATCCTACTCTTGAACTGTAAGCCAAGTGAAAGGGAATGAGGCCTTGTTATGGATCTGACCTGGGATACATTTATTGCACAAAAATAGACAATATTTACTGGTAACAGGTTTTTTTTTTTTTTTTTGGGGGGGGGGGGTGTTTGTTTTGTTTAAAGGCCTAGAAATGCAATTAACAGCCTTTCATAGTCAGGAAGAGACAGCTGAGAAGCTAGATATGCCTACAAGAAACAAATACACAAGCAGTATAATTCAAGTTGTTTTAATTTTAAATCCTAAAACAAAACTAGAGAGGAAAAAAGGTAGACACCCAAAATATCAGCAACTTTTTCTACTGCAATTTAGCCCCAAGAAGCTGACAAAATGTAAAATTTAATTGAACATCAGGATGACTAACATGGAAGAACTGTATGAAGGGAAGCTTACACACGGAAGGCACAGAATAAATATATGCAAAAAAAAACAGTATTACAAAATATTTTAACTCAGCATCACAACAGAAACAGAACAAACTTGAAAAATAGTTTATCAAGACATTAGTCATTTTGTGTATCTATTCAGTACATTTACATAGTTGGGAGTTGGAAGAATAGTGAGAGAAGGGCTTCACTCTGGATAATCCCTTATTCCTAAGAGGTTTTGGCAGAGCAAAAAGTTTTCAGTGTTTGCCCTGTTCTCTTTCTCATCCCACCCCTTCTTTCTGCAAAGCTGAAGTACGTTGTTGGAAGGGGCCCTCAAGAACAGTGATGCAGAAGTGTTCCTCAGATAATCTCCACACATATGGAAAGGCAAGAAAGGACAGCTCTCAGTATTTGGGCAATTTTCCATTTCAAAATTGATGTGAGGCAGTGCAGAGAACAGAAAGAACTCCAGACAGACAGGTATCTAGTAATACTTAGAAGTAAAAAAAAAAAATCTTACTAGCATATCAGACTGGAGAGAAGTTTTTTGAAGTTGTGCTTAGCTACAGTTCATACTTAATGCCTAGTAACAGCAATAACCTAATGCACAGTAACAGCTAGCTCAGAACTACTGCCCAGAGCAGCACCACTACTTAGATAAAGTTCCAAACACGGCAGACACCTCCAGTCTTAAAAGTAGCATTACACATTATTTTATGATTATCAGCAACAATCATTGCAAAATCTTCCAATTTTGGTGAGAAATAACATATAGAAACCTAAGTTTGCTTTCATCTTCAGCTGTGAAATGAAGCTTCACACCAACAGCACTAATTCACATACATATATGGTTTATTAATCTTCTCTTGGAGGCTACAGGATGAGTTGAGCTAAGCTAATGGAATAGCTTAACCTCTCCAAACATGCAAGAATAATAATAAGAGGTTTGTGCTGGATTGGAGAGTTAGCACTGTGCCATCAGGCAGATGCTAGAGCAGTGAAGATGGGAGGGCAGGGAGGTAGATTTTCCCTTTCTAGACTGAGAGTGATGTTACAGCTGAATAGATTTAACAGCCTACAACTTCCAGAAGCACCAGTGTTGCACTTCTTTACTGGTACTTGTCTGACCACACGGTAAACTAACCAAGCATTAATCTGTAGAAAGCTATAAACAGTTCTGACTGGGTTAGATGAATGTGCTCACTACAGGTCAGATGGGCCCAGAGCCAGAACAACAGACGAGGCAGACTTGTGCAGCTAGCACCACAATATGGCAAGAATTTATCTTCCACTTTTTGGCAGCAGCAAATTGCTAGGACTGGCTCAAGTATGAGTATGGCACCAAAGCTCCATCTTCATCCACTATGTAAGACACTCATCCACACTAATAGAGTCTCAAAAGCATCCTTTCACCTGCTGTTCACAGCTGTCAACAGGTCTTTTCCTTTGTCTAAACCAGAATACTTTCAATCTGGATCACTTATGCTGGTTCACTCTGACACTGCGTAAAGCAAGATATGGAGCAGAATAATGGGAATGGGTGGCTGGCAGCAAGCAAGATTGCATTGGACAACACTGCTTGCTTACGGTGTCTGTTAAAGGCCAGCCAGGGGCTAGCAAAATATGTTTCATCAATGTACTGCCACTCTAAAAATCAAGGACATGATCCAGAAAATTCTGCAGGAAACATTTTTATTTAAGGATCCTACAGATGAGTGGAACGCTTCCAAGTACATATGCTAGGGCTTGTCTGTTGAACCGAATCCGTAACAGCACAAAGGGAAGCTGACCTGCAAACGACACTGTACCAGAGGGTCTCTGCTCCTCTTACTCCCTGCTCTCCTCTCAAAGACCTTTAGTAAATGTTTTAGTCACCACTCAGTTCTGGTCTATCAAGTTACATAATACACCAGAAGTACACTATGAAAACTGATTAAAGCTTAAATAATTTATTGACTTGAAACACCATTATGCAGGCTTATGATTAAATACACACAACGAAAAGTTACATTTTATTATTAACAATCAAAATCCAAAAGGTGTTAATGACACTGCTGGAAAAATTGTAAGCAGAGTCCAAATCATCAGTAGATCAAGCATCGCAGAGTAAAATAACCTTTCAACCACAATCCTGTCTTTTTGAACCAGACAGGACCTTCTTTGAAGTGAATTAAGCAATTGCTGCCCCTTAAAACCAGCAGTTGGTCACAGAAAGGAGTACGTCTCAGTTAAATTGAATACAAAAACTAAGTATTTTAAGTGTATATTTATGCTGTACTTAAGCCTATATAATGGCTAGCAAGCAACTTCTAGCATGTGATTCCTCCACATTAGTTTTAGCTGTAGGATTAGGCTAAGTATGCATATTGCAGTGAGTCCATTTTAACATTTCCTGTCCTTCCAGCCAGCTCTAACATTTGTCATGCTTTTGACTGAGCTCAATGTACTAATGCAGAGAAAACAACATTACCTTATCTCTTTTCCAGGGTACTGATTCAAATCAGCTCTACAATGACTTCGGTGATCGCCACAGTTTGTATGGAGCAGAGGCCTCATCATTTTTGTGAACCATAATATCCACTACATCTGTAACGTGTACTCTCATGCCTCATCAGTTAAGCTGGCTAATCTGACAAAAGTAATCCTCCAAATTAAAAGTTTTATGTCATATCAGTCACTTGACTTCATCTACCTTGTGGCTATGTAATCACTAGATCTGCATCTGTCACAGGAAAAGTAGGTGGAGGTCAATAAAAAAGGCCACTCCAAACAGCAGTTCACCATTAGACCAGCAAGGCATCCTTATATTCAAGCAAGAGTACTTTTTTAAACAGACTTAGAGGTACAGCCTCAAAGTGAGAAAGTAATCTGATGGTCAAGAAGTATTACACCAGTTTTCACAAGACAGAAGTCCATCAGAAGGTGAACTTCTTCAGTCTGGGCTCCAGCATCCTGAAAGCTTTGCTCTTCAGTGGATACAGGCCACATAGTTGTGTGCAATTCTGTTGTACAAGGAGTGCTATGTACGGTACTAGAATTTGAATTTATACACCCATACAATTTCAGTGTTAGACTTCAATCTCCTGTCTCATCCCTGGGGGATTCCAGCTGGAACTTGAGGAGTTTGTCCAGACAGCAGCAGAGGGGGCAACTGTGGCATGCATGGACATAGAAGCACAGTCTGAACCAGCACCTTTCATTTGAACAACCACTAACAACAGATCAGACATAATGACATGACTTTAGCATGAGTGACAAACCTGCTAACACCTTCTGTGAGTAGGAACATACTTGTGTTGCTAGACTGTGCTAACATTTGTATCTTCAAGCCTTCACTGCTTGTCATGTAGGCTAGCCAATTTTAAAGCTGATGTGGCAGTACCTACTACTCATGTTACAGCTGCAACACGTTTTGTGTAGACTTAGCCTTAGGCAGGCCCCATCATGTGCCAGACTGGCATGGAAATGAGAAATCTACAGCTCTAATTAATCTCTCCTGACTCATTAGTCAGGAGAAAATGTAGGTTAGGCAGAGTTACAGGACCTGAAACTTTCATTCAAATTCTAACTAGGTTCAGTTCAGACTTTGTACTGCAAGCCAAAAAAAAAAAGATGTTATTCTGTAACAATACATGCTACATCACTGAAGTCTGTTCTGCAGTTCCAATAGTTTAAAAGTCTCAGCTACACATGAAGTCCAACTCTCTTCATTTGCACCCTAGGGATACAGCTTTTAAATAGAACTGCTTAACAAGTCTCCATGGACAACAGCAAATCATTTAGTTCACCCTGAAAGAATGTTAGTTGTTGTGGTTTGTTTTGTTTTTTTCTTTAAAAAGAGATCATGGGACGGACTTCAGCCTCGTATCTCTTTGGACATGGCTCTAATGACACATTTTGGTAGTGAAAAACAGTCAGCCTCTAGAACTTTCAAGTGTGGTGGACTCTCCCCTCTTGAGTCTTCCACAAGTTCATTTCTCTCTACAAGGTATGCTTTTGCTCAGAAAGACATTTCTGGCCTGAAACAGAAGCAACATGTAAATACTTCTGGTCTTTTTGTACAGATGATTGGATCAGGCTAAACTATCAATCATCCTGCTGACACTTAAGCGCTATGAAAACTTTTCTTAATGGCTTTAAAATGTGGAGTGAGTAAATGAACAACGCCACAGCCAACCGAATCCAAATTCCCAAGATAAGCTTGAGATGTCTGGTAATGTAAAGCTTTATCCAGATCAGCATTTAAACAGGAGAAAACTACACATTTAGCTATGCCTTGAAAACCAAAACTATAAACCCATTTTGTAAGGGACGGAAAACAGCTTCCCTGCTTTGGCTCTACCAGTTTGCCACTGCTGAAACAGAGGTGCAAAAAGTTTTGTAGCTCCAGCCAGTTAAGAGGGCAGAGAAGTTTTATAATCACAATTTGGCCAAGATCTAGTACTATAATTCTCAGAGTTATAGAAATTACAAAAATATAAAAAGGCTCTCTGGTGGTGGTGTGGGGGGAGAAGTTAAAGGGTACTGCCTCTGCACATTCCTACCACTTACATCTCTGTGGAAGAAGTGAAAAAAAGGCATCAAACTCTCATGGATCTAAGTATTAAAGAAGGAAGAACTAAATTACAACATACTTTGTGGAACCACAAAGCTTAGGGGTTTAATATCAACCCAGACAGCACTGATCAAGCACTACTTACAGAGCTACTATAATATATGTTGAAGCATTACTCAATGCCAACGAGTGCTGTTTCATTTTTAAATTATTTAAACATTACTTTTGTCTGACCAACTACTCTATTACTGTACAAGATGAGTCCTTATTAATTTTGTCACAAGTTATCTAGAAACTACTTCAGCCTGATGTACTTCTCAAGTTAAAGATATATCCACTTTCGCTACATATTTTTGTACTATATTAGCTCAATTCTCTTACATTGAAGCCAGCGAGGAACAGTTAAGAGTAGCAGTAATACTTATTACTTACCAAGAGCAATACACATTTGCTGTTTGAAGCTGATGAGTAAGGTATGTTGTACAAAGAATAAACGCAGTGTTTTCTTGTCCCTCGGATTCCAGATTACATATGATGTCCAGTACTTCTTTGCAATCCACCTTTGCAATCTTAAAGAAAAAAAAAAGAAAATTAAAAGAAAAGGCACTTTATTGTCAACAAGTTTACAAAAGAAATGCATGTTTACTGTATCAAAGGAAATGGTCTCACAAACACATGAACAAAACACTGTCTCCTTTTAATACCCAGAGTCCATAACACAACTTTCAGCTACAGAATGGCACGATAAGTTCACGTTAGTTGTGATCCCTTCTCAGTATTAGTTTTCTTTGGGACCATCTTCCATTTTGGGTAGCTTAGCAAAATACTTACATACAGGCAACAGTCTATCTAAAACTTCGCATTCCTTCTCTGCACTTGCAGGCATCCCTGTTTTCCTTTTGAAAATTAAATCCCAGGTCCAAAAAGGTCAAGAGATGTGAAAAAGCCAGTTTCTTGTCCTCTTTGTCCATAAGTGCTGCTTCTGAAGAATCACACTCCAAAGCACGATGTTAAAAATAGAAGTGTTTAGAGGAAAGACAAATCCCATGGAAGTTCTGGAAAGCCTACTCAAAGGTAGTATCTATCTGTGTATCAAAACAGGGCATGAGCTTGGTTATAAGCCAAGTATTTTAGACCACAAACAGTAATTATGAAGTGCTTTTACTATTAAGACAACACTATTTTTAATACTTTTTTTCCACTGGATTTCATTTGCACAGAATAGGCTGTACTCAAGCAACATCTGCTTTAATCAGCTGTTGCTACCATATACAATTCAAATCATGTAATCATGAAAAATAATGATATAGAAAGAACAAAGGGAAATTAAGATATATCAAACTAATTTTCACAGACATGTCATTCAGCAGGGAGAGCAGAGGCAGGTATATTACCTCAGTTTTCCATACAGGCCTGACAGTGGAGTTCATTGAGCAATGCTAACATTTTTCTGGGGTCCATTGACTTTTGGTGTTCAACTTGAGACCCATGACTGACCTTTTGTAGCAGACATTTTTAGAGCAATTCAGAAGCTGCAAGTGCTTGCAGATGTGTCAGTTTTGCATTTGAAAAAGAGTAAAGTGAAGCAGATTATTTTGGTCAGGGGTTTTGTCACTGATGCAGCTCTGGCAAGAGAGAAACCTCAAGAATTAATTTAAGTGACAATGTTTGCCTAACTAAGGGGACAGATATCTTTGCTCCTTGCATGTCAGAGATAATAAGCACTTACAATATCTGCAAATCAAGTGCCACCTCCATCAGATTAGGGAATATGGAAAAGCAAGCCCACATCAATGGCCACGTGAAAGAATTTTGAAGGTGTACATCACTGCACAGGAGATAACACGGCTGTTCTAGCTTACAGATTAAAAAAAGATACTACTGCGTACCGTCTCCCTCCAACATCCTTTGCCAGCAGTACCCTTCTTATGTTCTCATCTACCCTTAGTACTTACAGGCACACAGGCTTTCAGCTTGTGTGGGAAGTCTAGTTGAATACATGTCTGATAGCTGGGCAACTCCAGTCTTCTCACAGTATCCTACCACCTTTCTCCACTCAGTTATTCCTACTCATTATAGATTACAATTTCCATCAGCATATTTTATAGAGCAAATTAGGAAAACAAAGCTAAGTGACCCAAACTTTTGTCTTTGATAATTTCCACAATTATACACTACCATCTCTTCAACACTGCAGCAAACATAATGCAAGAGGCTGCCTGCAGTGGTTTGGTACAAGCCTGATCTTCTAGGTCTTGGTTTTTAGAAAAACAAAAATTGTCACTGCATGTAAATATGTGATATGTTTCCTCCACAAATCTGAAGACGACATGGCAGCCTATCTGTGATGTACTTGGCCAGGCATCACTTGACAGAGACCATGCTCAGTTTCCCAGTTCCATTAAAGGAACAATCACTGAACAACACTACCACTGTTTTAAATACTACAAACTTAAAACCTACTTATTAGGGTTTCTTAGGCTACAGAATAATAAAAACCACATTTTTAATAGCCATCAGTTACTCCTCAGACTCACACTGTAACAAGACCTGAAACTTCAGCTGTGCACTGGACCAGCACAAACATCAGCTCCAGCAACAGGTATCTCTGTGGCACTTGGAGTAGCCTGTGGTCATGCAGCACATTGGATTCACTCTCCTTCTCGCATAAAAATTTGATTCTTTTCGACCAAACTCATTCATATTCAGGACATTAACTATTGAGTAAGCAACAAGGCAATTTGTTTTCAAGTCTGGTTTATTTCAAATTTTGTCAGTGAGCCATCTCATTTCAGACCTTTTTTTTTTTTAAATACTATTTAAAACAAAAACTCCAAATGCATAAATTGAAATCATCCAACAATATCGAGTCATAGAATCATAGAATCATTAAGGTTGGAAGAGACCTCCAAGATTGAGTCCAACCGTTGACCCAACACCCCCATGCCCACTAAACCATGTCCCTAAGCGCCTCATCTACACGTCTTTTAAATACCTCCAGGGATGGTGACTCAACCACTTCCCTGGGCAGCCTGTTCCAATGTTTAACCACTCTTTCAGTAAGACATTTTTCCTCACATCCAATCTAAACCTCCCCTGGCGGCAACTTGAGGCCATTTCCTCTCGTCCTTTCACCAGTTACTTGGGAGAAGAGACTGACCCCCACCTCGCTACAGCCTCCTTTCAGGTGGTTGTAGAGAGCGATGAGGTCTCCCCTCAGCCTCCTCTTCTCCAGGCTAAACAACCCCAGCTCCCTCAGCCGCTCCTCATCAGACTTGTTCTCCAGTCAGTCACTTAAGTGACAAACCAGACACTTACTAAATGAAAGGGTGTTTACTAAACCTGGAATGCTGACCAGTGTTTCTGTTATTCGGTTAGAAACCCAACAAGACCAACAGCTGAATGAAAGTTCAGGGACTACAGAATGAACAGTACTAAGATATTTCAAATTAGAATTGTTGAAAAATGCTGTCATCCTTACCACGTTCCATTAACAAGAAGGATGCCAGTTTACTCCTCAAAGTTATTGCATGAAACATACAACCATGTAAGATTTATCTCATCTTTGTCTTCCATGTCATTTTAGTTTGAAGAAAAAGTTTTAACATTACAAAGATATTTCATTTCTTATGTCACCATAAAAATTTCCTACCACTAACTTAAGCCTTCTACCAGTTTTTTTTAGTAGGACATCATGTTAATAATCCTTAAAAAAGGGGCACCCAACCTGCTTATCTAGGGAGATTTACCCACCTTTCAGGAGCTAGAGATATACCATGAACCAATTAAAAGCAATTTAGTTTCAGCTCAGAGACTGTAAATTCACCCCAGCTGAGCTGGGACAACATACACTTGAGTCTGTAAATGCAGGCTACTCTTTTGCAGCATATTATCTTATTGACATTAAATAATGCTGCTACAGCTGCAAGAATTTGGGAGCTGCTGCCTCAAAATTTTATAAAAGAACATGTTTTATATCAAAAGTATTTCATTAAGCATAGACAGTTTGCAGGGCAAGGAAGACCTAGGTTAAGTTCTTGTAATCTTCCAATCAAACTGGAAATTACAGAGGGAAGAGAACACTTGGTTTAACTTGACAATGGAAACAACACAGCAACTAAGAATATTTTTGCAAGCAAACTCATGATAAGCAACTATCCTTCCCCAGTATTTTAACAAGCTTCATTGCCTTTCCTTCTTGCTCTTTTAAGCATACAACCCAAGAACAATTCCTTATTATTCTGTAGGCAGTGTGTCCTGGTTTCAGCTGGGATAGAGTTAATTTCCTTCCTAGTAGCTGGTACAGGGCTGTGTTTTGGATTTAGGGTGAGAACAATGTTGATGATAACACACCGATGTTTTAGTTGTTGCTAAGTAGTGCTTGCACTAGTCAAGGACTTTTCAGCTTCCCGTGCTCTACGGACTGAGAAGGTTGGAGGTGCACAGGGGGCTGGGAGGGGGCACAGCCGGGACATCTGACCCAAACTGGCCAAAGGGACATTCCATACCATGTGACGTCATGCTCAGTACATAAACTGGGGAAAAGCTGGCCGGGGGGGCCACTGCTCGGGGACTGGCTGGGCATCGGTCAGCGGGTGGTGAGCAATTGCAATGTGCATCACTTGCTTTGTATACTCTATTATTAATACTATTTTATTTCAATTATTAAACTTTTTATCTCAACCCACAAGTTTTCTCACTTTTACTCTTCTGATTCTCTCCCCCATCCCACCAGGGGGAGGGGAGTGAGCGAGCAGCTGTGTGGTGCTCAGTTACCAGCTGAGGTTAAACCACGACACAGTGTCTGGAGAGGGCCTCCAAAAGGTGACTGTTCTTAAGCTTCCCAGTTGAATTTTTTATGAATGGGATAACGGCCATTTGCTTAAATTCAGAATTCCTCAAGTGCTTTACTCTCAGATTTTTGAATGGTCTTTCCTAAAGAAAGTCCAGACTCGAAAAACCCTACTTTGATGATAAGAGATGGCAATATGGAGCTCAAATGCAACCTAGCAAACAAATCACACTGACATTCTACAGAGATGACCAGTTACGGTTAAAACAAACAACCTGGCTTTAATTTTAACTGGTGGTTTCAACTGGTTTATTGCTACATGTGGCTGGCACTTGCCTTGCAGAGAAAGCCATCTTAGATTATGGAACATTTGAGGCTTCATACTTTTTGCAATAGTAAAGAGTGTTATTAACTACTTGTTAACTACTGTGTAGGAGAACCTGTTTAATTAGTGTTTTAATTGGTTCAGTAAAATTGGCAAATTCAAGCCAAACATTGGAATCAGTAAGCCAGACAGCAATTATTAGTTCTGTTACTTTCTGTGTTTCTCACACAGCAGCACGAGATTCTTCTGAACAAATAACTACATGGTCTTATTATTTGTTACATGTGTGCCTTAGGATTCAAGGTACCAGAAATGCAAGGGACGACTTTATATATAGTGTATATACACACAGAGTTATAACCAGATATACATATATACACACATATATACATGTACGTACATATGTGTAGATAATAGAATCACAGAATAGTTTGGGTTGGAAGGGACCTTTTAAAGGTCATCTAGTCCAACCCCCCTGCCATGGGCAGGGACATCTTCAACTGGAGCAGGTTGCTCAGAGCCCCGTCCAACCTGACCTGGAATGTTTCCAGGGATGGGGCACCCACCACCTCTCTGGGCAACCTGGGCCAGTGTTTCACCACCCTCAGAAGGAAGAAATTTTTTACGCTATCTAGTCTAAATCTACCCCCCTTTAGTTTAAAGCCATTCCCCTTGTCCTGTCACACCAGGCCCTGCTAAAAAGTTTGCTGCCATCTTTTTTATAAGCCCCCTTTAAGTACTGATAGGCTACAATAAGGTCTTCCTGAAGCCTTCTCTTCTCTAGGCTGAACAACCCCAACTCTCTCAGCCTTTCCTCATAGCAGAGGTGTTCTATCCCCCTGATCATTTTCATGGCCCTCTTCTGGACCCGCTCCAACAGGTCCATGTCTTTCTTATGCTGAGGGCTCCAGAGCTGGATATATAGAGCTCCACATCTATATATGTAGATGTATACATATATACGTGTGTGTAGATGTATGTATGTATGTTATTGCCTATAGATACAGATAGAAGTAGTTCACCAGCCTTAACTTTTAGGAGCTCAGCAATTTAACTTCCAAGCCTGACCTAGCCATTCCAATCACTTCCAGTTCCTGGAAAGGGATGACCGTACATTGTCTAATCTTTCAAAACAAATTCTCTCTCTCCAATCTTCCCCAAGTGATCTTCACTCATATTCACCCTTTTTGTAACATTTACTTTCTTAGCTAAGCCCTGTTCCTCCATCTACCCCACCCTACTCTGAACTTCAAATTTCACTTAACCCTTGTTTCTTTTATTACAGTTAATTCCCTCTCCCCTCCTGCTGGGTTTTTGGTCATTGCCACCTCTCATTCTCCAACAGCTGCCATTCTTTGAGCTCTTCATCTTTCATCTTTTTTCCATCTCTTTTCCCCACTTGTCATTAGACCTGATAACTTTCTACCTGAGGAAGACAATAGGTAACATGAAGATACAACACAATTCTCACCTTCTGAAAACAAAGGTGGAAACAAAGTGTTTTAGAAGTCTCAGATTTCAGCAATTCTGTAAAGAGTGCCGACTACACAATACCTGTGACCAAGCATGCAAAGAAACATTACCTGCAAATCCTCATATTGCCAATTATTTACGCTGACTTTCTGGCACTGTAACACCACTGACTTCACACTTTTCACAGTGTTGGCTGCAGGTCCAGTTAAGTCAATAAACCATACTGTTTTAAGATACTGCTTTGATGCTTAGTGGCTTCATTTTCTCATAAAAGGTTCAACTAAGTGGTTACCATAATTTGATTCAATTCATCAATCTGTGTTCTAGCTTTTATACTTGACTGGCAAGTAAAGACTTTTCTGAGTATCTAGGTAAAACAGATACAGCTACATTTCACAACTCTTAAATGAAACTAAAAACTGAACACAATTTAATGTGACTTCTATGCCATTCATCATTACTAGCAAATCCAATCAAAGAACATGTTGCAAGTTACCCATATGCCCCCAATGCCTCCAGTACACAGATCATGTCTGCAGTGAGCTGTTAAATGCATTCATTGCTCCTACAGTACAGCAAACTGAGGGCAACCTGGCTCAGACTGAAGAGACTGTCTGAGGGTACACCTATCCAAATATTTAAAAATACTTCTTTTGAAAAATAAAGGAATGCTTTTTAAATAATTTACCTGTGTAACAAGAACACTTCAAACAAGTCTGCCACTCACTCAGGAAGTGTAGACATCAGAGTTGCAGGCTTTTTTTTGGGTGTTTTTTTTTTTTTTTTCCCAATATGTGAAGCTTCACCCAGTTTCACAGAGGCTTACTCAAAATGTTCAAGTCTCACATTTAAAACTACACCAAACCCATACAACTCTAACAAGAACAGTGAGATTGATAAAATGTGTGACATCAAGAGGCAACAGAGGCAAGAGTTGTATGACCGCAGTTAGGATTGCAATGTGTTAACACAAATCATTACTATGACTTACTGTAAGAGGAAGACTAACTGCTAAAAATAAGTTTAGAGTTCTGGAGCAACAACTCTAAAGGGGTTTTTGTTTGGTTGGTTGGTTTTTAAACTTTTCTTTCCTAGGTCAGAACAACTAGAAGAGAAGTAACTGCTTTAGTACTAGTATTTGAGTCAGAAAAGACAGCTTTCCAATTATATTTTGTTTACAAGGGGAACTGAAGTTACAAGCTTTATTTTAAATACATCTAACCTCCAATGCAAGCATACAATACATACTCATCTACACCAGCAGTTAATACAAATGTTCTTTCCTACTGCAGTCTGCAATAGATCATTTCTCTTTTAGAACTTTGCTGCAACAGTTTCACTCTTCAGCTTCAGTTCTTAGTATTGCAGAAAATAAATTCTAAAATGCTTGATAAATATACATTAAAAAGGGACTATGGATTACTAACCTCCTTAATGGAGTCTTCATTAGGCAGCATAGAACACACACATGTGATGTAGGCTTGGCGAAAAGATGAAACGTTTGGAATCTCTGGAGAATCTGCACACAATTTTGACAAGAAAGTAGCTTGTGGGATGCAGTTTGACTTCATCAAATGTTTTATTCGCATCTGCAGAAAGGAAGGCCCTTCTCGTGTAATCAATTTATTAGCTAGGAAAAGAAAAAAGCCTTTGAGAATACACCAATTTACAGCTGACACGTAACTGAAACTGTCTCATTGCATTCACACTTTATTTTATTACAAACTTGTGTAAGTATGGTCAGCTTTCTTAGGAAACTCTAGGTGTGATAAAAAGAGACAGCAATAAATGGAATATTTTCTCCCAAACAAATTCAGACCAACTGTGTCAGGAGAGAATGCTGGGCTACAGAAAACAGACACGCCCCCCACTCCCCCCCCCAAGTTAGCATCCATTAATGCAATAAGGAAGTATGCCACAGCAGTGGCTAAAGGACACTGATCAGACCATACAGTATTTTAAACAAGATACCAGTAGTTTAGCTGAGATTCAAAATCTTCAACTTTTAATTGTAGCTTTATATTCCAAAGAACCAAAAACATTTCAAACAAAGCATTATGTACTTTTCAACTGGAGATTTTTCCACCCAAGCTGCTAAAACCCCACATAATGCCAAAATATACGAAATGAAGTTGAGGGTGAAAATGTTATCTTTGTGGTACTTTTGAAGAATCGTGTTTAAGACATGCTAGGCTTATGCTCTAGATCAACCAAATACAACTAATCATTATGAGACTTGATGAACTAATTCAACAGTAAAAATGTAAATTCAGATAATTTTTGCAATTCGTTAGCAAAATTTACTTAACCTGATTAAAAACCTCACAGATTTAGTTTGATTCTCTTCCCAGGTAATTATCATAGAATCACAGAATATCTCAAGTTGGAAGGGACCCATAAGGATCATCGAGTCCAACTCCCTGCTCGTCGCAGGACTACCTAAAACTAAACCATATGACTAAGAGTATTGTCCAGACACTCCTTGAACTCTGACAGGCTTGGTGCCATGACCACCTCCCTGGGGAGCCTGTTCCAGGGACCAACCACCCTCTCAATGAAGAGCCTTTTCCTAATGTCCAATTCTGAACTTCCCCTGACACAGCTTCATTCCATTTCCTCATGTCCTGCCAGAGAAAGGAGATCAGCACCTCTTCCTCTGATGCCCCCCTTGAGGAAGCTGTAGACTGCTATGAGGTCCCCCCTCAGCCTTCTCTTCTCCAAGCTGAACAAGCCACGAGGAGCGGCTGAGGTCACTTAAGTCTTGCCCTCGAGGCCTTTCACCACCTTAGTCGCCCTCTTCTGGACAAGCTCTAATAGTTTGATGTCCTTCTTATATTGAGCTGCCCAAAACTGCACACAGTACTCGAGGTGGGGCTGCACCAGGGCAGTGCAGAATGGGACAATCACCTCTCTCAACGGGCTAGCGATGCTGTGCTTGATGCACCCCAGGACACGGTTGGCCCCTTTGGCTGCCAGGGCACACTGTTGACTCCTACTCAACTTGCCATCAATCCAAACCCCCAGATCTCTTTCCATGGGGCTCCATGCCCATCCATCCATCCATCTCCAGCCTCTCATCCCGCAGTTTGTACATATAACCAGGATTACCCCATTCCAGGTGGTGAATCCTGCACTTGCTCTTGTTAAATTTCATACGGTTGGTGATTGCCCAGCTCTCTAGTCTATCCAGATCTCTCTGTAAGGCCTCTCTACGCTCAAGGGAGTCCACAGCTCCTCCTAATGTAATATCATCGGCAAGCTTACTTCATGTACATTCGACTCCTGCACCCAGATCATTTATAAAAACATTAAAGAGCACTGGCCCTAAAATTGAGCTCTGGGGAGCCTCACTGGTGACTGACTGCCAGACTGATGCAACCTCATTTACTGTAACTCTGAGTCCGACCCATCAGCTAATTGCTTACACAACATATTATGGACTTGTCCAGCATACAGCTAGACATTTTATCCAGAGCGATACTGTGAGAGACAGTCTCAAAAGCTTTGCTAAAGTACATGTACTTTGCCTTAGCTGACGAAATAGTATGCCTTAAGACAGCTATGGTGCTATTTCAAGCTTAAACATCTACAGAAAGGCTTGATACTAGTCTCTAGATTTGTACATATTTCAAAAGACACTTGAGAATTAAGAAAGAGGAGTCAACACATTCTTATACTGCATGCAATAATACATATCAACCAAGAACAAGCTGTCTGATGATTTGTAGAAGAAATTATGGAAATGCTCAAGACATTCTGATAAAACACATATTGGAACTGGTATTCTGCAGCAGCTGTAGTCAACCAGCTACCCGTAAAGCCTGCAAAGAGACCCCGAATTAGTCAAAAAAGAAAGTTTCCTTTAGAATAACAACTTATTGGAAGAGCCATTGCATAAAAATATTTTCACTATGTTAGTATCTTCTTATTACTATGTGAGATGGGTAGCTAAGAAACCAATAGTATATAAATTTCTGAAAGAGAGGATGGTATGTAATATAAAATGAGAAAATTCTCATGCTTTCTGCTCTTAAATTATTGTCCAAACAAAAAAAGAACATGTTCTAACAGACACTACGCTAGTTGGCAGAAGGCTTACTATGTGCACCTAAACAGAAAACTCATTTCAGGGGCCAAGTACACACTACATGCTTGTAGTGAGACTTACTAGTATTCTGCAGAACTTCGCTTAGTGGCCCATTAGAGGTCATTTTAAGATTCAAGTCTATGGTACCGGTTTCTATTTTTCATAGGAAAAACATCTGAGCAGTAAACTCTTGACATAGCTGACACTGACACTTCACATAAAAGTGACTTCAACAAGAAGGTAAAAAAAGCTGGCTGACCAAGAGATACTCTGTGGTAAGATCTCCAGTTGCTAGGAAACAAGCCTCCTCTCTTTCTTAAAAATTGCATCTGTATATGACACTGTGCTTGAAAATTTATTAAGGAAAACTAACAGTGCTTCAATATCCATCCTATTTGATGTAAGAAACTGCTACCACAACAAGGTGGCCAAGAGATCACTGTTAAGGAAGAACTCTAAGAAGGCTTGCTTACTCAACATTGGAACAGTCATCTATCCAGGCGAAGCATACTATTCATGGGCACATCAGTAATGGGTTTTAGTGCCCACAAGCATTCAAAGCAGTTCTGTAGTTCCTGTTTCTGCAGCTCTTGGCTCACAGAATAATTAAATTTTTTTTTCAGGTCCATGAGAAGAATAAAAGAAGTACTAGGAAAAAAGATATTCTATTTACC
>NW_008824765.1:52023-55411 GCF_000699105.1 Pygoscelis adeliae | reverse complement strand
GCACCAGTGCAGTGTAGAGTGGGACAATCACCTCCCTCAACTGGCTAGCGATGCTGTGCTTGATGCACCCCAGGACACGGTTGGCCCCTTTGGCTGCCAGGGCACACTGTTGACTCCTACTCAACTTGCCATCAATCCAAACCCCCAGATCTCTTTCCATGGGGCTCCATGCCCATCCATCCATCCATCTCCAGCCTCTGATCCCGCAGTTTGTACATATAACCAGGATTACCCCATTCCAGGTGGTGAATCCTGCACTTGCTCTTGTTAAATTTCATACGGTTGGTGATTGCCCAGCTCTCTAGTCTATCCAGATCTCTCTGTAAGGCCTCTCTACGCTCAAGGGAGTCCACAGCTCCTCCTAATGTAATATCATCGGCAAGCTTACTTCATGTACATTCGACTCCTGCACCCAGATCATTTATAAAAACATTAAAGAGCACTGGCCCTAAAATTGAGCTCTGGGGAGCCTCACTGGTGACTGACTGCCAGACTGATGCAACCTCATTTACTGTAACTCTGAGTCCGACCCATCAGCTAATTGCTTACACAACATATTATGGACTTGTCCAGCATACAGCTAGACATTTTATCCAGAGCGATACTGTGAGAGACAGCCTCAAAAGCTTTGCTAAAGTACATGTACTTTGCCTTAGCTGACGAAATAGTATGCCTTAAGACAGCTATGGTGCTATTTCAAGCTTAACAAACATCTACAGAAAGGCTTGATACTAGTCTCTATATTTGTACATATTTCAAAAGACACTTGAGAATTAAGAAAGAGGAGTCAACACATTCTTATACTGCATGCAATAATACATATCAACCAAGAACAAGCTGTCTGATGATTTGTAGAAGAAATTATGGAAATGCTCAAGACATTCTGATAAAACACATATTGGAACTGGTATTCTGCAGCAGCTGTAGTCAACCAGCTACCCGTAAAGCCTGCAAAGAGACCCCGAATTAGTCAAAAAAGAAAGTTTCCTTTAGAATAACAACTTATTGGAAGAGCCATTGCATAAAAATATTTTCACTATGTTAGTATCTTCTTATTACTATGTGAGATGGGTAGCTAAGAAACCAATAGTATATAAATTTCTGAAAGAGAGGATGGTATGTAATATAAAATGAGAAAATTCTCATGCTTTCTGCTCTTAAATTATTGTCCAAACAAAAAAAGAACATGTTCTAACAGACACTACGCTAGTTGGCAGAAGGCTTACTATGTGCACCTAAACAGAAAACTCATTTCAGGGGCCAAGTACACACTACATGCTTGTAGTGAGACTTACTAGTATTCTGCAGAACTTCGCTTAGTGGCCCATTAGAGGTCATTTTAAGATTCAAGTCTATGGTACCGGTTTCTATTTTTCATAGGAAAAACATCTGAGCAGTAAACTCTTGACATAGCTGACACTGACACTTCACATAAAAGTGACTTCAACAAGAAGGTAAAAAAAGCTGGCTGACCAAGAGATACTCTGTGGTAAGATCTCCAGTTGCTAGGAAACAAGCCTCCTCTCTTTCTTAAAAATTGCATCTGTATATGACACTGTGCTTGAAAATTTATTAAGGAAAACTAACAGTGCTTCAATATCCATCCTATTTGATGTAAGAAACTGCTACCACAACAAGGTGGCCAAGAGATCACTGTTAAGGAAGAACTCTAAGAAGGCTTGCTTACTCAACATTGGAACAGTCATCTATCCAGGCGAAGCATACTATTCATGGGCACATCAGTAATGGGTTTTAGTGCCCACAAGCATTCAAAGCAGTTCTGTAGTTCCTGTTTCTGCAGCTCTTGGCTCACAGAATAATTAAATTTTTTTTTCAGGTCCATGAGAAGAATAAAAGAAGTACTAGGAAAAAAGATATTCTATTTACCCGCTCTAAGAATGATTTAGATTCCCTTTGTTTCTTATTACACAGCTAGATACACACTTAGCAATTGCTCAGATGAAGTTTTTACTGACATGTCAGAGCCAGCTAGTCAAGACATGGAAGTGTTTTAAGAGTAGCTGCAGTCAGCCAGAGAAATTCAATGTTTTCACGTTAACAGACACACTTTTATCTTTAAGCACAGATGAGAAAAACTTGCTAATGAAATGCAGGAGGTAGACTCACTGCTGGTATGGACAAGAGGGTCTTAACTTGCTGCAATCTTTGGGAGTGGCCAGTAAGCATGTGCACCCCCTCCTCCCCCAAGGGTAGAAGGTCTGTGCCCCTGGGCCAATTCTTCCACACCTAAGCGAGTGTGTACTGAACTCTGCAAAGGAGGCAAATGACAAACTGAGCTCCTCTGTCATGCAGATGTAAGTGATTAAGGTAGGAGCAAAAGTCAGATATCTGACTAGTGATTTATTTCTATCTTAGCACTTAGTTTTCCTCTAAACTGTCTATTCTTTTCCAGCAGCCTACCTGCAACAACCTCCCTTTCCCTGAAAAGGGAACAAAAACTCATTTTGCTGCCTATTCCTCCGAACAGTTGTTTTCCCCTCAGAGAACCTAATTTTGTACTCAATCCTAAATTTGTTACGTTTTCAAACATGTCCATGAGCAGATTTTCTTGTTCCTTCTCTTCCTAGACCTCCTGCTGTTGTCTGTTCTGTCCCAGTGTTCTACCAAGCATCTCAGGACTAAAACCGCTTGCTATAAAAATCAGTGCAAAGACACCTTACAACCCTTCCCTCCACCAAACCCTTTAGAGTAGTAAAGGGTCAGTACAGTTTCAAACCCTACACATATCTAAAGGGCTCTCTTATCCCAGGACCAAAAAATAAGGACAAGATATTCCCCTCTCACCCAAAACACTTGCAATATAAGATGAATTTAAGTTATACCACAATATTGTGAATACAGCCTTTATAAAGCATGGATGGCACTAAGGCATGAAAAGACTGCAGTCACTATGAGAAATGTTCAAGAGAAACAGCACCTTGGGTGAGCATTTCCACTGAAAGTACCTCTGGAACAGGACAACAATGTGCTGAAGTGCAGTAAATATGTTAAGTATGCACGAACAACATTGAGGTCTGTATATTTTACAATAGCAGTGTGGTGGAGAGTTCTCCCAGCTTTCCTACTGTCCTGGTTTCAGCAGGGATAGAGTTAATTTCCTTCCTAGCAGCTGGTACAGTGCTGTGTTTTGGATTTAGGGTGAGAACAATGTTGATGATAACACACCAATGTTTTAGTTGTTGCTAGGTAATGCTTACACTAGTCAAGGACTGTTCAGCTTCCCATGCTCTACCGACTGAGAAGGCTGCAGGTGCACAAGAAGCTGGGAGGGGGCACAGCCAGGACAGCTGACCCAAACTGGCCAAAGGGATATTCCACACCATGTGACATCATGCTCAGCATATAAAGCTGGGGGAAGAAGGAAGAA
>NW_008824765.1:51597-51835 GCF_000699105.1 Pygoscelis adeliae | reverse complement strand
AGGGAGTGAGTGAGCAGCTGTGTGGTGCTCAGTTGTTGACTGAGGTTAAACCATGACAGTCCTTTTTGGTGCCCAATGTGGGGCTCAAAGGGTTTGAGATAATGACAGGTTTGACTGGAATGTTCTAGATCAAGTTTATAGCTGTTTAGCTATTAATTGGCAGGCTCCTGTGCTTGCCATGGGGCTTGCTTGCCTTACTGTATGTTAGAGTCTAGTGCTCGTTAGTGGCTGCTTTTTG
>NW_008824765.1:30216-50009 GCF_000699105.1 Pygoscelis adeliae | reverse complement strand
GGAGGAGTGACCAAGAAGCTGTGTGGTACTCAGTTGCCAAAATGAGGTTAAACCACAACACCTACAAATCAACTCATGTCAATAGAGACATACCAAGATGTTGGTATTCATCTGCTGCACACAGCAACAAGCTCACCTTAACCTCTTTGTTCTTCCTAAATGATACTATTTGTTAAGCTAAAAAAACCCCTTTGAAATAAGAGTATTAAGGCTAGCTTCCTTAGGCATAGAAGAACGTTGGAGGTCAAGACTGCTGAACAGCATTTATTATGTTCACTTTGGGATGCTCGTATCATTTAGTCACCTAAAAGGCATAAGCAGCAATGATTTTTTTGCAGCTCTTTCCTCAAGCAAATATTCATGCCCAAAACAACCATCTTGAGCCAGCTGACAGTACAAAACAGCAACAACCACCCTAGACACATGGCAGTTTAATTTATTAACAGCCATGGAAGCAGCAGACAGATCCTAAGCTGCTATGAAACTTTTGCTGGAACAAATTTGGTACGCCATATTTACAGTTGAAGTCAGTTCCTTTTCAGGGCCAGTGCATTAAAAAAAAAAGTACTCTAATCAAGAGAGACAAGAACACGCCACATTTTCAGGATCTTCGGATTCAAGTAAGCATCTGATGATCATTAACGTGAACTACCAGTTCACAAAACAAAGCTCCAGCTGGGCACATTGAGCTACTCTCACATCTGGCTTACCAGTGCCCCACAACAGCAAATACTAGGAATGCTTTTCAGACATGCACAACAAAAAGCATGAAATGCAAGCTATTCAAAGAAACTAAGTTTTAGATGACTGAAACAGCATCCATTTACAACACTTGAGAAGATACTCTGTGAAACTCTTGTTGTACCGAAGGGTAAAAATGGCAGTTTGACTAAAACAACTGAAAAACCATTGTGCTAGAGCTCTTTCTGCAGCCCTTACTCAACAAGCCTAACAGCAGAACTATCATACCTGCTGTGACCTGTAGAAAGTGCATTTTGATTCCTGCTATTTCTATCAAATGGAGCCTGGTAGTCAGAAGAGAACATCACACAGATCAAAAAAGTGACACAAGTAAAAGAAGGAAGACAAACCTGGTAACTAATCAGTGACTTATGATCTCCTATTACAGCTACAAGCATTTACTTGATATGATTCTGAAGGTAAAAAAGGATTAAGTTAATCCAGTAGACATCTAGAGATAGTTGCTTAATTCCAGCTCCAACCAGGTCCTACACAAGGCCAAAAGAGTAATTCCAGCTACCCAGACAGACTTTCTGCAATCCAAACGATATTACAGCAGCATCTGACTTCCTGGCACAGAGAAAAGAAGGGACTGAACAAAGAAATGGAAGTAAAACACAACCAACAAGATTTTACAAATCATATCACATGGTATGATACAGCTTCATGGATCAGTTGGTATTTCAGCAATAACTTCTGTAGTCACTGAATTACATTTGTCTGATGATGTCAAGAAGATAAACCAGTTACATCACCAGCACAATTTAGGATTCAAAAAGATTTTCCACACCATAATTTGTTGGCATAAAGGGCAGGATTTCTTTAAGTTTTCATTTTGCCTTGCACCAGAGTGTAGGGTATACAAATCTGGCACATTCATCTTGCCTTCTAAGAAAAGAGTAAGCTTTACGTAGGCCCTGAATCTACTTCTCTCTTCCTGTAACATTTTAGAGTTTTATGACTCAGTGACTCACAATATGCATTATTTTGATTTCTTTGAAGTGTTATTAAATAGCTGGCAACAATTACAGCAGGCTGAATCCTATGCCCTATGTTGTCTTTCCCAGCTTTATGTTCTCTCCTGCAATCACCTGCAAATCTTCAATACCTGTTCAACATGTTTTTAGTCTCCAAAAAAAAAACCCCAAACCAACAAAACCAACCAAATAAAAAAATCCTCCATCCTTGGTAATGTAAGTGCACAGAATTATTTAACTATTGAAGCATTACTTTATAGTATTTGTAGCTATTAAATATCCCCATTCCCCCTCTCGCTATTTTCCCATTTCCATTACTAATAATGCTACTACTTCGATCTACCACTTTCACAGTATTTGCTGCAAATGAGAACAACAGGAACAGGAGAGCACTCTCATGCGGTGCTCTCGCTATCTTTCTACACGTCAACAGATACCACACGAGCTCTACTATTACTTACTGTTCCCTAAATTGTCAGTTGAAAGCATTCAACCAATATCTAAAACATCTTGATTGACTGCTAAGATGACACGTTCAGATATCTTGGAAAGCTCGTAGAAAGATCTTTTAGATATATCTAAGCCACTATGTTGCATGTCAACAGGCCACAAGGATGACGCTTTTCTTAGTTTATCTGCTCTTCGATACCCTGAAAACAAGCAAAAAACCAAACCAAACCATGGTTTCCAAGATTGCCACAAAAGCAAGACACTTGGTAAGAAGCAACATTTTAGGCAGATATTTGGCTTCTTAGAACTGCCCTTTATTTAAAAGGTCTACCTCTTTACCTTATGATTTACTTGAGAAATCTTCCTTTGACAGACTGGTCTAACAAGGGATTCCGAAGTCATGTTCAGACTGTTTAACCATGCCTGCGGACTACTCCAGACTATACGAGAATGCACTTGTGCAGTTACAGAATTTCCAGAAGAGCTCCAATGAATGTCCTGTTGCTTCTGCTTGCATCACATGAAAGAAACACCAGTGAGGACAACTCTTCTGGGCATGTATTCAGATCTAGCTAAACAGACAAATATGTACTAAATAAAGAACACCAAGAAATCAATAGTTTTAACGTTGCCAGGTGACCTCAGAAATGGGAACCTACACTCAGCCCAATTCAACATGGTCAGAGATATGTCAGTCAATCAGTTTGTCGGCAGAAACTTCAACCCAAATTAAAAGCCAAAGGACTGAACAAACTAGTTCCATCCTATTAGTGCTGAAGTCAAGAGGCAGTCTGAACCATGCCCAGGTCCTCCTGCACAGAAGGAAAGAAGCATAGCAGCATTTAGTAATACAGCCATTGATAAAACCAGTCAAGTGTGCAAGAAAAATTAATCTATAATTGAGTCCACACAGATACATGTGAGGAAATCGCTCCTACTGGAATTCACACCAGTCCTCCAGAACACCTCTTGGCTTGCCACAGGTAAAGGGAGTTTGCAAAGCTAGCTAACCATTAGCCCTCACTGGTATACCATTCTCCGAGTAAAGGATTCTTCAGTAGCTGAAGGTTTTCAGTAATATGGACCAATCTTGAAATGCAAGTCCTTTTGAGTAGAAATACACTAAGAGCAGCAACTGTGGAACTGGATGGCCTAACAAGACTATAAATGAAAGACTCCAAGACAGTAAGTTAGTATGGAATGCAATTCTTTTCAAGACATGTTGGAGGTGGGATTAAATGCTGTTTGGAGTTCAAATGCTTCTGCCATACTATCGAGTACCTGAAGTGAAGGCTAGCAAAGACTGCAGTCCACCCTTGGCTGCTTTTTTTTAATGCTTTCTAGCACAGGGAAGCAACATATCCTATCAATAACCTTAACGTGTTTCTCATTTATTTATTAAAAAGTACTAACAACACAACTCAAAGAGAGGCTACCCAAAGCCAGAAAGAAGGATTCTGCTATGGAAGAAAGCTTGACTTAAAATCCCTTTTTGGGCTCCTTTAATTTTTAGAAAGTATTTTAAGCTCTTCTTCGCCTCTATATTATTTTTAACTTTAGATTACCACTGAGGTAAACTGTGGTCTCGTGTACTGTTAATAGAACAATTAAAAGAAATACCTGCAAGTATCTAACGGTACCACTAATAGATATGAAAAAAATTCAGTAAGTAAAAGAAGAGAGTTTAAGAGAAGATATTCAAAAATTATATAAAGTGATGCTAAAAACTCCTCTTCCTCACCTCTCAACATTTTCTGATTCAAGATCTTATTTCCATAGTCTAAACACAATGAGCTTCCCAGCCCAGAGCTTAATAAAAGGAAACATCCACACTCATGTCGCCCCTCCACATGCATCTTTTATGCCTCTGAAAGGGGTGGATATACACAATTCCTCCCTGTGAAGCATTCAGGAAAACATTTAAAAGCACGGGGTTATGAAGAACAAGCCGCCTCAGGGAGCAGAATTTCTGTATTTTTTATGATGGAAAAAGAAGTAATTCTTTTTAAAAACGGAGTTTCAAAATATTCAAACTGATGGATAGTATAGCCCAAACAGAGATGCATTACCAAGGACATATTATTCAGAGTGCCAGTGAGACAGTTTCATTGTAAGTATCATTTAGCAACATACAAATACTACTGCACAACACAGTTTAAAATACGACTCTCTTCTGACTTCAAATCACTGGTTCCCCACCAAAACTGCACCAAGCAATTTCTTAATAACCACATATAATCTCTAAAATCAGATTCTTACCTTCCTCAGTTTCTACTGGTTGCTCTGATAGAATTTTAAGAAGAACTGGATTTTTCCATACTCCTTCCCTTGTGATATCCACCAATATTTGGAGGTTGTTATTCCCAAATTCCAGTAAAGCATCATGTGAATCCTACAAAACGTAAAAAAAAAGCTCATTAAAAGTCTTTGCTAAAAATTAAACCAATGTAATTTTACATTATCTGTCCTAATATTTGACTGTATTCTAATAATTTCACACCATTCTTCCAAGTCATTACTGTTTTGACATGTTTGCATGGGATTTTAACAGTACGTCCTTTCATTTCTTTAATCCTACAGCAACACTTCCCAATTTCAAGGTACTGAAAGTTAACTGAAATGGCTTAACTCAAAAAGCCTATTCTGCAGTTGTAACTCTTCTGCAATTTTTATCTTTCTCCATGTACACGTGTACATATAAGTAAAATTACAGAAATTATTGTATAAAAGACAAAGGATGATTTTGTATCAAAGCATTTAGTGCCATTGAAGAAACTGGCATGAAGACCAAATAGTTTTCAAAATGAATAACAAAATGCCGAGAGTGTAAAATTTTATATTTAGTGTTAACACTAGTGAGATGAGCCACTCAATTCAGTTCTCTGAGAATTATTAAAGCCGTTGCTCACTAGTCTGAAGAAAGTGGTGGTGGGGGACGGACATCCTTAAGCTACTTAAGAAGTAGTGCAATGGGAGAGGCTCAGAAAGGACTCTCATCTGCCAAAAGGGTGAGGTTGGGGTCATACGAAGATGCAGGTTTCCTGGTGGTTAGAGATGCAAGAAGTCTCAGGGAACTTAAGAAAGAGAAAGCAGAGCACAATATACACAGCAGAGACTGTTGTACAACACTCACAGTCCAGACCAAACTGGATCATAATTTCCTTTATTAAAATGAAAATGTCCTTCTACTGGATACAGATACACCATTTCGTTAGAAACTAATCGATGTCCAGTGCATTTAGTCTAAGATCCAGTAATTTCCAATCCTGACAGTTTTGATGCTGTGAAGGCTGACCCAGAGACCCTCCACACTGAACAGGTCTCCAGCTGAAGTTTATCCACCAAACCTGTATACATAGCATAATACTCAGAGTGATCAAGGCCCTACCACTTAATTCTGGAAATCTGAGGAGTGAAGGAGGGAAGAAAAAGAGAGACGTTACGCATGGAAAGAAGTCTAGAGTCTAACACAGAAGAAAAACCAACTGGAAACAGATTCCAGCACTTAATGTCCCTAGCAGGAAAACTGATCTAGGGTGACTTGCACCGAAAAAATTAAAATATCACCACGCAGAATTTCCTAACGCTGACAAATTGAAGCCAACTAGCTGTAGGCAATTTGTGGCTACATGTTCAGTAAAAATGCTTCTCACATCAGTCACAACACATCTTAAGTTTAAGAATTAGTCTGATACGTGACAATGTCCCCTAGTTCTAGTGAGCTGTGTTTTAAGTTGGCAGTACTTTTAACACTATTATTACCCTTAGGTTTGCTTTCAATAGCCTCTGTTGTATCCTTTATATATAAAGGAATCAATTCCATGTTCTGAATTATCAGAATTAAATGGGGCTTATGCTATGACCACTGGGAATACCAGAGTAACCAAAGAGCCTTGTATCTTGGGCTGTCAAAAGACAGCAATAAACTGCATTCCACATTGCAACGCACAAGACATGTTTTTCAAGTTCCTGAGTTACCTTCTATAACCAAGTGAATCTGCTATGAAAATGCCCAAGACTTTCCCATTAACCATTCACAGTAAAAGGCATCTTTGCATTTAGTGATTAGATGCCCTTTAATAAATTAGATATTGATGTTCAATGTCAAATATCGGATGCTAATTTCAGACCAACTTCGATGTTTTGATAGCACTATCTATTTCCTTTCTAATACTGCAGCAAACTGCACTCCATATATGTCTGCACAGGAGAACTTGGATTTAACTCTTGGGTGAAGCATCTACCCACTAAGGAGTGAAGCTTTTTTCCCAGCAAAAGATTCACTAGGGGAAAGTTACATTCTTGCAGTGAAGGTTTCATTTACATTGATCCATAGCTGTCACAAG
The DNA here is from genome assembly GCF_000699105.1 of Pygoscelis adeliae. NCBI lineage: Eukaryota > Metazoa > Chordata > Aves > Sphenisciformes > Spheniscidae > Pygoscelis > Pygoscelis adeliae. The sequence goes on along the minus strand of NW_008824765.1, from coordinate 43,495 downwards.
TAATAGTCTCAAAAGATTCTTAAAGGATTCCTCTCGAATAACTATGAAACCAGACATGCTACTTAGTAAATCCCGAATTAAAGTGAAGTATAGCTAACACAGGGTTCTTCCCTCCTCACTCCCTGGATTAGGTGTATCTACTCCAAGTATACCATAGCATACTTGCGTACTATATGGAATAAACTCAATTATTACTTCACCACTGAACTCTGTGTCCAGTGGCAAGTTTACACAGATCCCTTCATCCTCTGGATAGTCTGTCAGTCTCAAAAATGAAACTAAGCATATGGGGCTTTTCAAGGAGTCTATGCATCCGGATGACTTTGGGGCATTCTTTCACTAAACTGAGAAGACAGGCAAGTTTAGAAGAAAATCATACCCAGCAAGTACAACTGAAGATTCCAACAATCAAAAGGGGACCACATAAAGATACATACACACCTACAAAGCTCATTATAGCAACCACCTTCCTGCTTGCTCATCTAGCACACAATGAATTGTGAAGTTTTAAGAGGATGAGCAAGAACACTGGGTAGTGTTCTGCAATGCAGGTGTTAAGTATCTGTAAGAGATCTTGTTGTCACAAGAAGCACAGGGAAGTCAGGGAAAAGTAAAGCATATTTTGTATGTTTCCGTGTAAGCTGATAAGATAGCACAAAATGTATTCCCAATTCCAGAAACTAGTATTACTATACTCCATAGCTAAGCTAATCTTCCTACACTAGTCATGACGTTAAAGTAACACGATGTCCTGACTAACCTTTAAATAAACAGGATTTCCAGCTATAACCAGTCTTTAATGTAATAGGCGAGATAGGAGGAAGGAAACAAAGCAAGTTATCAGTTGTCATTGTTAAAATCCTATCTAAGCATTCGCCACCTTCAGCTGCTAATCAGACTTCATGTCTCACAGGGTTTGGTGCTTGACAGGGATTTGGATCTGGGATATTGCAGAGAAGCTGCCAAGGCTTGTACTCGGACTATCACCACTTGCTGCTCATACACCTGGACACCAATCACACTGCACATCCAGAATAAATACAAGGCTCTGGGGGCCAAGCTGAAGGACATCAGCATCCATCTGGTTTTCTTCACTTTGCTGAGGAAGATATAAGACTAAAAGCAAAAGGAAGGTCAAGGGAAGTGTGAGAACAGCTCAGTAGGACAGGGCATCAAGTAACAGAGGACACTGAAGAGGCTAAGGTACTCAATAACTTTGCCTCAAGTTTTACCGCTAAGGTCTGCGCTCTGGCCTTCTGGGTGCCTATGACTAGTGGCAGAGTTGAGAGTGGGGAAGGGGCATGAAGCTGCACAACAGATGAGATGTTAAGACAATCATGTTAGCATTCATGGTACCAAACAGAAGCCAAGGGTGTTGATGGAGATCATGGATGTCACTGCAAGACTAGCTCTGAAAGGTTACAGGCACTGGGGGAAGGTTCCTGGTGACTGGAAGAAACCTCCATGCCCATTTTCAAGACCAAGGTGAGGAGACCCTGGGGAACTACAGGCCAGTCAGCATAACCTGTCCCCAGAAAGACTATGGGGCAAATTCTCCCGGAAACCATACCCAGGCACCTGAAGAAAAAAAAATGTGACTGAGAACAGCCAGGATTTGCCAAGTACAAGTCACATTTTATCAACCTACCTTCTGTGATAACAGGCTACAGATGACATTACAGTAGTCAGACTTAGCAAGGCTTCTGACAGTCTCCCATAGTATCTTTAAAGCCAAATTGTTAAAATATGGAAAAGTCGACAATAACGCAGGTAGAAAAATCATCTCAACTGCCAGGCTCGGAAGGCTCATGACCAACTGTACAAAACCCAGCTGGCAGCTGTCTCCTAGTAGCACTTCTCAGGGGTCAACACTGAGCTGATACTTTTAATATCTTTATTAGTAGTCTGAATAATGGGACAAAGCACGTTCTCTGCCAGACCACAGCTCATACAGAACTTGGAGAGCAGCTGACACTGGAGGGCAGGGCTGCCATTCAGAAAGACATTCAACAGGATGCAGAACATCGCTGACAGGGACTCATTGAAGTTCAACACAGGCAAACGCAAAGTGCTGCACCTGGCACAACCGCAAGTATCAGTAGAAGCTGGGGACCAGCTGGCTAGGTTCCAGTTTGGCACAACAGGCCTCTAGGGTCTGTAATTTAAGTGTAGGTCAGCAGCGAGCCCTTACTGCGAACAAGGCAAACTATGCTGAACAGTTTCAAACAGAGCATAACCAGGAGGCTGGTGAAGTGTTTATTACCCTCTGTTTGGTACTTTTGAGACTCCGCTGGAGTAAAACACTCAGTCTGTGGCTGTCCTGTACAACTCATTTACCATAGTGGAGCAAGTCCAGCAAAGGCCACCAGAGGGCCTATGCAATCTTAGGAAGAGAAAGTGAAGAGGGTAATTTTGGAGGTGTCTTATATCTTCGCTATACTCCCCAGTAGGTAGTTGGAGCTGGACTCTTCCTTCTGTCTAGTGAGTGAGTCAATAGACAAGTCACATAAAGGGAAATTCTGTAAAGTGTGTGTGTGGGAAGTGTATCAATGTTTAAATACCCTCACTTTGAAAGGACTACCCAAATTGTGTGCAATCTCCATTCTTAGAGACACTTAAAACTTTGCGGGGCAGGACCCTAAGCAACCTGATTCAAGATAGCCCTTACTCTGAGTGAAGAGGTGGATCAGATAACTTGAGCTACCTTCCAGCTCCAGCTACCTCATGACTCTTCCACAACAGACACCTTCCAAGGGCTGCATATTCAATGCATTTACTAGACATACTGAAAGCACACTTAGTGGGAGTCAGTGCTTCTGCCCTGTACTAGTTCTTCTCCGACTGCAAGAACAAAAGCAAACTAACATCAGAAGTTAGGACATATTAGGAGTTCTTTCCAAACACAGAACTATAGTGCAGACTTCCACCTTCCAAGGAGCAAAGTTAAAAGCCTCATAGCTGAATGCAACAGTCGAGCAGTTTTGGTAACTTTAACCATCTCATTTTCCTTAGCAGTACCTAAGACTTTCTGTAAATATTGCCCCAATGTTGATTTTGTTTTTAGATAAGTGCTGTAACTGTGTTCCTACTCTTAGCTCCTAGCATACTTGCTAACTAAAATCAATCATTAAAGACTAAGCTATTTTAAAAAATTATTATAAAGAAAGTAGAACTAGCAAGTGAGCTATCCGTGAGACCACCTCAAAATTGTTGAGATCAGTGGAAGAGTTGGTGGTAATTTGCAGATGAAAGATAGCCAAGTATGATGCTTACAATGATTGATTTCTGGCCTTGAGCCTGAAATGTTACTCACAAGGTCAAAGGAAAAAGAAATAAATGTTTTTTGAGTGTCACAGCTGCACTCTGAAGATGCAAGTGACTTTATACGTTCTTAACCGGAGCTGAAACTGCTCTTAACTAACAGCATTGAGACTAATACATGAGCTACAACACACAAAGGTTTCAGGCTGTATTTAAGCATTTGAAAACATCACTTAAGCAATCCTTACACTCACACAGCTGTTCCTCCTCTCAAGTCTTTCCTTCCTGTGCAAGCTGGATCAGGAAACCAAATTCAGCAGAAAGAGCCTCAGGGAAGGAGTGAGGTTTGTTTTGTTTTTAAAAACTAAAGCATGATCAATTCCCTACTTTACACACAGCTACATGGCATGCCAGTAGAATCAGGCAGGTGAATGACAGACTTAATGCTTAAGTCAGTGCTGCTGCCAAAAGATGCTCAAGTTATAGCCTCAGGACAGCTTTAAAAATGTCAGTGGAAAACAACAAACTGATCTAAATTTATACCTATGAAGTTTGCAACCACAGTCCAGAGTTTCCCTAAGTGGCAGTTATGATCACATAGGAAGTCTATGTTTATCATTTTATCCTCAGACTTGGGTGATTAAGAAAACAATTACGGGTGTGCAGGTAAGAAGGGATACTGTATCTTACCACAAAATAAATACAAGCCCATTTTGCCAATCTCTACTTTTCACCTCTCTCAACCGTACGGCACCATGCATTAAGTCTTTTCAATGCAATAGATTGCCAGAGCATCCACTGTCCATTCCCCTCCCATATACTAACATTACAGCTTTAACCTGTATCAGTCTCAAGCGTAGATCAGTTCAAAGACTAAGTTCAAAAAAACCATCAGCATTTAACAGCCTACGACTTCAAATTTCACCTGGAAGACTGAACTCAATGAGCTTTACTGAGCTACAGCGCTCTGTGAAGGCATTCAGCACATGTGTTATGCCTTGGAAAGAGGTGGAACTGACCAGCAAAGCCCTTCCAATCAGTTTGTATCAAATAAAGGCAAGAAGTGCCAGGTTCCTCACAGTTATGTAAGAGGAGAAAGGACATGACATCTTTTAAACAGCATGTTTTTTTGAAGAAAAACAGCCGAATCAGAAGAGTTCTCATTATCAGAAGACCTTTGGTAATCAGCCTACATTTCCTTTGAGGGTATCGTTTCTACGTTCAGATTCTTCACAAAGAGCTTCAACAAAGCATTAATAATCAATAAAAATGTAACAATTTTACTAAAATTCTTGAGAATTTCTACCATTTCCTGGCAGAAATGGCAGAATTGAATCATTTGAATAAAGGCATATAACTCAGACATTCCCAGCTCTTACTATTGAAAAATAGTTTGATAAACATGAGACAAAGAATCACCTCTTAAGTTACCAGTGCTTTACTATACTTAAATGTACTGCAGTACTGCAAGAAACATAGCTTTAGGAAGCCACGGAGAGCCCTCAGCACATATTACATATAGCGGTGTCACCCAAATATCTGTTCCAGCAACTCCAAGATATTTATCAGTGAAGAAGATTGAACTACAAACAGGATTTTCAGCTCTGCACAGTTCTGCAAGGCAAAGAAAGGGAAACACCAACTCCTGGTTGTATGAACTCACCCTCTCTGTTGACAGGACAGGCTTATACCCATCCTGGCCCCAGCAAGCACTCGCCAACCAACAAGTGCCAAAGACCATACAAGCAGAATTTGTAATGGCACACTATGCTAGCTGAGATTCATTGCCTCTTTGTGATACTTATCCCAAATCCCTCTGCTACTGAGTTGCATGTTCTGAGGAGCTAGAAGCCACTGCCTCAGAGAAAGACAGAATAGACCACTTATCTGCTGCCACCACAAAAACAACGTAGCTGACAAAAAAAAAAATAATCATCATACAACTCGGACAAGGGTAAGGTACTACTACTGAAAAGACTGCTATCCCTCAGATTATGATATTCCGCGATCCAGACACCCAGTGTAAACAATGTTTTCCCAACAGCAACTCTTCCCTAACCCGAGGGCTTCAGGACACAGTACAGAGCTAGCAGAGCCCAGTTCAGTTATGAGGATCATTCACATTTCAGCACCTTTGTATTAAGAGCTGAAAGAAGAACCTTAGAAGGTGAGAAAGAAGGGGCCTGTTACACGAGTCAACTGATTTGATGAGTCAGCACTGTGTGTGACATTCAGGCTCTCAATACTGAAATACCAAATATGAAATTCACCAGCGTATGTAGCATAAGTAACTAACTACTGACAATACACTCCACTTCTATTCTACATGTTTAGCTGAACCTTTCATTATTGGACCTACTGAAGAATATAAGGCTAATATTAATGGAAATATTTAATGAATGAATGAATATTTAATTTAATGAAATGAAAATCTACTATGAATACTTCAAAAGTCTTCAAAGAAATCTAATGCAAAATGTAAGTATGTAGATCTCATTAAGTTAGGACAACACCATAAACAGGTCCTGAGGAGAAGGACACAAAGCATTTCATTCTAGATGAAGTCAGGAAAGGATAACATAATAAGAGCCTATGGACAAAGTTGAAGAGAAAATACAATCCTTGGAACAGTTTACTGAAGATACCAGGATTTTTCAGTCCTGGCAATTTAAAGCAATCGGCAACTACTACAGTGTCACAGAAGTTCTGGTTTTATGCTCACCCTCAATACACAACTTTTCTAAAGAAAGCATTCATGCTCTTTGTAAGGCTTGAAGGGAACCCTGTTCCGCAATCCATATTCAATTCCCATGACAATACATCTCTACTCCCACTAAAGCCATCTTTGAATGCACTGTTTTACCTTCCTCAACTGGCCAGATTACACCCATCCCCACAGTACCTCCCCACTGAGTTCCTCCCCCAGATTAATTGGGTTTACCTGTATCAAGGGCCCTGTTGTAATTCTGCCCCAATCCTGTCACTTGTATTTTACAGCATTTCCCCACCCGTGTCCGCATCCCTTTGCCTGCTGCCACTGTATAAAATCCATGCTGAAACTCCTGCCATACACTCTCACATCTTGTTTTCATTTCGCACAGGCTGCCTCTGGTCTTGCTTAGAGATAAGGAAAACTGGACGCATGGGGGGCTGCAGGGCATAACTACTGTTATTTAGGATGAAAGAACAAACGGGTTCAGACACCAAATAAAGCTTTTGATAGCATTTTGTATATAAGCTGGACATCAATGACACTCCATTTTCAGCTTTAGAACAGTCCCTACACCTTGCTGCTTTGAAATGCAAGCCCTTACCGTTTTCACTCCTGGGATGAAAATTTATTTGAAGTTTCACTGACTCTCACTAACCTGTGCAGATTGTTACAGAGCAGCAATTACTGCAGGCAGATCTGAAAGAAATACCTCTGTCCCACATTTGCTGCAAACACCAGTTACATTTTGAGTTCTGCTCCTCATCAGCCACACTCGCCCCTTTTGTTAGGAAAGGAATAAGCACATTCGCATCTGTCAATCTGGGGCATGTGCTAATATATAATTTTGCGGTGCTTTGCTACTGGATTTGCCTGGAGAGCAGCACATTAACATGGTCACAGGCTTTAAACCTACAATTCCTCACGTGAGAGCCTATGAGTGATTCCTGTCTCAAGGTCTATATCGCCGTCCGTATGACTGCATACTCCTTCTCTGTTACCCTCTTCTTTTCTGATGAAGAGTGGGTTCCTACTGTATTCCGCAGCAGGGTACAAATGTTCTCATTCTCATATTTCTGCAAGACTGCTACTTCACAATCTCATTAGAAGCACCTGTTTGTAAAAGACCACAACCCTCTTCAGCAAGGTGTCAGAGTACTACCGTGTTTAATAAGCTTTGCCCAAATCTTCTACTATCTGAACTATGGGAAGCATTAGATGAGCGCTAAACTTGGAAGCCACAGTTTCAAGAAGTCAGCAAAGTATATTACTACATCTGACAGCAGCACATCTTGAATTTTCCCTTAGTTCTGGAAGTTGACATGAGAGATCTGGGCTTGTGTCACCCTTCTACCCCTGGAATCTAATAGTTTCCTTCCAACATATTCAGCCTGAATAAAGTCACGTCATCTGACTAAAAACTTGCTCTCTATTGACAGAAGTATCAAAGCTCAATCACTTACTTCAGAAACCTAGAAACGCACATGCTTGTTACATCATGGAAATGATTCTCCTCAGTAACAAGAATTCTCCTTGCAGATCCCTCCAGTTAAAAGCTAGTAATTCTTAGAGCTGCTTTATACTTCTGCTATAATGGGAAAAAGCCTGTACATGCCCTCCCATACTCTGAATATGAGAGAACATCTTGTTTCAGGTCTAGGCCATCTCAGTTAAACTTATATATGCCTTTTAGTGTATGATAAGCTTATAAGGCTTAGGGGACACCTTACACCGTGTTCCAGTATTTAACAGGTGGCTACAAAGAAGATGGAGACTCCCTTTTTACAAGGAGTCACAGGGAAAAGACAAGGGGTAATGGATACAAGTCACTCCTGGGGAGATTCTGATTGGACACAAGAGGAAAATTTTTCACAATGAGAACAATCAGCCATTGGAATAATCTCCCCAGAGAAGTGGTGGATTCCCTAACATTGGACACTTTGAAGATTCGGCTGGACAGAGTGCTGGGCCATCTTGTCAAGATGGCTTTTGCCAAGAAAGATTGGACCAGATGATCCTTGAGGTCCTTTCCAACCTGGTATTCTATGATTCACTCCTTGGATAAAGATCCAATGACAACTGGATTATTGAATTTAAGAGCTACCTTGGGAACGGTAAGTTTCAACTTCTTCCATCAGCCCTAACACAAAAGATGAACCTGTGGCTGACCACCCTTATTTGTGACATCCCCACAAATGAATGGGTTGGGAGCACAGACCTAGCCTCTGTAACACCATGGCTAACAGCTACAGACTATGTGTAACAGCTGGCATAGCTGGGTATTGTCAAAATAAACTGATATACCTTCAAACTTGGTTCTGGAGTGCTGCAGTGTGCACTAGCCATAGTCACTAAGGGAGTCACAGGACTTACACACCAGCATTCAAAATAAAGGACAAATCTTTGACACCACTAAGACCACAGGATTTAAACTGTACCTACTACACTCCTTTCTACTACCAAGTACATGCCACAACCAAATGTTTTTAGGGTTGCCATGATAGTTAAGTATTCCATGGTATTTCAGGAAAAGGAGGTCTGTCCACACCTGAAGTCACCAGTCACAGACCACCTCTGTCCCTTCCACTACTAGCAGGACTACAAAGCTCTACTAATCTGTTTCTCTCAGTTTAAAAGTGCCAGGTTTATTCATCTTCACATGAAGAGTTTCCGCACCTGCAATTTCCCTGACTGCAGGTGAAACAAAAGTAGAAGCTCCTTCAAAACATCTACACCTGCATCTTCAGCAGCAGCAGCCCAGCCTCAGGGACTGAGGAAATCCCCAGTCATAGGGGTATAAGGTCTTGTGCAAGGTCTGCACAAGGATAGCTGCAAGGTCTAAGTTCACTTCCTTCCAACTACTTCCTGCCAAAGTCTTCACTTCAGTAACTTATAACTGATATTAGCTTCCAACTTCATTAGTCACAGCTAAAGCCAGAACAGGCAATAGCAGCAACAGATCGGTCCCTGGTCCTGGAAGGGCATTAGTATAAACACAGCAAGACTACCACTCCTGTCTTTCAGCTCCATGAGAAACAAAAGTCCTTGCAGACAGCTAGATACTACCTCCAGACTAAAACCTTGAAAACATCTCTTCCTCCTACACAGTCTACAGTAGCCATCTTCATTTGAGTGTGTGAATAGTAGTATTATGAGTTTGTTTCAGCACGACCTCAGAAGAAACACTTCTAGCAACCACCTGGACTGAAGACTTGTCCTACTATTTTCATCCCTCTCAAATCAGGTATAGACACTAACTTGCCACTCAGATCTCCATAAAAGCTTTTTTTAGTCATCTTCAAAGTAATAATTCAGAGCTGTTACATCACTCCATCTAACTCAGTCTTTCACACAAACCATTAGACAGATCAAGATTTGCTATGGTTCTCTTGCTGCCGTTGCCATTGATTGTGTAGTTGTGAATCTGCTGTTGGGCGTAAGGTTGCCAATACCGTTGTTGCAGTTAGTCTTTTGCTGCTCAGAAATTGCTGCCTGGATAACAGCAATGCAGGACAGGTGGAATGTAGGGTAAGAGTAGAAGAAGAGGAGCACAACAGCAGCCTTTTTTTTTTTTTTTTAAACAAAGTAAATAGGAAAAAAGAAATTCAGAACACTTACCTGTATGGACTGATGGAATCCTAACCACACCTCATGCGGCAATTCACTTTCAGGAATTGAAAGCAGTAGCTCAAAACAACTCCTGGAAAAGTAAGAGGCAAGTAAGCAAACTACCTGAACATGTCCTGTCGTTACATTAAATAACATTTGTGGCACATATTACTTAGCATTCAGACACGAAATGACAGTAATATTGGAACATGTTTGACTGCACAAATCAGTTAGTGGCCAGAAACAGCCCCAGAATCAGGCATGAGTTATCATATGGAAAGAATAGTCTTTTTACTATGCACAATCTTGCTAGGATAAGATTGCAGCTACTCTTATAATCTAGTCTGTTCAACATGGCTCAGGAACGTTGCATTACAGAATTTCTACTCTTTCCTCTCACAAAGGAATCCTAATATCCATTCTGAATAAAACTCATTTGACCCCAGCATGGTCTCTTTGCCTAGAGTAAGAATGAAAGTGAGCTTTACCTAACTTAAAGTTTCAGTGCTGACAGATATAAGAAAATAAAACTAAAGAACAGCTTGACAGAAGACAACACATGCATCAGCACAGAAATGGACCTAGAGAGCAGATCCCTAACAATATCCTAAAAGCAACAGACTAACAAGCTATGTCAAGAGGTGCATCAGCACAGAAACGGACCCACAGAAAAGATTCCTAGAAACACCTTATGAGTCTTTGATAGCATGGAGGTGGGTGGGGGGGGAAGCATTAAAATACCTACAGTGCACACTGCAACAAGCTCAAGAGCTTACCAAACCAAAAAACCCCATGCATATTGATATGCATATCAAAGATGTTCAGATTAAAGTCAGAGTTAAACAGATCAGATTGTCAAATTCTCAGTTCATTAATTCAGGGAGCTGCTGTATTTGTGTAGCTCAGTTATCTACCCAACACAGGTAGAGAACATCCCCTTATTTCTTCATTAGAGCCAAGTTCCTGCTTAAAAATAGGACACTAGTCACCCAGTCTTGATTTTATACCCAGGAAAGTTCGTTACATCCCATTTTCAACTGTGTCAACGATTAATGTTAGTATGAGTCAGCCCCACCACAGTGACATGTGAACTTTTTCTGTGTACCAGGTTTTCCAAATGAAAATTCAGGAAAGTGGGAAGTGTTCAGAAAGTTTTAACATCTCAGAAATATCCAGCAAATTTGAGACTTATATATTCCATACATAAATTCAGATTCCAAGAACAGAAGCAGAGGGGAAGCAAGACCTACTTGACATTCCCTCATTTAGACCATCAGGTCAGTGCTATCCCTTTTCAGAAACAAAAAGGAAACAACTGTTTGTGTTTAGCACATCGATCTCATTTCAGGGAAAAGTCTTCGAGAACAAGAATCGCTGTTTTCTAGGAGACAAAGCAATGGCAGGACTACTGCCTATATTATTCTCAAATAGGGGCTATTTAACCTCGTATGGGACATATGGATTATCTAAACCCCAACTGCTGCACAGAACAATTTGACCTAATCAAACTAAATGTGTTAACTATGATACTGTCTAGAGATTCACAAGATTTACACACAGCAAAAGTGTTCTCATAAATGATGACAATATAAGGAAAGAAAACCTGTCTAAGACTCCACATATAATAAATGCACTGAATAATTGCTATAAGCTACACCTACATTGTTAGAGAGCTCCAACTCATGCTATTTTTTATTCAAAACTTCCACTCTCAAATATTAAATAGAAGAATGACAGGACAACACATTCAGTCTTACCATACATAGAAGAGCTGAGCTTGGGGAAGGGGAAAAGGAAGAGATGACCATAAAGCAAACATGAGTTTCAAAACTACTTAGTACCCAAAAAGAATGACTTTCCTTTCCCCATTCCTCCTGACTTTTGATAAATACATTGAACAGTTACCTGCAAAATGCTGTGCCTAATCAGTTTTTAGCCAGATTCAGCAGTCATATACATAAACAAGATCAAATGGACAAATACTGAATTATCATCTGGCCATCCTTTTCACATTTCAGAAGTTTGCCTTCACTGCCCAATCCCGTTCCTTTAAATAGAGGTTTAGACCTGCAAAAGCTCCAAACTTCTATTAGACAGGCAGAAAATATTATAGCCTTCATCACTGTCATTTAGTAATTATTCACATCATCAGGCACTAGAATCTCAATCATTACTATGCCCATGAATAAGTGGACAACAGGATCAGCAGATATTCCAGCTGTCACAGGTCTCAATATTATAAAACAATCAGGACTTATTTTCCCCTTGTACTCAAGCTTGGCAATACAAGTTAATACACCAGTCCAGATGTCTAGACCCAGGTGGTTGCTACTAGACCATCAACAACTTTACAAAGTCTCACAGCAGCTGAACTCTATTTTAACATAAGAAGAAAAAAAACAACCAAAGAAACCACTAGGTGTGTGTCCATTTTTCATGCATATCATACAAAGACTCTTTTCATCAAATAAAACATTTGCAAACTTCATGGTCAATGTGCTTTTGATGCACACCTCATTTTCAGACTTAAACAAAGTCAACCAATCCTATCTAATTCCACCCTGAATTCCTGGAAATACTGTTTCTAGAATATTACTTTTTCATATGTATGATATTGGCTATATAAAATATCAGGTTTAAACAAAATCGCAAAGCAAGGTTTTACAAATCATTTTTCTGTACTTAACCCTTAAGGTGCTACTTGGACAGTGAAAAAAATCTGAAATTAGATTTTCAAAGCACTGTGTATACAGAGTAATATGACAGTCTATGAAGACGAGAGGGCTGAATTTATGCCTCAAGTGTTATCGTCTTTTGTAGTAGCACAGGACTGAGCTGAACCAAGAACTGAAAATTCTTTTCTTGTGAGTCCTTAAGTCTTCCTCAGGATCCCAACACCAAGCACTTTAGTTTGGAAATCATTCCATGAGAAATCTGGAGCTCTGGGTGTATAGCCACCAGGTAAAACAACTTACAGCACAACTTCAAAAGTAATATCCAGGATATTCCAATTAGAATTTCCTTGGCAGAAAAATAATTAGACTTCTAAGACAATTGCCTAAGTTTTTGTTACAAGAATTGACTCAAACACACAGCTGCATAAAGACTAGCCAGCCTTCCCTACTGGCACGGGGGAGGAATGGCCTTTTAGCTTAAGTCTTCCTTTTGGTCCTTACTATACAGTACTTCAAAATGCACCTCTATCCCTGAAAGCCCGCTTCCTTCTTTTTTGCAATGCAACTAAACAGAATTTAGGTATCATGGCTAAGACCACAAATCAAAATACCAGGATCACTTCACGAAGTCAAGCCTTTCTACCTCACTCTACCAGTACCACCACAATACCTACCTACGCAAAACTCAATTCCAAACTTTAATCACAGTTTTGCAAATAAACTGTGCTTGAATGCTTCCATTATTAAAAAAAATCATTCATCTCAAACACTCAACTTCAAAATACCTTTTAGGAGAAGGTCTCCTAGATTTAAATTTCTTTATTTTCAAAGGAGTAACTCTAGGCAAAACCCAACACATTATTTGCATACAATTATTCTGTAATCACTTTATACCTCATTCACTATTATTTTAAGACAGAAATTTTAAAAAGTAGATTTTATAAGCTTTCCGAATTGCATTTGTCTTTAGATTGTATTAGAAAACTTTTCTTACCCTAAGCTTCTTAAGAGTTAAAAAGATGAC
>NW_008824765.1:20417-30153 GCF_000699105.1 Pygoscelis adeliae | reverse complement strand
TGCCAGGAATTATCCTGCATTTGTTAAGAGTTGAGTTAGCTCCTAATGATAGACAGCAGAGCAGTAAATGCAAGTTTGAACCAAATTACAACAGCTTGTTAGGTTGAGAAATGCTTTGTTAGATAGACAAAGCAGCGAACCATTACACGTGCCTCCTCACAGAGGTGTTATGGAAAGCAAGCACACTCTTCCTGGAAGCAACGTGTGTTAGACTCAGTAGGTGAGATACAGCTCAAGAAGTTTGAGGTAGACTGATCTTATCAGTTGAATCCAGTTTTGCAACGTAGACCAGATGACATTCAGATCTCCTTTCTCTTTTCACGGTTGAAAAAGCATATAAACACCTTCTCAAAGATGTAGAAATGGTAAACTCCCTTTCAGACCAGTGCCATCACAGCAAACAGGAAAAAGTAGAAAGCAGTCAAATATTAACTACTGGCATACACAATGTGAACCAGGAACAATTCTTTCTACTTTTTAACTTTAATCTATTAATCTTAGGACCATATAAACCATTTTCAGATGGAAGTGAAATTTTCTTACTGATGGTAACATGAACGGCATCTTCCCCCTCACACAGTATCCTCAGAAAAAAAGCACTCACAGAAGCTCAGGTGAACAATCAGCTTCAAGGGCTTCCTAAGATTCACGAGGATAGCCAGCTAACCAAACCTTGGTGAAAGACACCTTTGATATGGCTAATTCTCTACAGAGGCAATACCTCTGGTATATTAATATTGGAGGGTGAGGGGAATGTGTTGTGCTTTGTGGCTGTGGAAACAAGCAGTCTGAGTTCTACTTGACCAAAGCAGGTATGTCCCTTCATGGCCACGGCCAAGAAGAACATTCCTGTTCCCTCACAGTCACTTGCCAAATCTGTAAAATACAATAGCAACCATTCCAAGCTCTCCTTTTATTTCCTAAGGTTAGACAGCGGACCAACAAGGTCTCACACTGCATCAGCATCATGTTTCTTATGGGTGGCACAGTCTCTATGTCGTGTCAGATTTACTGTTAACACACAATTGACCAGGTCAGGTGGCAGGGAAAGCCGCAGTATACTGAGTTTTGCTGTTACTGGCTCACCCTGCTGAGGATGTGTCCTGGTTTCAGCAGGGATAGAGTTAATTTCCTTCCTAGTAGCTGGTACAGTGCTGTGCTTTGGATTTAGGGTGAGAACAATGTTGATAACACATTGATGTTTTCAGTTGTTGCTAGGTAGTGTTTACACTAGTCAAGGACTTTCCAACTTCCCATGCTCTACCGACTGAGAAGGCTGGAGGAACACAAGAAGCTGGGAGGGGGCACAGCCAGGACAGCTGACCCAAACTGGCCAATGGGATATCCCATACCATGTGACATTCCATACCATGTGACATCATGCTCAGTATAAAAGCTGGGGGAAGAAGAAGGAAGGGGGAATGTTTGGAGTGGTGCTGTTTGTCTTCCCAAGTCACCGTTACGCGTGAGGGAGCCCTGCTTTCCTGGAGATGGCTGAACACCTGCCTGCCCATGGGAAGGAGTGAATTAATTCCTTTGTTTTGCTTTGCTTGCGTGCGTGACTGTTGCTCTACCTATTAAACTGTTTTTATCTCAACCCACGAGTTTTCTCACTTTTACCCTTCCGATTCTCTCCCCCATCCCACTGGTGGGGGGGTGAGCGAGCGGCTGCGTGGTGCTCAGTTGCCAACTGGGGTTAAACCACGACAGGATGTCGGGAGAAGGAAGTTCTTTCCCTCTTCTCCAGGAGGGATGTTGGAAGGGAAGGAGGATTTCAATAGTAAGTAGAGCACTTTTGCTTTAAAACAGGAAGCTTGCTTGTTTCATTTCTCATCAGGGTTCCAGTCTGAAAATACATAGCATGTACAACAGCTGTGGGTAAACCAACTGTCTCCCCAAAAATCACAGTTACATGGAAACGGTATGCTTTCACGTCCCTAACCAGGTAATAGTCTTCCTCCCTCATGCAACTTAATTTTTATCTTTAGTTCCCTGCTCTAACTTCTCTCTCCCTCCCTTGGAAACTCTTATGTAAAAGAAAAACATGGGAGAGGGTGAGGTAAATAGCAGACCTAACTGAATTATCTGTGACCTCAGTCGTTGTGTTTCTTATTCTTTAGATTCCTCTCAAACGTAATCATAACAAGAACAGGGGAGATTCCAGCAAGTCAGCCTCTCTACTGTCATCCACCACAAAGTTTTCTGAATGTATAAGCAACAGCAAACAAACTCCCCACACTGAAAGATGGAAGAAACCATATTAGCAGAAGCAGAATATTCTGATTTTTCTCAACAAGAGAAAAGCAATTTTCATAAGCAATTTTGACACATAATTAGGATTCCTGCCCCAAAGTATATAACAGTGGCAAAATATATAGAAAGTACGCCAGGTACGGAAGACCTGCATACAAAGACAATGAAAGACAAACTTTAAGTGACATGACTAGGAAACAGCAGAATACACAAGCTAATTAATGATAATATAATGAAGATGAGAATATTCTATCCATAAAGGGACAGTCTGCAAAAGCAATTAAGATATTTTGCCAAAAATATATGTATTATGTACCAGGTAAATGATTTAGCAGTTTAAGTCTTCAGTTTCCATATTAAGAAGTTAAGACAGACTTTTCCTGATTTCACGCATTTTCCCTTCTTGACAGAAGGTTTTAAAAAAAAAAAATCACTCCTAGTTCACATATTTCTCAAAACTCCAAAAAAAATTCAAGGCATCATATGGAGATATCTGGTTCTGAGCTGTTGATTTATATTGCAAGTTAGTACATTACAAAAAAAGCCTATGACCAAGGAGTTCATTGCAAAACCCTTCTCGAAAAGAACACTTGACTTCAGACCATGAAGCAAGTAAGCTACTGATAACAAAGAAAAAACAGCCCATTGAAAAACTGTCACAGAATTACTTTTATTCTATGATGATCTTTATAGTCAAGGTTCTAGATCTTCACCCTCCCCCCTCAAATGAACCTTACCAGCAAGGAAAGACCAGTGCATCGAGTTATCCTTCTCAGGCTAAGGGTAGTAACTGATTATACTCCAATGTACGTGAAAGCCCTCAAGCTACACTCTTCCATTACAAATAGCTGCTTTGCACTTAAAACAGACTTTGAGGAACTACAAGTTATTCCAACTTAGCTGATGGACTGTAAAATAATTCTCTCTCTTGTTCGAAGAATTGCTGTGCTTTAAGTGATGTCTACAGACACTTGTCAAAGAGCTCAGGTTGAATTACTCTACTCTGTTTTGCTATCCTATAGCAACAGCCCCCACGCACAACTTAGATTGCCATAAATACAAAACAGCTTATCCTTTTCAGAAAGGGACATGTTCAGAACTACCTTGCATTACAGGTGAGAGGACACACGAAAGCAGCAAGTACAGAGCAAGTGATACAGGTTTATTAATCCATGCATGAAGGTCTACTACTAAAGCTTCTATTTAATGAGAACCACACTAAGCTTTTTCTACAGAAAATAATAATAATTTTCAGAATGTTTAAGAAAGAACAGAACCTTCCTAATACCTGCATGATTATCCAAAGACAGAAGAATAAAGCTTTACCACTTGTTCACAATAATTAACAAAATACTCAAGTACATATTTGTGGTATGATTAAAAAAGTACTAAAGACGTTTACTAGACAATAAATTGTAAATACAGTTGTCAAATTAAGTATTACACTATTTCAACAACTTGCCCTTTCATTTATAAAGTACAGTTGTTTTTTTTTTTTAAATATTAATGTACCAACTTAAAACTTACAGCACTAGCCTGCCAAGTACCAAAAGAACATCTTCACATTCTGTAGTCAAGTAAGGTCGTGCATTAGCAAAGCTTTGGATGGAGATTCGATATACTTCCAAAAAAGGTAAAATATGTTCCGATGCACCCCGACTGCCAGCATACTGAAGTAGTGTCTGAAAGAAAATGAGTTATCATTAGAAGTTCTCATAACACACTTTTGTCTAAAAAACAAATATCAATATGCAATATCAAGCATATACAGTGGAATAATTCTGGAAGTTAGAAGTTTTTACTCTGAAGAAGATTTAAAAATGGTAGCTTTTCTCCTCAACGGAAGCTTTATTTTATTCAAAAATATTTTCATTTATTTTATTATTTTGATAAAGTTATCAGTATTTCTACTGGGGAGCAAGCTAGACGCAATCGGCAGAAATGTGAACTGTTAAATTAAAAATTCAGGGAGCAGTTCTGCACTCAGCTTCTTTTGTACCACTGCCATGGAGACAGAACCACATATGTAACACTGGAATCTTTATTACTAGTGAGAATGCAGAAAAACAGGCAAGAAGGTCAAGATTAAGAACATTATTCCAGCTGTAGTATTTTAAAGATATGCATGAAGCCATTAGAAGGGGATACAAAACCCAGATCAGACCATTAAGTAGTCATTTTTCAAATGGAAAATTACCCTAGATTTTACTACTTGACCATAGCAATCCTGCATTATCCAGGCACAGTACCGAAGAAACAATGTAATATCTAGCCGGTTTTAAGAGAAATCAAAATAAGTTTCAAAAATCAGCACAGAGACGACAGTAATATCTCCCAACCTTTTTAAAACTTCACTACACTACCATGTTATTTTCCTACAGGTTACAAATATTGAGAGCAAGCAGGGCACTGAGCTAAGGATACCTTAGCTCTACTGACAGCTTGCCTCACAAGTAACATCCCTCTCTGCACGCACGCCCTCCTATAGCTCCAGACCAGTTATGTCTGTCTTCTTACCGATTCCAAACCCCCTCTCATGTTGCACCCTCCCTAGACCGAACAAGGTACCAATCTTGATTAA
This sequence comes from Pygoscelis adeliae, assembly GCF_000699105.1. Taxonomy (NCBI): domain Eukaryota; kingdom Metazoa; phylum Chordata; class Aves; order Sphenisciformes; family Spheniscidae; genus Pygoscelis; species Pygoscelis adeliae. The sequence continues at coordinate 25,319 of NW_008824765.1, read as the reverse complement.
GGCCAGCTGCGAAGAAAACAAAAAACAATGAAGAGGACTGTGCTTTGTGGATCCCTTAGGGCCAAGGCTGTACAGAAAAAAAAGTTCAGAGTGCCCCACCCTATAATTCAACACAAGCCAAATTGTCCTAAGAGGATCATCAGGTCATATCAGGCTTCAAATTACTTCACTTCAAGTTGGGACTCTGACACAAACAATTAACACCTTAAACAAACACATGATCATATCAGATTATGACTGGAAGGAGGACACTACTGAACAGGCCTTACAATGAGCTTCCTAAAACCAAGTGCAGTCGTCATAATGGCCAGAAACTTCTAAGGCGAAGCCTAACTTCCAACACAGCAAGAAATAAGTGGCCAGCTACACACTATTTTGTGGACTATCCAGTGTTATGTCAGTGATCTAACTATACAACACTAGTCCTAGGGTAAAAAAAAAAAAAAAAAAGAAAAAAAATGCAGAGATCCACTAGACTGGCACAACCATGTGTGATATTTAAGAAAAAATAAAATCTATAAAACCACCATCTAAGAATCAGTAAAAATCAAGACCATTTTGTGGATTATTCTCCTAGAAGTCAGTATCAGTAATATAACTCCTAGGTGAATGAAAGGTACAAACTCTCCCCCACCCCCACTTAATATTTATAAAGAGGTAAGGAGGGTGGGGGAAGGGAAGACTGGAAGTTTACAGAAATCGTCCTTAAACACAGCACAAAGATCATTAGCAGAAGCAATGAATGACTAGTAACTAACCAGTCTAAAGTGCTTCTCTAACAGATTAATGAAGGATTTGATAATATAACTCAAATTATATATGTCATTAGAAGCATTAAATTACATTCAAAGGCTGTCAAGCTGTAATCCCTAGAGCTACTCAACTGATGACTATCAAAGTCATCTGTTTAGTAAACCCAGCAGTAATGCCATCATTATAGTGACTACAGAAATGTATCAGAACTAGTGTGGCCAGCAGGAGTAGGGAAGTGATCGTGCCCCTGTACTCGGCACTGGTGAGGCCGCACCTCGAATACTGTGTTCAGTTTTGGGCCCCTCACTACAAGAAGGATGTTGAGATGTTGGAACGTGCCCAGAGAAGGGCAACGAGGCTGGTGAGGGGTCTGGAGAACAAGTCTGATGAGGAGCGGCTGACGGAGCTGGGGGTGTTTAGCCTGGAGAAAAGGAGGCTGAGGGGAGACCTCATTGCTCTCTACAACTACCTGAAAGGAGGCTGTAGCGAGGTGGGGGTCAGTCTCTTCTCCCAAGTAACTGGTGATAGGACGAGAGGAAATGGCCTCAAGTTGTGCCAGGGGAGGTTTAGATTGGACATGAGGAAAAATTTCTTTACTGAAAGAGTGGTGAAACATTGGAACAGGCTGCCCAGGGAAGTGGTTGAGTCACCGTCCCTGGAGGTATTTAAAAGACGGGTAGATGAGGCGCTTAGGGACATGGTTTAGTGGGCATGGGGGTGCTGGGTTGACGGTTGGACTCGATGATCTTGGAGGTCTCTTCCAACCTTAATGATTCTATGATTCTGTGAAATAGAAGATCAAACATACACGTCTCTGCACTTTTCTAAAAATACATCCATTGAAACCAATCTATTTAAAAAGCCAAATTTAGTACTCAATTATTTGGACAGACATTTAAATCATAAACTCTGGTCTGCGTAAACCATAAAACATGGTAGAATATTTCCTACAATTAAATAAAATTACTAGAAAACACTGCACCCTTGCTTGAGTGCAATCCTAGCATTGAGATCAAAGTCTTACAGCTAATATTAACAATTTGTTGTGTAGCCATTTATCAGAAAATTCTCCCCAAATAAATGAGAAATGATGGTTTCAGTGTATAAGACAGACTCAAGGCAAGAGGGGTGTGGGGTTTTTGGAGAGTTTGTAACTTTCATTCTCCTAGGAGTTATATTACTGATACTGACTTCTAGGAGAATAATCCACAAAACGGTCTTGATTTTTACTGATTCTTAGATGGTGTTTTTTATAGATTTTATTTTTTCTTAAATATCACACATGGTTATTAATAGCTTGAACTTCAAAGATGTGTAGTTTTGAACATTATTATGCTATTAGCATTAGCATACTGACAAATAAGCAAAATGCAATAACTGTATTACAGAGGCTCTTAAAAGCCCTTCTTCTATTTCAAAAGCAATATAAGTAGAAGTTTTAGTAGTCTACTACAGACTTTTCCTGGCAGTCTATATACAAGATAAAATTAGACAATTTTTAACTTGTCAGAAATATATAATCTACACACTTAACAAGCAGTCAAGTAGCAATTTTATAAGCAATTACTACCATAAAGTCTAATTACCCAAAGACAGTATTCAAACATTTTAAGTCTGGTTAACACACATCCACTTACACTTTATCCTATCCTCCTTCCTTTGACTACAATAACACACCTAATTGGCAAGGGGTGAGAATAGCAGAGGCCACACACATCCACCTACCGCGTAATCTACAGACCAGCCTAGGTCCTCAACACTGCATAGGTTCTCATGTCCTGCAATGCTGGAATACCTGCTTAGCTGCATTTCTTCTGAAGCATCAATTTTTTTGCTCAGAACCAATTTAAACATGTCCAAGTTGCCTGACCTGTTATTACAGCTTTAAGTCGCTGTTTAAGAAAAAAAAACTTCCTCCTCTTCTTAAACATACCCTGATTGCATTTGACAGTCCTCAACTGTGTCACCTTTAATAATTTCAGAAAGCCAACAGCTGCTGGGTACTGGCAGATGGGATGCTTTGATGTCCTACAACCTCTGCTTCACTGATAGCTGTTCTTCATATTTACGATAAGCGCAACCTCAAACACAAGCACACTGTTCATTCCAGTTGGCTGTTTGGGTACATATTGAGCTCCCCAACAGACATGTTTTTCCTAAGGCGAATATGCAAAGCATTCACTCTTGTACAGTATAAGGTTGCAGAGTCAACCCGCTATTTAGGCTTCATGAGTTCCTTTGTTGTGTTATCCTGGACACCAGTCTTACTCCCCCGCTCAAAAATAGGGATCTTCAGGAAATCATGCCATCCAGCATCCCACCCAGGAAGAGCTACTGGAAAGCTGCACATGGCAGCACACGTTTACATGTAGTAAAACACAGCATCCAGACAGCTCAAAGCACAGGAAAGCCACTGATTTGGTTCACAGTTTGTTGTGTCCCAACAGCCTTGGTAACTTCCACAGCAAAACAGAGCACCTTTCAGGACCATGCCACAGATGTACACACAGGATGGCAAATCCACTCCTGCCCTAAAACATTTCAGCTACCCTCATCGCAGCTACTTCCCAAGATGATATTTAAGCCCAGTTAAATTCAGCTTCTCTCTAGGCATGTTCTGCTGTAGCTTAATAAGCTTATGACAAAATACCAGTCAAGTCATTAATACAAAATTGAGCTCCTTAAATTTCACCTAGGGGCAGACCTTAAGTTATTTTTAAGTTTTATCACTCAAATTCCGTGCAACGTTCACAAACATCCCCCGTCAGAAGGAGAAACCAAGATGTAAAATTACATCCTAACCACAGTGGTTTGATTGCACAATGACATCACAAATTCATACTCCGTTGAAGTTGCTGCATGACAGACTAGCAATTTCACGTTTTCCACTGTACCTCTTGGTGTCATGACAATCAGAAATGTCCCAAACTGATGGCAACCCAAGACAGATCTTTTTCATTTTTATCTGTACTATCTACCACGGTGTTCTAAAATGAGACTACCGTTCAATAACAGCACAAAGACCTAAAGAGCTCTACATTTTTTGTGGGACAGGGTTTGAGGTTTTGTTTGTTTTTTAAGTAACAGAACTGTCTCCCATCAAACTCCATTAATCAAGTACCTCTAATGCTTTATCTGTACCAAACTGATCTGGGCGACTGGACCTCTACATATATCGATCCTCTTGACAACCTCTACTGTGTTAGCTGAATATTTGTTTCAATGTTCTCATGCAATGAATGCCACTGGAAACAATTTTAGCAAAAGCTGAAACATGGAGAAAGTCACGCATTATACTGGGCTCCGTGTAAATGCAAGGTCACAGATCTTAACAGTATGCTTAACTTGGGACATATACAGCAGTATGCAGCAGCAGCATCCTACAGTTTGAGAAGCAAGAGTTTTGAATCCTAACAAATAAACTCCTTCTGTTGTTTCGGTAAGGGATGAGCTAAACATCATCCCAGAACAGTACGGCAAAGCACACCACCTGTGGATGCAAAATGGAAGACTGTGAAGGGCAATATCACTTATCTATAACACACCAGTAGAATTTTTTGTCTCATTTGGCACCCGATTTTGCCGTTCACCATTCAAATACAGTGGCTGTATCAGCTGAAGTACGGATAAACTAGCTTATAAAACAGATTTTTTTTACTTTTTATTTTAGAAACCACAATTTCTTCAGATTCAACAGGGATGGCTCTCCAACCCATCAACCTAACAACAACTATTCAACCTTAGCGCTCACAGTAAACGATGCTGTGGGGGAAGCAAAAACTAATTAACCGCTGAAAGAGTTTATCTGAGAACAAGTTATCTCCATCACTGCGACTTTAACCAACTTCAGCTCTTGTTCAGGAAGTTGGTACCTCGATTCAGAAGCTGCTGATCCTTAGCCTGAGTTGCGTTAAGCAAGTATTCAGACAAGATCACTAGACCGCAGCAGCTCATTCAGTGACTCGGGTGAACTGCAGGCCTTCGCAAACCAGCGAGCACTGCATGTTCCGCGGCAGATCTCAACGAAGGCAAGACACACCGTTTTGATCCCGAAGCGAGTGAAGAACAGAAAAGCGGAGGCCTCGGGACCGAGCCAAGACCGCACTGAGAAAACGCGGTGCGGCCCGCCGGCCCCCGAGAACCTCCCAG
>NW_008824765.1:13008-19369 GCF_000699105.1 Pygoscelis adeliae | reverse complement strand
TTCCCTCGCAACGGCGCGGAAACGCAGCGCCAGCCCGGCGGGTGTTGGCACCGGTGTTCCCACCGCCCTGGGAGAAGGTCACCGAGAGGGGCTGGAGGTTTTCAGGCCGCTGCTGGTCCCAGAACTAGCACCAGTAGGTACCCGTGTGTTACAAAGGTACCTGCAAAGCACGATTACCTGAAAGATAATGATGGACGCCAGGGAGAGTCAACTTTTTAACTGAGATGGCGTTTATCTTAATCTCTTGTTTAACAGCGCGTTATTGAAAGCAGAACGTGTGAATTGAGGAAAGCCCTGGAGGGTCTGATGCCCAGCCAAAGACGGGAACCAGGAGAACGGTAAATTGCTTTTGCCAAGAACTTGCAACTTGCAGCGTGTCCTGTGGAATAAGACGGTACGCCCTTGGGCCGGGAAGCCTTGCAGTGCATTGCTGCGGGGCGCTCTGGCTGACAATTTGACCTGCCAGGGTAAAAATCAGGAGGGCAAGCCCAGCGGTAGAGGCTGTGAAACCTTGCAGGAAGCGATCAGTGCAGTAAGACTCGCTTTTACCACATCTGACTGCGAAGGGAACCCCTGAAGTCTACCCAGAAGTAGAGGCTGAAATGGTACATGGTTGCCTGGAGCTCCCAGGCCAGAAATCAGCTGGCAGGCATTTTGGCTTCCTTCATTTGTCTTGCCTAGGAAGGAGGGGAGGTAAAATCGTAGCTCCTTCTGCAGGAACACCCCCCCCCCAACCAAAAAAAAACAAACAAAACATTTTCCTTTGATTTTAGTCTGGGTAACTCAAAGGCGTGCTATTTTCTTTTTTGATTTGAGAATTTAGGTAAGGGAGGCCCCTGGCTTGTTCACGAGCATATAGTTGGGGGTTTCTACCCTCCGGTGAGATGGGAATCTCTCTTTCTCCTTTTCATACTCTGCCTAATTGGGCATGAACAGTGGGAGGGAAACGTGTCTCTGTCCACCTGGTAAGAATTACCTGCTTTTTTCCATTTCAGTCTCTGCAGGTCAAATGAGAAGGGGAGAGGAGTGGAGAAGTCAGGAAGACCTGGGGTGGATTGACATGGAACCATTTGAGAAGCTTTTCCTAGTTGCAAGCAAGCTGTATGATTTCAGCTCATAGCTTTGTGGTACGAAGTAAGTGGAGTGCTTAACGTTTGGAGAGGTGGGCGAAAACTAAGAGGTGGGTTAGGAATAGCAAAACTATCCTCCTGCAGATTCAAAGCCAAAGGGGGCCTTAAAAGGTGTCCTGGGAAGGAGAGAAGAGATGTAAAACAAGAGCCTGGAGCTCTTGGGTGACAGGTCTGCCCATGAGCTTTTGCACATCCCCCGTACTCTCCTACAAGTTAAATGCTTCTGCAGTTCTCCTGTTGGGAGAGGGTGTCTCCTAGATACCAGTCTGGATTGCATGGCAGGGTGAACAACAGTATGAAAAATCTACTTGCTGGGGCGGGGGGTATTGTTCCCCTTTCAGAATGGACCCTTCCCCTCTTCCAAAATCTGGGAAAGTCCCCTCCTTGCACAAGACATTATATAGGGCCATGGATATAAGGAAAAACTTTTTAACCGTCAGGGCAGCCAAGCAGTGGAGTAGGGTGCTGAAAAAGCTTGTGCAGTCTCCGCTCTTAGAGGTGTCCAAGACAAGACTGGGTAGAGCTCTGAGCAGCCTCACCTGACCTCATAGCTGACCCTGGTTTGAGTAGGAAGTTGGACTAGAAACCTCCTGGAGTCCCTTCCAACCAGAATTATTCTGTCATTCTACTGACGTTTTTTAGTTTGGACGGAGTCCTGGGCCAGGAGCACAAGCGCGTGGCCAGAGAGGTTGTCCTCCCCTCTGAGCTTGCTCGTGTCCTGCTGTCCTTCGTCTCACCTGGAAGGGGCAAGGGACATCTACCAGGCCTGCACTGTCAATGCCAACACCTCTTCTGGCAGCGGGGGGAGGCCAGAATGGACTCCTCATGGCAGATCCACAAAGTTGACAAAGAGCAAACAGGTCGTCAGATCAGTTGGTAGAGCTGGCTGGCTTGTGATGGCCCCTGGGGAATGTTAGTCCTTGGTTTCTCTCTCACACCATCCTCAGGAGAGAACCACAGCAGCCTGCCAGGCACACTTGACTTAGCACATCTCACTCTCTCTGTTAACTGTAAGCCACCATAGCCTGCTGCCAGGCCCTCCTCATGCCGGCAGCTCCCCTGCCCATCACCCCCAGGCACTGGGGGAGAGTGGCCAACTGTATGATCCTGCAGGTCATCCATTACATGGAGCAGCTGCAGTGAAGAGCCAACCTGAGAGCCAGTACATATGACTTTGAGCCTTATCTGTCTCGCAGCAGCTATTAGGAAAGGAGGGAGAGGACAGATCCTTGTAGAAAGGCCTCTTTTCCATCCCTCCTCTCTGGTGTTTTTAACCTTCTTCCCTCTCCCCGGGTCTTGATTCTGCTCTCCTGTTGAAGTGAGGCTGGGGCAGAGGGAAGCCTCTGCATTTCATCCTCCAGCAGCAGGACAGAGTACTGAAGACACGCAGAGGGAAAAAGCGGGGATCTGAGTACACCTGGAGGCGAATAGCAGACATTGCATGGAGGGCGGTGGAGGATGACAGCGGAGTGTTATATGACAGACATAAGTGCATTTTGTATGTGTTTATACACCTTCATACGTATATGTTGTTATACATGTTTAAATGCATACATATATATGGATAGATAAAATACATTTTTATAGTTATATAGGTGTATGAGAGGCATTGAAGTAGTTGGAAGATAAACCTTTCTCTTTACCCTAGAGAAACATTAAAGGCCCTCAGGGCTAGGACATTGTCCTTATCCATGTTCTGTCCCACAGGGGGTACCTAGGATTTAACAACTTGCCACTGGTTGCCAGCTGAAGTCCAACGTTTTTGTTTACACACACTTTTTATAATATAGCTACATATATATATATATGCATAAAAAGGTATAAAAGGTTTCATTGGTGTTTTTTTTTTTTAATGAGAGATAATGGAATTAATTGTAAATTTTAAACATTCACTGAAAGAAAATTATATAAAAATAAAACGTGGCTTCATTGGCCACCTTTTCTACAAGTCTGCCACAGAAGCTTTAACAGGTCTGGGGTGAGTGTGCATTGAAGAGGGAGCGAGGCAAAGGGCCAGTCCTGTGAGTCAAATCAAGGGACACCCACTCAACCCTTGCTCATCCAAAGGAGAGACCCATCTTTGAGTCTAACCAAGAGGCCCAGCCAACCTCCCTCCCTACTCCTGCGCTGCTGAAAGCAGTCTAGTCATATGTGTTTCACTGACACGAGGTGGTGGCAAGAAAAACCTGTATGAATTTACAGACTTTTTAGAAATATGCTCACTTTAACTTTAGGCTGTTATGCCACAACTAGAATTTTAGTTCTCTGCTGCAGTTATCGGTCATGGACGCAGTACTCCAGGTGGGGTCTCACCAGAGCAGAGTAGAAGGGCAATCACCTCCCTCCACCTGCTGGCCACGCTGCTTGTGATGCAGCCCAGGATATGGTTGGCTTTCTGGGCTGCAAGCACACATTGCCAGCTCATACCCAATTTTTCATTCACCAGTATCCCCAAGTCCTTCTTGGCAGGGCTGCTCTCAATCCATTCATCTCCCAGTCTGTGCTGATACTGGGGATTGCCCCGACCCAGGTGCAGGACCTTGCACTTGGCCTTGTTCAACTTCATGAGGTTTGCACAGGCCCACTCCTCAAGCCTGTCGAGGTCGCCCTGGATGGCACCTCTTCCCTCGTGCGTATCAACTGCACCAGTCAGCTTGGTGTCATCTGCAAACTTGCTGAGGGTGCGCTCAGTCCCACTGTCTATGTCACTGATAAAGATACTAAATAATATTGGTCTCACTACAGATCCTTGAGGGACACCACTCGTTACTACTTGGACATTGAGCCATTGACTGTAACTCTTTGGACGCGGCCATTCAGCCAGTTTCTTATCCATCTAACAGTCCATCCATCAAACCCATATCTCTCCAATTTAGTGGCAAGAATGTTGTGTGGGACTGTATGAAAGGCCTTACAGAAGTCCAGGTAGATGACATCCATAGCTCTTCCCTTGTCCACTGATGCAGTCACTCCATCATAGAAGGCCACTAGATTAGTCAGGCACAATTTGCACTTGGTGAAGCCATGTTGGCTGTCTCCATTCACCTACCTGTCTTCCATATGTTTCAACATGTCTTCCAGGAGGATCTGTTCCATGATCTTAGCAGACGCGGAGGTGAGGCTGCCTGGTCAGTAGTTTCCAGGGTCCTCCTTTCTACCCTTTTTAAAAATGGGTGTGGCTTCCCTTTTTCCAGTCACGGGGGACTTCTCACTGCCACAAATATGATGGAGAGTGGCCTGGTGACTACATCAACCAGTTCCCTCAGGACTCCGGGATGCATCTCCTCAGGTCCCATGGACTTAGGAGTGTTCAGATTCCTCAGGTGGTCTCGAACCTGATCTTCACTTACAATGTTGTTCCCCCAGTCCCTGCCTTGAGGTTCAGGGGCTTGAGAGATGTGGGAAGAGAGATTACCATTGAAAACTGAGGCCAAAACGTTGAGTACCTCAGCCTTCTCCATGTCAGTTATTATTAGTTCTCCTGTCATTTATCGGGGGTGGGCGGGGTGTTAAATCTTCTTTAATCTTCCTTTTCTGACCAAGGTACCTGTAGAAGCCCTTATTATTCTTCACATCCCTCACCAAATACAGCTCCAACTGTGCCTTAGCTTTCCTGATCCCTGCCCTACACATCTGCGCAGTGTCCCTATATTCTTGCCAGGATACATGTCCCTGGTTCCACTGCCTGTGCATTTCCTTACACTTTCATTTGACCAGGAGGTCCTTACTCAGCCATGCTGATCTCCTGTATTCCTTTCCTGATTTGTTACACCTGGGAATCGAGAGGTCTCGTGCTCTAAGAAAAATGTCTTTAATGAGCTGCCAGCTCAGTTCAGCTCCTTTATCCCTGAGGGCAGTTTCCCAGGAGCCCCATCCCCACTTAAACAACTGAAAGTTTGCTCTCCTAAAATTCAGGGTCTTGACTCTACTTTTCACCTGGCCCATATCCCTCAAGATTGTGAATGCCAATCACTGCAGCCCAGGCTAACACCAATCTTGACATCTCTAATTAGTTCATCCATGTTGGTAAGCAACAGGTCTAATAATGCTTCTCCTCTGGTTGGGCTGTCTATCACCTGGATTAAATTAACCTCGATGCACTCCTGGACTGCTTACAGCTTGCCATGCTGCTTTTCCAGCAGATGTCAGGGTGATTGAAGTCCCCCAGCAGGATCAGAGCCTTGCGAGTGTGATGCTTCCTGTAGTTGAAGAATGCTTTGTCGGCAGGCTCCCCTTGATGGGGTGGCCTGGAGTAAACACCAGCCACGAGGTCTCCTTTGTTGGCTTGGAATGTATCTGTCCAGCTTTCAGACATCCTTCACAAACAGGGTATGCCAGCTGGAGTCAGTCTTCAGGTGTTTTCCTGCCCTGGGGAGCTGCTGGGACATGGTGGTGATCTGAAAGTACGGAAGGAGATGAGTTCTTACAAGTATGGGATGAGTTTGTTGTCCATTTTCTGCTTACAAGCTGTGTGCCTGCTTCTGCCACGGGAGAATTAGGTGGTGTGTTATCAACACCTTTCTAGCTACAAATACAAGGCACAGCACTATGAGGGCTGCTATGGGGAAAGTTAACTCCATCCCAGCCAGACCCAATACAATCCCCACCCCTTATTCCATACCATTTGCGTCATGCTCAGATCCCACATAATTTAATACATTTATATATCTTCTAACCATCCCATTGTATATAATTCTCATTACTGAATTCCCTTCTTACCAACACTTAAAACTTATACTACATACTGAAACCATCTTTATACCCAACATACAGATTTATACATTCTCATTAACTACTATCCCGTCCCCTAACAGATAGATAGTGTTCTCCCATTCCATGGGCTTCTTCCACTCCTCCAAATATTCGTAAGAACAGGCTATGACTTGGGCCCCATCTGTCAAGATGGGTGCTCAGGACAGGAGAAGCAGCATGTTTGATTGTTGTGCACCAACACTGGCTTGGTTTGGGCCATCGTTGCGCTCGCATGCTTCCTTGCAAAGCTCACTCTTCATCAGTTCAGGTTGTTCCTGCTACATTACTTCCTACAACATACAACTCACATCACAGATGATTTTTCCCCCAAGGTTAAATCTCCTTGAGGCACACACCAGGTCTCCCCATCCTTCCACATTACCCACCAAGTACACCCAGGTCCTTGAGCGAAGACAACCCCATGAATGGGTTTGCCTTTTCCCAAGAGAGGAGCAATCCACACCACCTTCCCCAGCCCC
>NW_008824765.1:11972-12970 GCF_000699105.1 Pygoscelis adeliae | reverse complement strand
CCCCCCCCCTCCCCCAGCCACTTCCCTATATGCACTACAGGGACCTTATCTCCTCCCACAATATGTAGGGGTTTTGTCTGGGTAGGACCAGGATGCTTAGCAGATCCTCTGGTATTAACCAGCCAAGTGGCTTCTGCTAAATTTATATCCCAGTGCTTCTCTGCCCCATTGCCCAACACTCTCAACATAAGTCTTTAATAGTCCATTATATCTCTCAATCTTTCCAGAGGTTTGTGGGTGATAGGGGATGTGATACACCTAGCCAATGCTGTGTTTCTTGGCACAGGAGTTTATGAGGTTATTTCAGAAATGAGTCCCATTGTCTGATTCAATTCTTTCTGGGGTACCATGTCGCTACAAAATTTGCCTTTCAAGGCCTAAGATGGTGTTCTGGGCAGTGGCATGATTTACAGGGTATGTTTCTAGCCAACTGGTAGTTGCTTCCACCATGGTGAATATGTAGTGCTTGCCTTGGTGTGTTCGTGGCAGTGGTCCAATATAGTCAATTTGCCAGGCCTCGCCATATTGAAAACCCAGCCACCACCCTCTATTCCAGGGAGACTTTACTCATGTGGCTCGCTTGATTGCGGCACATGTTTCACATTCATGAGTGACCTGTGTGATGTCCTCCATGGTCAGGTCCACCCCTCGATCACAAGCCCATCCATCCTGATATTTCATGGGCCCATTGATGTGACAGTGCGCTCCCCCGCCCAACCTGACCTTTATCTCCTGTAACCCTGCTTAAGTGATAACTACCAGGGGCAGTCATTAATGGATGCTGATGGTGATACTTCGTCCATTAACGAAGTGGATTCGGGAGCCAGATAACAGCACAATAGCCCTTGGTTATTGTGAGAAATACGCCCACCTAACCACAGTTATCGGTGTGCAAATACGCCTGTGAGTCAATCTTCTTACCCCTATAGATAGTGAGCAGCCCAAGAGCCCTTTGAGCTCTCCTGCACGGCAGCGGGCTGCACGGCGGGACCTCCCCT
>NW_008824765.1:7180-9902 GCF_000699105.1 Pygoscelis adeliae | reverse complement strand
TTCTTCTGTATCAACAACTTCTGAAGTGGCTCGAACACCCTCATATGCTACTAGTATCTCTTTTTCAGTTGGGGTGTAGCGGGCTTCTGATCCTCAATACCCCCAGCTCCAAAACCCTAATGGTTGACCTTGGGTTTCTCCTGATGTTTTCTGCCAGACTCTCCAGGTGAGACCATGCTCCCCAGCTGCAGTGTAGAGTACATTTTGCACAGCTGGTCCTGTCCGGACAGGCCCAAGAGCTACTGCATGAGCTATTTCCTGTTTATCTGCTCAAATGCATATTGTTGCTCAAGGCCACACTCAAAATAGTTCTTCTTTTGGGTTACTTAATAGAGAGGGCCCACAAGCTGACTATAACGTGGAATATGCATTCTCCAGAATCCCACAAGGCCTAGGAAAGCTTGTGCTTCTTTCTTGTTAGCTGGTGGAGACATAGCTGCTATCTTGTTGATCACATCTGTAGGGACATGACGACGTCCATCCTGCCATTTTATTCCCAAGAACTGAATCTCCTGTGCAGGTCCCTTGACCTTACTTCTTTTAATGGTGAAACCAGCTTTCAGAAGAATCTGAATTACTCTTTTTCCCTTCTCAAATACTTTGTTTGCTTTGTTGCCCCACACGATGATGCCATCGATGTATTGTAGATGTTCACGGACATCCCCCTGTTCCAGTGCAGTTTGGATTAGTCCATGACAAATGGTAAGACTGTGCTTCCACCCCTGGGGCAGTCGATTCCAGGTGTATTGGACACCCCTCCATGTGAAAGCAAACTGTGGCCTGCACTCTGCTGCCAAAGGAATTGAAAGAAATGCATTGGCAATGTCAGTTGTTGCACACCACTTAGCTGCCTTTGACTACAGTTCATATTGGAGCTCTAGCAAGTTTGGTACAGCAGCACTCAGTGGTGGTGTGACTTTGTTCAGGCCATGATAGTCTACTGTTAACCTTCACCCTCCGTCAGACTTTTGCACTGGCTGTATGGGACTATTAAAGGGTGAGTGAGTCTTGCTGACCACTCCTTGGCTCTCCAGTTGATGAATCAGCTCATGGATGGGAGCCAGGGAGTCTTGGTTCGTACGATATTGCCGCCGGTGCACCATCCTGGTAGCAATGAGCACCTGCTGGTCTTCAACTCACAGCAATCCCACAATGAAGGGATCTTCTGAGAGCCCAGGCAGGGTAGATAGCTGTTTGATCTTCTTTGTGTTCACAGTGGCTACACCAAAAGCCCATCAGTACCCCTTTGGGTCCTTGAAGTACCCTATCCTGAGGTAGTCTATGCCAAGGATATGAGGGGCCTCTGGGCTGGTCACAATGGGGTGCTTTTGCCACTTGTCCCCTGTTAAGCTCACCCCAGCCTCCAATACAGACAATTCTCACTCCAGAGATCCAGATGGGTTCTGTGCCCCTATACCCTGGTGGCACCAGCATACACTGTGCACCAGTGTCTACCAAAGCCTTATACTTCTGTGGGTCTGATGTGTCAGGCCATCAAATCCACGCAGTCCAGTATACCTAGTCATCCCTTTCCTCCTCCTGCCCAAAGGCAGGGACCCTCTATTCCTGTTCCTGGTTGGAGTATTCACTGTCTGACCCTTTCAGGGCCAGAACAGAAGTCCCCTCATCAGTCCTTTTGTGTCTGGGGGATCACTGAGTGCCTTCTTGTGTCTCTACAGCAACTAAGCCAACAGCCTTCTTGGGTGGCCCCTTCTTAAGCTCTGTCTTCCCTCTCAGTTCATGTACACAGGCTTCCAGCTTCAAGGTGGGTTCACCATCTCACTTCCTCATGTCCTCCCCCGGTCATGCAGGAAGAAACAGTGTGCCACGTGGCATGCACCTGGGGCTCCCTTTCCCTCTGACTAGGGCAGGAGGGGACTGACTCCTTGGGGTGACCCTGACAACCTCCCAACCTCTTGCCCACCCCCAGCTCACTGGCCTTTGGAGGGTGGGTTTGGAGAGGCAGCCTTGACGCTGTGCGAGCACTGCTCAGCAATAGCCAAAACATTGGTGTGTTATCAACACCTTTCTAGCTACAAATGCAAAGCACAGCACTAGGAGGGCTGCTATGGGGAAGGTTAACTCCATCCCAGCCAGACCCAATAAACTCAGACCAGGGCCGTCTCTTTAAGAAACAAGGATAGGAACAGTAAATGTAAATGGAATGAGAAAAAGAATGATGCCAAGCCCCCAAAATGGTTGTTTGCAGTTAGTCAGCAAACAGATCTGTGCACTGGAAGCACAGTCAGCAGACAAAGGTTAACTCCATCCCAGCCAGACCCAATAAACTCAGACCAGGGCCGTCTCTTTAAGAAACAAGGATAGGAACAGTAAATGTAAATGGAATGAGAAAAAGAATGATGCCAAGCCCCCAAAATGGTTGTTTGCAGTTAGTCAGCAAACAGATCTGTGCACTGGAAGCACAGTCAGCAGACAAATGAACTCAACATGTGAGTCTCAAAAAGCTGTGACACATTTCCCAGCCAACAAGAAAATGCCGTTGTGCCCACCGCTTTTGGCAGGTGATAATGACTTGTCAGAGTTAATACGGACTTTTTGTGCATCTCCCTCACACAAGTACAAGAATGTGGTGCCACCCTACACCACTTCTCCAAGAATCTCACTTCACAGGAAGCTCTGCTCCATTGGCCCTCTCACTTCCTTCTTCCTTGAGGGTGGGCTGCTGTCATGGTTTAACCTCAGCCAGCAACTGAGCACCACA
>NW_008824765.1:0-6820 GCF_000699105.1 Pygoscelis adeliae | reverse complement strand
TGACGTCCCATGGTATGGAATGTCCCTTTGGCCAGTTTGGCTGTGCCCCCTCCCAGCTTCTTGTGCACCTGCAGCCTTCTCAGTTGGTAGAGCATGGGAAGCTGAAAAGTCCTTGACTAGTGCAAGCACTACTTAGCAACAACTGAAACATCGGTGCGTTATCAACATTGTTCTCATCCTAAATCCAAAACACAGCCCTGTACCAGCTACTAGAAAGGAAATTAACTCTAACCCAGCCGAAACCAGGACAGCTGTACATGAACTTGAGATAGGGAGAGGAAGTCTCTTTAGATCAATGAGTCGCTTCAGAGGATTCCCTAAATGCGTGGAACAAGATAAACTGCCCATTAGGTAGCTGAAGACAGCAGTACAATACTCCCCCAAGGCCCTCTCTTCTGAAGAGGAAACAAACCCAGGTCTCCCAGCATCACCTTGAGCATCACATGTTCCTGTGCCCTAATAATGACAGGATGAAAGGAGAGAGCTCGTCAGAACAGGAGCTTGGGGACACCATGCAGATCTGCTCTAGTCTGCTGAGAAACTGCCTGAACCAGCAATCTGGTTTCCCTCCCAGCCATGTTTCTGAAAGGCCCTTGGAGCTTTCCCTCACAATGCATCTGGTGCAACTCAGTATCCACAGTGCAGCATTATTCGCTCTGGTATTACCCTTTGCCTGCTTTTTCTAGTCTGTATTCTTCAAATGGGGGGGCTGGCTGAGGGGCATTGATGGCCTAACAGAGTCCCTTTTATGGTTGATGATTTCACACGACAGGAACACATTCTCCTGTAAAAGTCAGTTCTTCACCAGCCAAGGAGGGAGGCAAGGATGCTTAGCATAGAATTACCAAGGGAATTTATTCTCTTATTTTAACTATGCTGCATAGTGGTGCCCCAGCCTAATGCATCGGGGACCCTGAGACAGAGGAAAGCAGGGTTTATATATGTTACAGTACAGTTGTGTAGACCAATCACATCACTCGTGTTGAGGGGCGGGCTAATCAGTTACTATTGCTCATGTGATCGGTATGTACTTGTCCCATGCAGGTGGTTGTGGGCGTATGGTCATTGGTGTGTTCATCTTCGTTGTTCTAAACTGATGTCCCGTGCAGGCAGGGGGTTTATCCTGGATTCTGGTCGGTTGCGGTTCTGGCCATGATTATATGCCTGGTTTCACTGAAGGAGAAATCTGTTGTTTTGTGGTCGGTATGGGGTGTTCTCAGCTGGCAAAGGCTGGCTTAGGCTGGGTCTTTGGGTCACATCCACCCCAAGGTAAAAGCTCATAGTCTCAGGTAGTGTTCATTCTGTTAAGCACACCAAAAAGCCCAACAAGAAGACTGTAACAGCTATACCGACACATGTATAACAACATTTTTACAAGTTCTTACAAAATGAAACAATGTACAGGTTAGGCTGCACAAAAGAGATCAGGAAATGCGAAAGTTAAGAGGGGTCACAATTCTTAAGTACTGGTTTCGCATCATAGTTATACAGTGACATGACTTACACTATTTTACACCACTATTTTCATTATCTCTTATAATTGACCTTTTTGCTTCCTTAAGTTCATCTTGTAGTAGATCACACTCTAATTATATTTTGCAATGCCAGGCATTTCAGGATTCCTTTCTGACCCAGTTGTGCTCCTGATGAGCAGTGCATTTCAGCAGTAAGTCAGAAAAGGTTTCTCCTACGACGGTGTATCACACATGTCAATCCTGGGTGAAATCTTGCTGCCCCTGTTGCATAGAGCAGGGAAAGATTGCAGCACAGGATTGAGAGGTCCTTTCAGGAGGCTATTTTTTGTTGTTTTGTCCTTGCTGCTTCTTTCTCCATCTCTGTCCAGACCCCTGTCCCACAATAAGGTACAGGTGTTGGCTATGTAAGATTCCTTGACTACTAATAAATCATCATCAGATTGTACCAAAACATATCCATTTTTAAACACAGCATCCTGCAAATCTTTTATTAAAATTCTTAGAAAAAATAGTAGAGGGCCCAGCAAAGCCCTGAGGGAGCCTTGTCCATGTGAGCCGTATCTTTCCCCAGGTAAATGCAAAAAGGTATGAGGGCCATGCTCTGACAAGTCATCGGTCCATTTGCCCACCTAACAGATAATTTTTCTTCCTGCCTTTCTCTTTGTTCTTAGGCTGTCAGAATGCAGACAGCCTGAAGGCCATTCTACCTTCTTGATCGAGATGTATATATGAAAAACCATGCCCCTTTGACAGTTCAGAGGCCTGTATTTGATCTGTTTGGGTCTTAGGCACAGTCATTAGGGCTCAGACCTGTCTACAAGGATATTTCTGGTAAGCAGACAGATTAAAACCTTTGCTTTGCCTTGCAGCATTTGTGGACTCTACACTAAGCAAGTCATATTGCAGTTAGCATCTTGCCTTTCACACTCCATACTGTGCTTATATACACAAACTTCCTAGGTCAGCACATTCAGTCCCAAACCACAGCATTTATATGAAAGAGCAGTTACCCCAGAGTTGAGCAGAGTTGAGAGGAACAATTTGCATAAAGCCTAGAAAACAACAGAACAGGGTTATAGCACAAGTCAAGGAGAATGGGACAGTTCCCTCTAAATTCATAGCCAGTAGTTAAAGCAGTTTTTGTGTGAATTTTATCTGCCACTGCTAAGCCACAAGGAGTGTAGACCTATAGATTTCCTTCAGAAAGTCCTGAGAACAAGTTCAACTTTTCAAAAATAAATAGCTAGCATAAAGTTAGACTACCTGTTCTTGAACTGCTTCTATGTTTTTGACCAACTGCAAAGGCAGTATTCCATTTGAAAAAAATGAAACTATCCTCCAACAGTGGATTAGTGGACAGGATGAGATGGTACCCCCATTATGAAGAAATCCTCCAAATTGTCTCTGAGAACTTAGCAGGCAAGCAGGCCTCCTTTAAGGAGGAGAGCTCTTAGGAAGGTGTGATTTCTTCCCCTTCTTATGGGAGACAAAGCACAATTCTTGGAAGACATAACTCCCTGACCTACCTCTGAGCTCCGATTACCATTTATTTCCAGCTTGGATGTCTCTTCTGAAGAAACTACCATCATGCATCAAATATTTGGGGGCTTTCCAAGATCCAGAGGTACTTTTCCACAACTATTGCTCACCTTGGAATTGTCTGTGCCCTTCTGTCTGCCTGTGATAAACAGCTGATCATGTGACTGGCTGTGCTGGTTTTGGCTGGAATAGAGTTAATTTTCCTCATAGTAGCTAGTATGGGGCTATGGTTTGGATTTGTGCTGGAAACAGTGTTGAGAACACAGGGATGTTTTTGTTACTGCTGAGCAGTGCTTACACAGCGTCAAGGCCTTTTCTGCTTCTCACCCCACCCCACCAGCGAGCAGGCTGGGGGTGCACAAGAAGCTGGGAGGGGGACACAGCTGGGACAGCTGACCCCAGCTGACCCAAGGGATGTTCCACACCATATGACGTCATGCTCAGCATATAACGCTGGGGGAAGAGGAAGGAAGGGGGGATGTTCGGAGTGATGGTATTTGTCTTCCAAGTCACCGTTAGGCGTGATGGAGCCCTGCTTTCCTGGAGATGGCTGAACACCTGCCTGCCCATGGGGAGGAGTGAATGAATTCCTTGTTCTGCTTTGCTTGCGTGCACGGCTTTTGCTTTACCTATGAAACTGCCTTTACCTCAGCCCATGAGTTTTCTCACTTTTACCCTTCTGATTCTCTCCCCCATCCCACCGGGGGGGAGTGAGTGAGCGGCTGTGTGGGGCTTAGTTGCCGGCTGGGGTTAAACCATGACACTGGTGTAGTAGGTATGAAGGACGGAAACTGGCACAGTCAGTTGACTTCCCCTATTGCTGAGCTTTTCAGCATTCCAATCATGTGCTTGAGCTGCAAAGCAGTTTCCGATTCCTGCAAGGCCTTCCTGGATGTTCCTTTGCATATAAAAGTAAGAGGGTTTGTAATTGTGCTTCAAGACGTCCCGAGGCCCCTGTAGCTTTCCAGAATCCATGCAGTTGACTTAAAAATGTATACTGCAAACACAAGAGAGCTTGGTGGTGGGTGGGAAGTGGAATGGACTGTGTCCTTCTGGGGAGGCCATGGCAGTGGTCTCCCCATAGGTGCTGGCTTTAAGCTGGACAAGCACACATTATCCTTTCTGCACCCTCGATGTACTCTCATCCTTCTTCATTTTGCTTCCCTCAACACCTGTCTGGCTCTGAGGCTGATGGGTTGTCTTGTTTTCATTATTGATGACCCTGCACACCATCGGTAGATGAACTGTGTTGTGCCACAGAGAGGTAGCTCTTGGTAGCCCTGGGAATCCCTTGGAAATGAGGGAAATGTTCAGCATAATACCCTCTTTCTGACTCCTTCTGGACACTGCTTGTGGGTTCATGGTGGGTTTCCTCAGCCTCAGCTACCTGGGTCTTTGTGTAAACTCCTAGTAAGTGTTTGGGTGAGGGCGTTTACCTGAGCTCAGTGCTCTCCTTTCTCGCTCCTCCAGGCAGCCTCATCTGTCACCGCAGCTCTGGAGGACTTCGTGAAACCCGAGCAGCTGGATGGCAAAAACTGCTTTAAATGTAGCAAGAAAGATGATTAGTGATGACATAATACTAGATCCTGCGTGAATGTGTTGCAAGTCATCGAGCATGAGTTATCTTTTCCCATAGATTAGATGTACAATAATGAGACTCAGTTGTGGGTTTTTAAAAAATTTTTTTAAATTCAGTTCTTATGGAACTGAATAGCCTTAAAATAGTGGAAGGATGTGTGATACCTGAAAGCTTGTCTGGCTTTCTGGGGGGAAAAAGGGTGCATTTCAAGGGTGCACCAAACTTGGCTCTGTGCTTGGTTTCAAGATGTGAAAATATGGTCTGCTCTGACAGAGCTGCTTTGGCTGAGAAGTTTCCTGCCATCCAAACCATTACACGTTGCTTTAGGGAAAACCAAGTGTTCATGATCCCCAAAAATGTATTTATACACTTCTAGCCCCTGGTCTTTGAAGGCTATTTCATTAAGTACTTCAGGATCATTTCTGAGCCCTCTTGGTCTCTCCTTAGGTTGTGGAATATCCAAGTACTTGGATCTTTGGTCATGCACATCACAGGCAGCTGGAGAACTGCTCCTCTACACCTTATATGCTGTTCTGGTACATAGCGGTGGCAGCTGTCATGGGGGACACTATTTCTGCTACACAAAGGTAAAAAGCAACTTCCTTCCTAGTAGGGGAAAAATGTGTGCCGAGGAAGACAAACTTTCACGGCAGTGTTACTGCCAGCCAAGGTTTTGGAGGAGAAGGTCTCCTTACGGGAGATTGGATTTGTTTTGGCATGCTCTTGGTTCTGCAGTTTTTCTGCCTGGGTTTTTGTGGAGAAACCATGCAGTTCACCTCCAGATATCGAAGCCTTTCTTTGCAGACCAGCAATGGACTGTGGTATGAGAAGAATGATATGTCTGTGGTTCTTTGTGACATCAACAACAAGCAACAACACTTCATGACATCAGGCAGAAAGCTTATCTGTTGTTTAATGTTGGGTAATAACAATTATTAAAGTGTATTTAGGATATGTTTCCTTTTCATAGTTTTGGTATTTTTCTTCTCATCATCCTGAGTGTTTCTCTTTGTGTCATAGGAGACAATTACTACCTGCATCATTCAGTTGCTCTCTTTTCCCTCCCACACTAGAGCTTTCTTCACAGCTGCCCTGCTACAGCCACACTCCTTCAAAGAGTGGCTACTGCTAAGCTGTGGATCCATGCTATTTCAGGTCTCCATCATCAAGGGCTTTCTAGACCCCACTGGATGAAGCCCTGAGCATTATGGTCGGACCTCCTAGCCAGTGCTGCTTGGAGCTGGAGGACTGCAGGACTGAGGCCCTCCTGGTGTCCTTTTTATCTGGAATGAACCAATGACCTTGTCATTTTCCTGGATTTGTAAACATAAGCTGATCTCTAAACATAAGTCCTGCCTGTAATTTTTCCAGTAAATCCCTTCCCAATAAATGAATTGGTCCATTATCACAAACTGACAGTATAGTAAATGTGGACCTACTTCTGCTAATAAAGGGATTGTTATCCCCATTGTCACGGGCTGCCCTTCAATTCCTAGCATCTAAACTTTCTCTTGACTTTATTAATCTGAGTATCAATTTATCATAGAATAGGTCACACCTGTGTCTATCAGAAATTCTAAAGTGTGATTATTGACTTTTATCATGATTTGAGCATGATCTCCTACCACTAGTTTGCACGCCGCAAGGGTTCTAGGCTCTCCCATCACCTGTCATTGTTGAGTGTCATACTGAGGGAATTCTGCCAATTCCTCAGCATTTTCTCTGCATGGCAGTTTCCAAGCAGGGGGATTCCCAAATCCTCTGGTCATTTGTGGCCAAACTGGACATTCTGTCTTCCACTGCCCACCTTTCTTACACTATGCACAACAGTTTGGGTCTAATTGTCCTCTTCCCATTTCTCCTGCTGTACCCACACCCCTTCCTCCTCATCCTCATCCTATCATATTCATTCCTCTTCCTCTTGTCACCAGAGTTCCTCCCAGTGCTACTGCAGCATATTCACTTCCTCTCTCTTTCTTCTTTCCTCTTTTTCTTTTCTATCTCCCAGCTGCCATCATATGCATATGCTGCCAGAGACAGTATCATTTGTGGATTTGCCCCCGCCGCCCTGGAGCATGTTTTACAAAGTATTTATGAATGTCTGGGGCTGCCTGTTGAGCGAATACACTCACTGCCAATTTGTCATTAAAATCATCCTCACTCATTCCTTCATAACGCAATAATGCTCACCACAAGCGATTCCAAAAGTTGCTTGGGTGTTCACCTG
>NW_008824764.1:0-529 GCF_000699105.1 Pygoscelis adeliae | reverse complement strand
CATCATCATGCTGTTGTCTCCTTCTGCCTTCTTGTACTCCTTTTCTTTCCCTTCCTCCTCCTCCTCCTCATGCTCCTTCTCCTCGACATTCTCCTCATCATCATCATCTCTTTTCTCTTGATACCTCCTCTTCATCCTTGTCATGCTGTTCTCTTCTTCTGCCTCTTTTTCCTCGTCATCTTCCTCCTCTTCCTCATCATAAAGTTGACTCTGTCTGTCTTCCCCTCCTCACCCTCCTCATCCTCTTCCTCCTCGTCACGCTATTCGCTTCTTCGGCTTCTTCTGCATCCTCATTCTCCTCCTCCCCCTAGTCATAATGGTGTCTCTGGCTGTCTTCCCCTCCTTCTCCTCCTCCTCGGCCTTCAGGTGTCCCCTGCTGTATCCTCCTCCTCCTCTTCTTTCTCGTCACACAGTTTTCTTCTGCTACCTCCTCCTCCTGCACCTCCTCCTCCTCCTCCTCTGCTTGCTCGTCCTCCTCCTCCTCATCCTATTTTCTTCAGCTGACTCCTTCTCCTCCTGCCCTTCCTCC
>NW_008824763.1:562928-563233 GCF_000699105.1 Pygoscelis adeliae | reverse complement strand
CTCCCTTTTCCCTCAGCTAATAAGTAATCATGAAGAGGTTTGTTTGTGGCCTTGTTTATTATATTTGGCCCAGAAAATGCTTTTCTCCCTCTCCTCCTCCCCCTGCCTCTTACAGTAAAATGCTTTCTGAGATTTATTTGTAAGCCTGTAAATGCAGAGTAAATAGCTTTAATTTAATTTACCTGGCTACTGTGAGAAACTATCTGCGAGCAGTTCCATCAGCCGCTGCTGAGCGGAGGAGTGTCTGTGGATGCTGGGCGGTCAGATCTTTCCCAATTTTTCCCCCCTTCCCCCCTCCCCACCCC
>NW_008824763.1:554576-561605 GCF_000699105.1 Pygoscelis adeliae | reverse complement strand
CCCTGGCACATTAGCCGAGATACATCCCGGAGAAGTGAGTCGCTGACGCAGGAGGCTTGCTGTGCCCCGTTTTGCCCCCGCCGCGGGGGCTGGCACTCTCCCAGTTAAGCCAGGGCTGCCCGTGCTCTCCCAGCTCACGTGCAGGACTGGAGTGCCGCTCCAGGCTTGCTCATCTGCCCCCCCCCCCCCCGCCCCCCACTTGGTTAGCTGCCTCGGTTAAGGCTGACAGCTGATTTAGAAGGGGCTGCTGCCCAGAGGTAGAATTTGCAAACAAATAACTTTCACCCGACATGACGGCGCGCAAGAGATCGCAAAAATCCTAGGGGATGCTCGCTGACGTGACAGTGACAATAGGAGGTTTGTCCTCGTTCGTTTTCCCAACGTGAAGGCTTCTAGCTCTGCCCAGCCCTTACCGCGTGTCAGTGGGAACAGGCTCCACCGCCACCTCGCTGCTTCGCAACCAGCCGCTGCCGTCCGGGGGCTTTGAGGAGTGCAGCCAGCCTTCCCCCGGCGAGCTGCGCTGCTGCTGGGACAGGCGAGCCTTGTTTCTGCATCTGCGGGAGGGTTTTTGCCCCCCAGCGTGCGCAAGCGACTAGCGTGAGGATGAATCCGTGCCTGCGTTGGGGTAGGAGGAAGAAGGGAAGGGGAGACGGTTGCCGTGCCTTTCGCCGCTTAGCATAGGTCGAAGAGAGAGAGCAAGTGGTGTTCTCTTCTGTGGTCATAGCAACTTCTAAATTAATTTTGCTTACTTTTAATCTGGAGTATTTGCAGTTCCCACGTGAGTTGTCCTCTCCAGCGCTGATCTCCATTACCTTGTTACGATCGGAGGGTGTGTGGTGGCAGGGGAAGAGGAGGAGTAAATCCTGCCACCGCTGAGAATGTGCTGCGGGCTGGGATTTACGGCTGGAGCGCGGAGGCTGATCTTCCTGGGCCCTGCGCGGGGGCTGAGGGGGATGCCCCTATTTAATACAACTCGTCCCTGGGGCAGCCTGTCCGGCAGTACGTCTGCCCTCTTATGACCACTTACCTGATGGAAGACCGAGTCACGCTACAATTTCAATCTCCCTTATTGAAGCCCCGGGGGACAGAGAAGCCCCGTCTCCATCCCCTCCCGCTCCCAAGCTGCGGCGCACAAATGCCGTGGGGGCGGCTGCTGAACGTCCGTGGAGAAAACCCGCCGGTCTCCCCGAGAGCAGAAGCTGATGACGCACTTCTCCTGCTGGGGTGCAAGCGGGCTACCATTTTTCCTAATTAGTCATGATGTCTTGCCCATCACAGGAATAAATAGCAAGCTTTCCCTAAGGATGTGAGATGAGAAGCGCTATTTATCCTTGCTCTCAGAGGAAGCTGACAACATGACAGGTGAAATATCAGGAATAATTAAGAAAAATAAGGGCTTATGTACTTTATTGCACCAACAGCGGGGATGTGTTGCTGGCGACCCGTGCACCCTCATGTCTGCCCCCGTCCTGACGTCAGCTGTAAATACTGTATTTTCTGCGCCGCACTCCGGTCCTTGTGCAGGGTGTCTCGCCCGGGGCCCTTGGCGACTGCCGGCCGCCCCAGTGCTGCTCATTCCTCCCGGTTTCAGCGGCCCAAATGAACCAAAGGCACCTGCTCGGCACCTCAGCGGCGGGGTTTGACCTGCGGTCGGAGGTCCTGGCTCTGAGATACAAACACGCTGGGTAACAAATGTGTGTTTAGGAAATACCGTTTTCCAGTGAGTGGACCTTTTGTCCAGGAGAGAGGAAGGGAAAAAAAACCGGTAACCTGCGTGTGAGCAAAGGACTTGAGGACTTTAGACTTGCTGGCTTCGGGAAAGCGGCTGGGAAGCTGATTCCCCCCCTGTCCCCCCCCCCGGGATGCGTTGTCTGAAGGGGCTACAGCTGGGCTTGCTGCCTGCCTTCTGCCTGGTGGTGCAAGCTCTTGGCTACGTTAGGGAGAGCATCCCCTGGCTTTGACCCGGCGCTCGTTGTGCCGTCCCCGCTGGAATCGATGATGGATGACGCACCCGGGGTAGAGGAGCAGCTCCGGTGACCCGGTTTTCCATCACAGCGTTAGCCTTGCCCCCGGGGTGCTCCTGTGTCCGCTCGGGCTAACGCTGGGCTCCGTAGCCTCGGTGGGAACGAAGTGGAAGCCGTGGCCCGCCCGCGCCGGGGAGATGTGTTTGCTTATGAGGCAGGACAGCTGGGGAGCTCGGGAGCTGTATCTGCTCAAACAATGTGAAAATCTGATTACAGCAAGTGTCACCGGGCATCGCTTAACTCTTCCTCTGCAACCCCCGCCTCGCCTGACAGGCATAATAGATCTCCTGGATGCATCTCGCGCTGAAATAAAATGCCTAGTCAAAAGCCCTTAAAATCCCTCAAGTTTCGAGCTTGCTAATCGTGTCTCTCGTTCCCTGGCTCCGTGTGCTTTTGGGGCCGGCCGGCCTACATTAAGCCTCATTAAGACTGTGCAGCAGCGTTCCCAGACGCGGTCAGTAAAACGCGTCTTTTTTTGGGCACTTGGGAGAACGGCAATTGTACGTCGCGGTCCTCATCTCGTCCCCTTTGACCATGTGCTCCCAGGGCTCAGTGGCACTTTTTAGGAGGCTTGTGAAAGGGACCCTTTGTCGGGGCGAGGAGGGAGCCAGCAGCAAACAACTCCGGGACTGGGAAATGCTGCTCTCGGGGCACTTATATTTAGCTCGCTTGCAGCGCCGTCCCTTCGATTTATACTCGCGCTTTTGTTCCTTTTAACTACCAGCACCGAGGGTCTAAAAGAGAAGGATGCCGGCGAGGGACGGGCAGCTTCTCCTTGCAGAGGTGAAGGTATTTTTAACACAATGCCCGAGAAAAAGGGATTTGTTTCCTCTGGCCTTCAGTCAAAATCAGTGCTGTGAAGGATCTCTGAAGGAAAGCAAAGCCCGGGCGTTTCCATCGCATGCGGCCGTGGAAGCAAAACCACGTACAAAAGCTGAAGGGGTGCGTTGAAAAACAAGAGGAGGAAGCTCAGCCCTGCTCAGTGGCCTGCAGTGACTCACTCTCGAAGGCGAGGTGCTGCGAGGGAGGCAGGCAAGCCACATGCCTTAATTTAAAACACGCAGGGTGGCCAGGATCCCAGCCCAGCAAGAGGGGAGGATGATGGCCGAGTCGCGATGAGAGCCAGGCCCCCGCCAAAATTGAGGCCGGTTTTTGTTCTCTTAAATATTTATAGAGCTCTGTAGTGCCTTGTGCTACAGCCTGTGTTCCCTGAGGCTTTGGAACAGGAAAAAACGACCAGAGCGGGCTTTGCATCTTCTGCGAGGTGCTACTTCAGAGCCTGACCCTGAGGATTTCTCACCTCCCTTCTCTCGATTCGTGGACCGATCGCTCTCGCCTCTGCGGCGCGTCCCCGTCCCCCCGCCCCCCGAGTGCCTTGGGGTGCTGGGCAGGCAGGGAGGTGATGGCCAGCGGCAGGTCAGCCTGGAGGCTCCCAGCCCCAGGTGAGGAGCGGGGTTTGCAAGGCGCGTGGCACGCTTACGCCGGGTAAAGGGCAGCAGCCAGGATCCGGGAACCACGTTCCCGATGGAGCGTACCCGCCTCCCGGGATGCTGGCTTTGCCTCTCCGCTCCTGGAGATGGCCCTGCACGAGCAGCTCCCGGAGCATCGCTCCCCAGCTCTTCTTCACCGGTGCTGTGCCCGGTTCAGGGTACGTTCTCACAACTTGCCCATCCTGCCAAGCAAAAGCTTTTTGTTGTTGTTGTTGCCCCCTTCCCTCTCTTGAAAACGTTTGCTTTCTTTATCAGCAGCCGGCTGGTATCAAGCCCGACAAGCCTGGGGTTTAACTGCAAGACTCCTCAATTCTCCAAGCAAATAAGCCCAGATAAAACCCAGACCTTTGAAGCCAATTGTAATTTAATACAGCTTAAATTGTAAGCATCGAACAGTTGCAAAGGAAATATGATCAAAGCCATTGATTTTTTTTTTTTTCTGTAGTGACACAGTGTCTTTTTGAATAATTCCCAATAATGAGAAAATTGAAACCTGTTTGCAGATATTACAAGCCTAAACGGTCAAATAAATAATTAGCAAGCTACTCATTTAAGCTCTGCATATGAAAAAGCAAGAAGATCCTTACTTTCAAATAAAAACGCTAGGCTAAGCATCTTTTTTGAGTAAAATGGAAAAAAAAAAAAAAATCACTCTGGGCAGAGTGGAAGATGGATTTCTTCCACTGGAAGAGCAGGATGCTTACTGTGGAGAACAAACAGCTTTTTCCAGACTGCGTCGATGTAGTCCTGTATGTTTTCCGTTGCGCGGCTTACATGTCTTTTCTGGTCCGTGGATTAATTTCGGAGCGCTAATGACCTGGCTGGACGCAGCATTTAGAGCCTAGAGAAGGACCGAGGTATCGCTGAGAGCGGTTACGCATCCAGCGCGCGTTGGAAGCTGTGAAAAGTCTCTCTTTCTGCTGGCGAGAGCCTGACCTTGGCAGCGCTGACGGTTTCCA
Organism: Pygoscelis adeliae; assembly: GCF_000699105.1. Classification (NCBI taxonomy): domain Eukaryota; kingdom Metazoa; phylum Chordata; class Aves; order Sphenisciformes; family Spheniscidae; genus Pygoscelis; species Pygoscelis adeliae. The sequence goes on along the minus strand of NW_008824763.1, from coordinate 557,132 downwards.
GATGTCCTGCTGTGAAATCCTGCCCCGAGACCCCTCCGTGCCCCGGGGAAAGGGAGGCGGGGGCCGCCCAGAGCCCATCCAGCGTGCCGCGTGCCTTCCCCTCGCGCTGCACGGTCGCACGGCGATGGTTAGCTGACCCCCTGGTGCCGGCGGCGCGGGAAGCAGAAGGGAGCACAACGCTAGCGGTACACAGTGCTCTTCGAAATACTTCTTCCTAACGAAAAGCATCCTAGGAAGGCGGCAGCATTTGGCCGTTTCTGTTAAGGAACGTGGTTGTAGTCGAATTTGTTTAGTACGGGCTGTCTGTGATGCCGTAACAGAGGGTACTTTTAAAGCGCCGTTGGTGGTGTGCTGACTCCCTCTTTACACTTGGAAGGGGCAAAGTACACCGGTGAAGAGGTTGAAAGAAATAGAAGCAACTTGTTACCGCTTCCCTGTGAGTGCACGGAGGGGAGGTGTCCTTGCTCGCGCCGAGCTCAGCACGGCGCGTCTTGCACCGTTCCTTCTCTTGCCTGCTCGCGCTGGTAGCGCTGGAAGCCGCCCGCGGCCGCCGGCTTTGTTCCCGTCGGCCAGCTGCGCAAACACACCGTCTAACCCCGCAGAGCGAATCTCATCCCTGCGCCCCTGCCCTGTCCTCTGAAACAGGCCTCGCGCTCGCTGTGCTTCTGCCGAAGGAAATCCCTTCTTATTTGCACTGCAAGGTTCTGTTTGTCTGCCTCCGTGCATCATCGAATCTTTGTTTTTATTAAGGAAAAAACCATCCCCTAGGGTCCTGCCTGGGCTGTTAGAGGGCACGCAGACCCCGACCCCTGCGTGCCTGCTTCCCTCCTGGCTGCTCTCCCTCCGCCGCTCTCGCGCGTTGCACTGCGTTACCCGCTCTTTCCAGCACAGCAGCTCCTGCTCCGTGGTCTAGAGCTCTGAGCCTGCCCAGTAGGTTTCGCTGGAAGAAAATGGTTTCTGCTTTAATCTCTGTTAGGTCTGGGAGAATGACTTTTGCTTCTAACCTGGAAGCTGGGGGCGTAGGGTATCGGATGCCACTGGGCCCCTGTAATTCACGGTACGATGCTCTGTAATGTTGCAGTCGTGGCAGAGGCAGGAATTCAGCGGTGCATGTGAGAATTAGATACCGGAGGGCAAGGAAGTGAGGTTTCTAGTTTCCCCGGTACACAAAATACCTGCCTGATCACGGGCCCTGCAAAGGCTTCTAGACTTTCAAAGCCGTGTCTTTCCTGACAGGCATGTTCAGTGGGATGCTTGCCTACCCCCCGCAGAGACGCCCCGCTCTCAAAATTCAGGTTTGTCTGGGTTTTCGCATGCAGCCGCGCTGGCTTTCAGATGTCAGGATTTCAGCTGGGTCTCGTGGCTGCTGTTCAAAGTGCAAAAACAGGGTGGCCAGAAAATCAGGATGCGGCAGATAACGCTGCCAGCCGCATCAGGGCGATGCTGCCGCTCAGGGCAGGAAGCCACCGGTTATTGTTAATGCCAGGACCAGGCTCAAAGTGGACGTCCTCAAAACACAGCCGCGCTCTTCCCCAGCCCTTCAGACAGCAATGAAAAGGCTTTCATGTTCTGCAGGGGTGGAGAGCGCCATTTGTGATGACCCGGCTCCGGCTGGTATTCGAAAGGTCACTTTGAGTACGATGCTATCTGAGCCCATTGATTTAAAAAAAAAAAAAGCCCCGGCGCAGTACGGAGGGGGAAAGCGGGGGAGAGGAAGCGAAAATAGCTCTGGCAACAGTCATTGTTTAAAACCAACAAAGAGGCACTGAAAGGCTCCCCGCTCGCCGCTGTCAATAGCCACGGCAAGGGCACTGCCTGGCACGGCGGCGGCTGGTCCGCGCCGGGAGAGGAGCCTCTGCTCGGCTCCTGCCGCTGCCGGCCAACGCGCGGAACGGCTGGGGGTTTTTTTTTGGGGGAGGGAAGGGTTAGCAGCTCCCTCCTGATGGGCAGGCGCGGGTACTCAGACCCCCCTCGGCGGGCCCGGGGCCATCCCACGGGCCAGGGGCGACGCCGTCGTTTAAATCAAAACGGATAAATATGCACCGATGGACGAGCACTTGCGTGCACCCATCTAATGCTGCACGTCCTAATAATGGGGTGCTGTGAAGCCGGCAGCGGCGGATCGCTCTCCGGGTGCTGCCTGGTCTGTAGGCAGGGCTATCGAGGGACCGGGTTGAGTTCCCACAAACTGAAACGTAGTCTGAGGGGCCTCGCCCCCCCCAGCCACGGCTGGATCGTTACCTTGAAAGCATCCGAGGCCGGGAAAGGAACGATTTGCCCTAAAGAGCTCAGCCGACTGTCAGCTGGTTTGTGAGCGTTAGTGAATAATAAGGAGCAAGAGCAGCATTAGCCCTGCGTCCGTGCAGTCATCTGTCATGTAACGAGGGGAGTATTGGCACGTTGTCATGTTTCAAACACTGCCGATCAATCTGTTTAAAAGAAATAAAATAATAAAACCTCGCCCCGTGTGTGCCCACAGGCACCGCGCTGGCTGTGCAGCGGAGACCCGGCAGCGGCCGGGGGCAGAGCGGAGGCAGAGACTGACAGCTGCGGGGG
>NW_008824763.1:552258-554502 GCF_000699105.1 Pygoscelis adeliae | reverse complement strand
TGCAGCGTGCGGAACATGCATCGCTGCAGTTTTACAGGAGTCCAGCAGAGGAGCAAACTGCAGGCTTTCAGCAGCTGCCCTGTTAAAGGCTTGGTCCGTCGTCCGCGTGTTGCTTAAACCCCAGCAAGGGCCCTTTCCGCTCTCGTCGTGGAGCGTAGGAGAGGCTATTTCCCCGTGAGCATCGTGGCTGGTGTTCAAAAGGGGAGGACAATGTTGCATCAAATAAATTGCTCCTTATCAGAGGTTACAGTCTTTGCACCGGAAAGAAACGGGACGAGTTGAGGGGAAAAGGGGCGGATGCTCACGAGAAGGGAAAGCTTCCGTGCTGGAGACCCAGACGCGATGTGTTGTATTGTCTTAATTTCTGGGGGGGGACTGGACAAATGGATCCCTAGCTCAGTGCCCTGCCTGTGAAATGGGGACAGTAGCATCTCAGAGACGCTCCGGGGGCGGTGCGTGCCTGTGAGGGTCGCAGGTTGCTCTAATGCTGCCATCTTGGGAACCTGTTTGAGCGCAGTAGGCGGGAGAAGCCTAGCAACTGCCATCTCCTTGATTTGTATCTCCCGTAATTAATTGCAACGTCCAGTGGTAGACGTTCGGGTGCTTGAGAGGAGAAAGGGAAGACTCGGGCTCGTACCTAGATGAGTCAGGAGAGGAAAACTGAATTTTGCCCTGCCCAGGGGTGAGAAAAGGCGGGCCGGCTGCGGGAAGGTGGGCGGCAGCATCTCCTGACCTGGGTACCGGGAGGGAGAATAATCAAAGGGCAGAGGCGGCTCTTCCAGAGGGCTCGCGCCGACAGGCGTTTTGGAAAATGGTATTTTCTTCTTGACTCGGCAGGGGAGCGAACAGAAGGATCTCCGCTGTTAAAGCCTGTGACGGGAAGCCCTTTGCTCCGGGCACAAGCCCAGACGGGTCCCGGTCAGTGGGACGTACCTAGGGAGGCAAAGCTCTGCGCTGGCTGAAGCGGACTCAGCAAAATCACTTAATGGATTTATTCTTCCAATTTCCCTGAGCTCTTCCAAGCTTTGGATATAAGCAAGGAGAGCAAGTTAAGGCACAGATTATAAAAGTGATGTATCTACAGAAAAAGGAGAGGTTTGAAGGGTTGAAATTTACTGCAGAGCCTGGCCCAGAAATGACCCTCTTCCTCCTCCTCCGGATTTTTTTCGTCTTGTGCAGAAAAATGCAGCTGGTCAGCTTGACAAGTGGAAACCGTAGCTTTGTCATTAATGTGCGATGCTGAAACAATGATGTATGGCTGGCGATAGATCATGTTGGGTTTCCGGAGAGCAGGGAAGACGAAGGCATGGGACTAATTCATGATGCATGAACGCATTGATCTTCCTGGCTCTGAAAATACAATGTAATGAACCCCCGCTAACACATCATTTTTATGCCACTGCACCTCACTAATATCTAATGATTTCACCTTGCTCTGAGATAAAATATAATTGTATGGGAGTTCCAGCTTTGTTCTTTAATACTCGAGTAGAGTTGACGAATTGTGTTTTGCTCTGTAGCTGTCGGCAAGTTGAGACAAGCTTGCAAAAGCCCTGTGATTATTAGGCTAAGATGCACGTTTGAAACACCGTGTGCGTATATATGCGCGCGCGTGTTTGTATCTGCTGGGGACATAATGACTCAACGCGTAGAGCTTGCGTGCGTGTGGTGCTGGGCACTGAGGCAGGCGATGAAGGACACTGTCAGGATGTTGAGGAGCAGGTGTCCGTGCTCGGGGATTTCTGGGTCTCGTCCGCCCAGCCGGTGCTCGGGGAACGGCGGTAGCTTCGCGATGGAGGCTGCCTGTAAATGCCGTCCCTCGCAGCGTCCCAGCCGGTGATTTGAACGCGCGGCAATCCCTCTATCGTTTCCAAAGTCCGCAATCCTTCCGAAGGTCAACCCGCCCCAGTTTGCCCTCCCAAAGCCCCAGCCGGGCCGTGTTTCTTCCCCAGCCAGGCAAAGCATTTTGCTTAAGAAAATGAGTCTGGGGGGCCTTGTGATAACGCTCCCCTGAGTTCTTCGTACTGCACCCCGATGAGGGTGCGCATCTGCTTATCATTTGTCCGTCAGCAAACGCTGTCTCCCTCCCAAGCCTGCTCGAATGCCCGCGGTTTGTAGACGTTTCTGGTGATAAACAAGGAGGGTGCTTCTCGGTGAAAACCAGGGCAGGAGGAAAGGAGAGGACAGGTAGCCACCGCGCATCTCGACGGAGTCGCGTGGTTCTGGCTTGCAGGCTGGGAGAAA
>NW_008824763.1:550828-552164 GCF_000699105.1 Pygoscelis adeliae | reverse complement strand
GCCGGCCGCGTCTCCCTCTGACCGGCGGTGTTTGTCTTGGCACCTTATCTGCAGTCACCTGTCTCCTCTTGTTTTGTTCAGTCGACGGGAAGCTCTTTTGGGGGCGGGCGAGTGGTAAACTCCTGCTTGTTGCACAGCGTCTGCTGCAGCTGGGGTCCTGGCCCCTGACTGCGGCTTTTAAGTGCTATCGCAGTGCGAAAAATGAGCAGGAGCTAGCAAACGCGAGTTGAAGGTGAAGATGTTTGTGGATTCTTCAAAGGCAAGCCCTACTGTTACAAAAGAAGTCAATGAAAATCTAACCACTCTTGACAGCGAAAGCTGAAGTAATGTCGTACCCGATTTGAAATTCCCTCTAGGCTAAGTAAGACTTCTCCTTTCATGTGCGATGTTTGTATCCCTTCTGGGAGCCCTTTCCTCTGTACCATGCTTGGTTACGTGCGGTGTTGACAGATGATTAAGACATGAAGTCTCTTAAATCAGAGGAAGAGCCAAAGTTTTGCATTGTGTGCTCAGGTGTTTACCCACAGCGTTTTAATCGTTTCAGCCTGGCTTTGAGGTTCGGGACTTGCTGCCTCTTGCAGCTCGAGGTGTCCCTGGCAAAGGAGACGCTGAAGGAGACAACAAACCGGGGTTGCGCGAGCAAGATACCGGAGGGGAAAAGAGTCCTTTACTGGTAGCAGTGTATTTGTAGTGGATGATCTTACCGGCTTTGCTGGTCTCCTTAGAAGTGACCTTACAGGCTTCGCTTTGGGGAGACGAGGAGGAGAAGCTTCTACAAGACTCTGGTCCCTGTCCCCACCAAGTGAACCTTGCAAGGTGTCTTAGGGAAACTGTGATTTCCTGCTCTGGGAAACGGCGCCTTTGCATCTTTTGGATCTTTCCAAAAACCAAGGTTGAGCGGCGGCGCCGAGGTGGGCTGCTGCTCCGGAGCCTGGTCACCGGGGTCCACGCTGGGTTTTTGGGAATTCGGGTGGGGCAGACAACACCCACGAGGCATCTTCTTGTGGGAAAGATATGGTTTTTGATGGGATCAAAAGGGCTTCCCCCCCACACACACCCCAGCAGCTGGTATAAAACGAACGAACGAACAAAACACCCCAAATAATTTGCCGTGGTGCCTGTCTGGAGCGGGCTGGGCTGGGCCGCCGGTGGCGGGAGCTTCCCCAGCCGCCTCCCAGCAGACTGTGAAACCGAGACCTGCCGCCGGGCACGGGGACGAACCTAACCCGGGCTCCGCCATGGGACGGAGAGCGTGAGCATCGCGGGCGGACCAAGCTAAATACACGGCAGCAGCGCTCCGTTACCGCCGGAGCCGTCCCCGTATGGCCGGGGGGCC
>NW_008824763.1:546390-550319 GCF_000699105.1 Pygoscelis adeliae | reverse complement strand
GGCGCTTAGTGTGAGGGCTGACTCCCCCCCCACCCCCCGCCCCCGATCTCCATGTCTTGACTTTTGCAGGCACTTTTCTCCTATCAGAATATTGAACGTATTTAAAAAACACTTAAATGCTAATGCGAAACCTGAAAAGAGGATGTCAAATGCAAGAGGCGCTCTGAAGACATGATGTCTCTGTAGAAGAGTTTGACCCCGGTAATCTAATTTGCTTTACATTTAAAATGATACTTCATTCTCTTATTATAAGGCTCTGTGTCATTGGCTCATAAAGATTACAATTTCTTGTCTTCCAATTGTAATAAATCCAATTCAAGCACCCTCTTGATTTGAAATTTGTCACAACAACATGCAGAGGGCACAGTTCCTGAGTTTTATGGCGCGGGTGCACTAGAGACTCATCTGCAGGAAGGATGATGCAAGACTGTAAAATGATTTGTCCCCCTCCTTTCTCAGTTGGATCCCTGTTTAAAAAAAAAAAAAAATTAAAAAAAAAAAATCTGAATTATAGCTTATTCCTCATTATCCAGTCGTAAAAAGGTGAGACCGGCAGGGGAGCCGAACTGACTAGATTTTTCGTGCTTTATCCTTACGCTAGGGAATAATCTGGTTTCTTTAAAACCATCTGAAAACGTTTCATCTTGTTTCAGCAGACTTGGGAGCTTAACCTTTCTGGTTGTACTTACTGGAGATGATAGAAAACCGATCGGCGTTTCGTGCATACATCTTATCAGGCACTAAACGATACAGCCGTAGCGGCTGATGCGCACAGCCGCTTCGTACCACCGCCCAAGCCCGCTGGCTAGGCGAGGGTGTCTGAACGGACGGGCAGAAACAAGCCCTTCGCTTAAAAGAAGGTTTGTATTTGTATCGCAGCAGCGTCGAGGTGCGGGCGGCTGCGGAGGCTGGTGGCTTTGCGGGGTGCTGCGCTAGGCACGGAGCGGTTTTTGGTCCACGTCCCTGGTGTGCGTTTTCCACGTTGGGCCGTGCTTGGCTTCCTCCGGGGAGGAGAAGCCGGCGCGTAGGTGCCGGCAGGGCCGTTTCGGCGGAGCATCTCTCGCCCCTCGCTCGGCGGCGAGCACCGTCTGGTGCCGGCCTGCTTCTGCCTGGAGCTGGAGCCGGCTCCTCTCCGTCGGAGACGCCGCGCGGGGGGCCAGCCGCCCTCCGTGACCTGGCTCAGCGAACCCCTTCCTCGAGCAGAGCGTTGGGGGGGCGTCGGGCTGCAGCGGAAGGGGGGAGACGGCGAAATCCCGGCGTGTTTTTGGGTCGGTCCCGCTCGCTCTTTGCACAGAAGAGCAGCGGGGGACAGGGCGGCGATGGCGATGCGGCAGCCATCAGCGGCATGGAGATGCCTTTCCTTTCTTTTGGCAGGCTCAAATAAACGCACGCGAGAGACTTTGCTGGGAGAGAACTTTTATACTTTTGGTGTCTGTTGTTCCTTAGGGGGTTTTTTGTTTGTTGGGTTTTGTTGGTTTTTTTTTTTTTAAACAAAGGTTTTAGCCGAGCAAAAAAATCCCATCTGTATGGCTTTTTTATTAAAAGATAAAAACCAGGAGTTCATAGGAGTTAGCACTAAGTCATAGTCCGCAGCCATCTAAGGTATTCACTGGCTGGGGACTCTCTCTGTTTATTTCAAATACCCCTTTATCATTTTGTTGAAAGAGCGGTGTTCTCTGTAAAGCTCTGCCAATTGAAAAAAGAATCAGATAATGAAGACCGATGCTGCACTGATGACAGCCCTTCAGATCCTCAGTAGGATTTCTCCAAAATCAAAAGACTTTTTTGTTTTATTGTCACACTTGTGGCTTAAAAATAATGAAATGTAATCTTTCGGCTCTCCTAACAAAAACGAAAATTTAAAACCAGGCCCCCCACATGCAGGAAAAAGACAAAGCAAACGCAAATATCCGGTGGGTGTCGGAGAAAATTTTGTAAATTATAAATGAAAATACCGTATTTACAGTGGGTGCCCAGCATACGCGCTTTACAAAGACGGCGTTATTGCTCTCAGCAAGCGTGACTGGTCTCTGTCTGTGCCTGCAGCGTTTGTCCCGAGGGAGTTAAAGTCACCATATTACACGCTCGTACAAACGTTGCTTTCGTTTCTTAATTTGGCACCAGTGTCTTTTTTTGCAGAATTTTGAAACGTACCATCTTTTCAACACAAATCCAACATACCCCGGCAAGCCCGCAGGCTGCACCGAAACCGACGGGATGCACGCGCTGCCGGTGCAGCCCGCGCTTGGCGTTCGGTCCGTAGCTCCCGTTCCGTCCCTGTGGTAAGGGCAGGCTCCGCCGGCTTTCGGCAAGCTGCCTCCGCTGCCGCGTGAGCTGCGGCCGAGGAGCCGGGGATGCTGCAGCGAGATGCGGCGGCTGCTTCTCGGTACTGGGGAACAGGGAGTTCAAAGCAGCCCCTGCCTGAAACGCTTCAGTATTCGGGAGGGAAGCGCGCTGTGTTCAGCGCGGTACTGGTGCTGTCGCGAGTGATCTCGGCACGTCGGCGGATGCCTGCCCCTCGGCTTTCCCATCTGCACGGTGGTAGCAGGCGCTCACCTTCTCCAGGGTGCCCGGAGAGGGAGGTGAGGTGCTGTGCCCCGGCCTCTCGGAAACACGTGCGGCTTCGTGGCGGAACAATCCACTAAAGGTCTCTTGAGCTTTGCTGCGGTTCGGTAACCGGTTTGCCAGGCGGGGTGCGCGGTGTGGATGGGAAGCGCGCGGCCGTCTGCCCACGGGAGCGCTCTCGGTGCGCGCCGAGGGCACCTTTCGCAGGCAGTTTGCTGCCCCGCGCTTCACGCGTCCCTGCACGGAGCGAGGGCTGGGTCAGTCCTCAGCTTGGCTGCTCGCGCGTTCCACGTCAGCCCGAAATACGTGATGAGAAAGGGGTGCCCGTGCCCGGGATGCGGCCGCTGACCACGCAGAGCTCCCAGCCCTGATGGGGCCGGACGATGAAGCATTCCCTCTTTTTCCTGGGCGGTGATGGCGAGCAGTAGTGCTGTGTGGTGCTTTGGCATCCATTTTAGACCTTTAAAAATTTTGAACAAATTTGTTGTTCATCACAGTGGCAGGCAGATAAATAAAATATATTGGGAGCCATTTGTACTGTAACTAAAGCCCTAAATTTATAGAGGGAGAGCGTAGCAAATGACAACTTAGTCACAGCACATGAAAGACTGGAAATGAGGCTTTGCATTTTTACCTGATCTTTGAGGAGACTGCACCGGCTTCTCCAGGCTGGGGACAGGTAAGAGGAGATGCTCGGAGGCTCCGCCGGGGAGCCCAGCCGGCCGAGGGGAACGCAACCCAGCCGGGAAGCGCTGAAACGTCTTTCAGGTGAGCCGTTAAATCTGAAACGCTGTAACTTGATTATTCCCCCTCCGGATTCCCTTTGACGAGCTCCTCCATTTTCAAAGAGTTACACAGGATTTAGCCCCATGCTGGCTTTTGTGTGAGTTGCGTGGCTAAAATTGCATGCGGTTCTTTGAAAATTTCAGAGCCGGCGCTTTTCCCCGAGATGGACAACTGTTTTATTTCTCTTGACAGAATAGGTAGAACGAACCAACACTGCCATTCGTGGAGGAATCTTTTTGCTCTCGGTCTTGGAATGGCTGACACGTCTTTCAGGTGAGCCGTTAAATCTGAAACGCTATAACTTGATTATTCCCCCTCCGGATTCCCTTTGACGAGCTCCTCCATTTTCAAAGAGTTACACAGGATTTAGCCCCATGCTGGCTTTTGTGTGAGTTGCGTGGCTAAAATTGCATGCGGTTCTTTGAAAATTTCAGAGCCGGCGCTTTTCCCCGAGATGGACAACTGTTTTATTTCTCTTGACAGAATAGGTAGAACGAACCAACACTGCCATTCGTGGAGGAATCTTTTTGCTCTCGGTCTCTCCGGCACCTTTAATCTACGCACCTCAAAGAGCTGCG
>NW_008824763.1:543828-546301 GCF_000699105.1 Pygoscelis adeliae | reverse complement strand
GTAGGGGATGAATGGCGACGCTGGAGGACTCGGTGGAAAGCCACTGTGGCTAGCGAGTAATCTCGGTTCCCTTTGCCCGTCTTGGTGAAAATAAGAAGGGGTGGTTGATCGCTGTTTTTGTAAACCATCCGAAAACAGCTTCTACTGTAACTTCTTCTGCAACGGGTATAATTGATGTCAGTTACTGAAAATTAGCCGCAAGTCATCGGGCGACGTTGTATCCTCTAACGCCATTCCCAATAGCGGCAACGGGAGGACTAGCGCTGATTTGCAGCGGGACCGGCTCGATCTCTGGCCCGATGCTGTAGCAGCAACTGCTGCTCATCCACGGATCTGCAGCTTTTTCATGCTACTGAATGCCGGTTGGGGCACAGCGAAACGCACCGCCCAGAGACCGTGTTGCAGGAGGGTAGAGTCCAAATGGACCGTATCGTTCTCCTGGTGCCCGTCTCTTTCTAAGTGCGTTTAAAACCCTGGGTTTGGCTCCGTCTCTGGAAGTATACCACAGATTGGAGTCCTCGTTTTTAAGTGCATTTCTGCTCCCGATTTAAAAGCTGAATTAACAAACAATTGATTATCGGTTTTAAAATGCAAAAACACCATCTGGTCCTTGAGATGTGCTAAACCGCGGCTGGGGGGAGCAGGAAGGAGACATCTGAAGGATCTCCGCAAGTGGCACGGGCGAGGCTCCTGGGAGAAATTCCCGCTGCTCATAACCCCTACCAAGGCAGGCGAGGAAGCTTGATCTTTCACACGGGTGCCTCTAAATCTTCAGCTAGCGGCCTGCCTCTCGCCCCTCGGATGGGTTCGGTTCCAGGGCGCGGCGGCGTTTCAGTCCGCGACGCCAGCGGCACAGAGACCAGAGCACGGTCCCACGAGTGCTCCTCGGTCACAGGCTCCTCTCGTCTCCCTCGTGCCACGTGCCGGAGGGACGTCCGTAGGCATTGAAAAACCCGAGGGCCGTCGAGGGCCGTGGCATGCCCCCAGCCTCGCCTCCGGAGCGGGCGCGGAGTGGCTTTCCCCCCCTCCGGAGCGGGCGGGGAGTGGCTTTCCAGCATCCTGCATCTCCTGGCGGCTTCCCTCGGGAGACGGGTCGCAGCGAGCCTCAGAAACGAGCGGCTGCTTGTCAGCGGGACGTGTCACTCGGGGAGCAGCCTTGTCATGTAATGCCCGGCATTATATCAGCTGTGTTGGTGGGTCAGGCCAGCCCTCATCGGCCCTTTCTGCCCCCCGGCCCCCCTCGCTCCCTCCTTCCCACCACCGCTCCGCGTTAGCCGTCTGCCCCCGGCTGCCTGTGACTTGATTTAATGCGGCTTTCAGTCACTGCCAATGGGGCTCGCGCTTCAATATCGTAACTGCTAAACACACTGTGACAAATAATCTGAGGCTAAGCTTCCAGGACAGAGGAAATCGGTTTCCTCTTGAAGTTAAAGTTGATGCATAATGGAATGCAGTAAGATGTTTCCAGCAGGAACATCGCCAGTTTTCGTGCAGCTCGAGTCACTTTTTGCCTGCCGAACCAGACGTAGGAGGTTAGGGAAGTCATTTCCTAGAGTTCAGGATTTGCAATTTGCATTCCATAATCTCCCGGTCACTTAGCAGCAGATAGTTTGTCATGCTTTGTTTTAGCTGTTGTGATACTGATATTTATTATGCAAATTCTATTTCCTACTACTTATTGTTCCGCACCCTGTGAATACTTAAATGATTATAAACCTTTTTAGTTAATACGGGTTGTCTTTCAATTTGATGTTTGAGCCGCAGTGGGTCACAATGTACGATATTGTACAAAAGGGTTTAAACCGTGTAATTAAAAATAGACAGACAGGATAGCCGGGTGCCTAATGACACAGAGGCAAGCGGAGCTTCTCTGCAGAGCCGCTCAAGCCCGAGTTGTTGTTTACCAGCGCTCGAGTCCTTCTGGAGAGAAGGGAATTCGGCGTCGCGGGCGAGGACGAACGCCTTCTTACAAACTGGGGGATAAACCTGGCTTAGTTCCGTGATGACGGTGGCCCAAAACTCTGTCCCCGTGGCGCTTGCCGAGCGGGAAGGAGAGTCCTTCGGCACGTCTGTGGGGCACAAAGGCTCGCCGTCCCGGGAGACGTGCGGCCTTACAGCGCGGAGGGTCGTACGGGGCGGGGAGGGGGCGGGAAGGCTCCGAACCCAGTCCCGGGGAGCAGCATTTTGCGTTTTCTCGGGAGCCGGCGGGGTGACCCGGTTTCGCAATGCTGGGAGCGAAAGCTCTTCCCAGCCCCACGGTGTGACTCAACGCTTGCCCCGAGCGGTTTTGACTTCAGGCTTGGCAGGAGACGGGATGATGAAGTTAAACTGACAACCCACCTGCCTCAGGTTAACTTGGAATAACCTAATTAATAACCTTAGAGACATTTGACATCCTCTGCGTTTCCTCTGTTGATGCTTGTGCAGGCCCGTCCTATTTCTGGCGTCGTAGGTGGGAGGGAGGACTCGGTCC
>NW_008824763.1:539466-541419 GCF_000699105.1 Pygoscelis adeliae | reverse complement strand
CGGCACGGCGTGCCGCCTCGCCGGTGTTGCATCGCTCCTGCACTGAGCCGAGTAGCCGCAGGAGGGACTTGCGCTTGTGTCTGATGGCTTTGATAAAATACTCCTCCTTAATGCCACTTTATATTTACAGTGTGTCACTGGAGAGGCACAAGGCTTCATTTACTGGCTTGCGCGACGAGAGGAGCGAGCGTTATTTGCCCGGGACGTTTTGGGAGGAACAAGAAGGCCATTGAGCGATCTGTTGAATTTCGCTAATAGGAAAAGGGGGGGATAAAGGAGCGGGCAGCCTGGCTGAACAAAGAGCTTTATTCATAGGCGTGTTGTACATGCTTTCCCCGGTCTTCCCCAATGGCCTTTCTGGTAGGATGGGGGGGGGGGGGGGAAAGCCGGTGTCATTTTCGGCTCGCTCTCCCTCTGCGAGAGGTCGGCGTCCTCCAAACGGGGCCGGGGGCTCCTGCCCGAAGGCCGGCTCCGCCGCCGAAGATTGCTCTGTGTCTTAAGGGTGCCGCTCGCCGGGTTTCGGAAGTCTGGAGGGGCGACTCCGTTCTCCGAATTCAGCCGTTCCGCAGCGTCCGTTGAGGGCAGCCGGCAGCGATGGAAACGAGCCATCGGTGTCGGCTCTTTTCATTGCGAGATGGGGAAAACACTCGTGTCGCTTCAGTACGACTCGTCTGCGCCTAGCAGCAGACGCCCAGATGTTTACGTAGTTGATGTCTTCTCCTCCTAGTTTTTCAGATGTTTTGTCGCAAGGTGCTTTCTGTGGAATTCGTGGTTGGTTTAGCTCGATGCGTGGTGAGCTGCCCCCCGGTTTGACTCGGAGACCCCGTCATTGACAGACGCCTGAATTAAAAATGAAAGCCCGGTTGCAGGACAGCCGCCTTCATTCTTTGTTTTGCTGTCTGGCTCGTAATGCCTCGCCTCGCGTTTCGAAACCCCTTTTTTTTTTTTTTTCCTTTTTAAAAAGAGCTGTTTTTAACTGGAGGCTGCTGTGATCCTCCGGTAGGGTAAGCCTGTTAATCACCGCCCAGCTAACGGGCATAGCGACGCGATGTAGACTAGCGAAGCAGCTGAAGAGAAACAAAAGCGGGGTCGGATGCCGAATTAAAGCGACTGGGCCCGACCTGTGCGGTTGGGGTTTTCCAGCGGGTGAAAAGCACCACACAGCGCGAGTTGAGATTGCGACCGCTGCCGTTAGAAGATAGCTATCTCGTGGCTTTGGTGCTCTGTCGCGAATCACAGGATGAAACCCCGGACCTCCTGCTGTAATGCCTTTTAGGCAAAATTTCCTTAAGGCCGAAGAACTCGACTCTCTCTCCTCCCCCCTCCCCTTTTCAAAGCTATTGATTTGTTAGCTTCGGTACTCTTGGAAGAGAAAATTAGTGTTGTGGCAGGAAAAGCCTTGCGGTGATTGCGGAGTGCTGTCGTGGCGTCTCCCGTACAGGTCGCTACCCGAGGCACGACGGTGCGAGTGCCGTATCGCCACCGTGGGGGCATCCCATGATCCGGAGCGGGCTTTGGAGCGTGTCGTGATGGCTTGGCTGCCCGCTGTAAGCGGGGGTAACTGGAACGGCGATGGGCAGCGCTTGGGCTCGCTTTAAACTAAGCCGGTAACTCGAGACGAATCTGTGCGTTTCTGTGGCTCCTTTTTTTTAATCTGATCTCGATGCTTTACAGTTAATTAAACTTCATAACACCGCTGTGAAGCCGGGAGAGAGCTGAGGAACGATTTGAGCTAATACTGAGAGGCAGTCAGCGCTGGGGTGGAACGCAGCATCTGTCTAACGGTGCAGAGCAACGTTGCACGGCAGTTTAGAAAGAATAACTTTCCAGCTGAAGCCGTGGGAGGCGTCGGCATCGGGCTGCAACCCAGCCGTGGCACAGAGGTGCGAGAGGTGGTCGCAGTTGTAGTCTCCGTACCTGCCGACACCAAACAAGCCCCGCATGCGGCGGGGC
>NW_008824763.1:532308-539340 GCF_000699105.1 Pygoscelis adeliae | reverse complement strand
CGGACTTGGCTGAGCTCCGGCGTTGAAAAACACGCGGTTGCGTTCTGCATGCAATGCAAACACCGGAGGAACGTTGCAAGGAAGGGGCTGGTAAATAAAGCGATCCATCTGGGTTGCAGCTTGGGCTCATTTGTCTTGCATGTAGGCAGTCGAGCGCAGGTTTTTAAGCATGACAATCTGGCTTGGAAGCCACTGCCAAGGAGGCTCCCGTGCCTCCCAAAGACGGGAAGACTAGGAGACGGCTCCGCTCCACGCACGCTCTGCACGGAGGAGGGGGCAGTTGTCGGCACCTTTGGCTGGACGGCCACCGTCAGTATTTACTGGCCGTGGGGATGCTCCTCTGCACGGGCGGCTGCTGTTCGTCTCGCCGGGGGGGGGGGGCGGACAGGAGGGTGGGGAGAGGGTTTACGCTCCTCGGGGGAGCGAGCCGCAGGCCTTATCGGCGGCTGGTTTGCTGATGCTGCCTTGCTGTTTTCTTTGTCTGTCTTCCACTGCCTTTCCTGGGTGTGTAAATAAAGAAGGGCTTTGTAACCACACAGCTCTGACTCGGTAGCCCAGGGTGGCTTGGCGTGCCTTCCTCCGGCCGTGCCAGAACTAAAGACACGTTCGTGGGGCGACGGCATGATGCGGACGTGGTCTCTGCCCTATTGCTGGACTAAAAATGGGTCAGCTCTTTAACCCTGCGCCTGCCCGAGGCCATCCGGAATAAAACGTTTCTTTCAGCCTGGATATGCCGTCTGTTTGCAACGACCGTTTAAATGTTCCTAAGAATGCGTTTGCTCAAAAAAAAAAACAACAACCAAACAACTTCCTGACGTTGTACTTAAGCAGATTTTTCTGGATGTTTCTGCTTAATGCCAGTTTTTGTAGAGATTGTTGCCACACTTCTTTCAAAAGGGGTTTTGACGACCTGTACCTCTTCTGGTTTTTGATAGCATGTGGCAGTACTTCTGTCTCGAATGCAGGGGCTCCCTGTGTCCGGAAAGTTAACGTTTCCTCCTGTGGTTGAGGGAGACGGGATTTTAGCAGAATCCGGAGGCTGCGAGTGTAGCGCAGGCTGTAAGTCTGCAGCGTTTGCTGCAGCTGGAATTCGGCCAGTAAGTAAACACTTACGCAGTGGTTTGAGAGCACAAGCAAAGCTGGACGTGCAATCCGTATCTCTTCTGAGAAATTGGATGCTACGTGGAAAGGGAGGGGGGAAAAAAGAAAAAAAAAAAAAAAGTTGTGTTTGTTTCTCCCGGGAATATTGTGTGCTGTTCTCCGTGGCACAAACCCACCGGCACTAAATAAAGAGCCTGTTTGGAAACCTGCAATGAAGGAGAGACCCTAGGTGGAATGTTGTAATTATGAGTGGTATGCACTTGTTTAAGTTCCATAAATCAGTTGCTTTCCTGGAGATTTAATTGCATGCTGCAGCTAGCAGCTGCTGTTGTGGTTAATGGGGAGCTGCACCACGGGACGCTTTGAAGGTCGTCCAGCGCTGGCTTGGACGCTTTGGTGGGCTTGGCTTCGAGGGGAGCGTGCTGGTGAAAAAGGGTGTTTTTTGCATTCGTGGCAGGCATTTTTTGAGGGGAAAATACCGCGGGGCTTCAATCAGAACTTTGGTAACTGCGTCGCGAGGGAGCTTGTCGGCTGGGGCACACGTCGGTGCGTGGTAGCTGGCCCACGTCGCTCCGAGATGAGCTGGCGTTTGCGGTTGAGCCATGGGCTGAATTTAGATATTCCAGTTCTTAATTGGCAAGTGCAGAAAGAGCCCTGGCTGCAAGTGCTGCGGGTGCAGGCTGGCTCCTCTAACGACCCTTGCCTGCACGTGACTGGTGTCCGCCTGGTTTCTCCCAGCCTTTTCTGCCATAACAACAGTTTTTCTCCTTCCTCGTGTACTCGTTGCCTCTTGAACTTGTTGTCTTTCCTGCTCTGTTGCACATCGGGTTCTCGCCTTAAGTCTTTGTGTGGCAGTGGAGGTGGACGTTAGGGAGCACTGCAGTGTGCGCTGTGCGGTGCTGCATGGGACTCTTGAAAACCTGGCTTTCGGGTCAATCTGATTCACCCGTTCCAAATATATTAAAGCGAGTGATAAAAATACATGGGGAGCCGCGGTGGTTCTCGTAATTGATGCCGAACTCCTACCACGTGCTCACCCACCCTATGCGGTCGGTGGCTTTCTTGTTGTATTTAAAACACTCGACTGGATTGTGCCAGGAACTTTTATTGGCCTGCACGCCTAGTTATTTTCAATCGACGATGTCCCTTCGCAGGGTTGGGCCAGCGTGCTATTTTTACCCTATGGTTTGGCTTTAATTGATTACGTTCTTCTGTGGTTTCAAAACTTGAGTATTAAAAACATTCTGACCTTCCTGAATTCTCAAGGTGAACCTATTCTAAGACTTGAGACCCCGTTAAGATGCTGGTGTAAAGGATCAAAGTGTGACACTTAAGCACACCGTGTTGCTCAGAAACGTAAAACTTCCCGTGGGCTGTAGCTTAACTGAAAAAAATCTCTTTAGTTTTGATTTTTCGTTTTTTTTTTTTTTTTTTTTTTTTTTTTTTTTTGTCACTGGAAATGCTGGCAGCTTCTCGGCGTTTTCCGTTTGCCGACAGTCGCACGTGTAGGTGCTGCCTTCTGGCGGGTTCGTGATGGGCTTGGCTCGGTTTTTTCCTTCTGAAGTAGCGCTGCCTATTTTTGTGGGTCCCGCCTAAACAGTGAAGTCCGTGTCGCCCCCTCCCCTCCTCTTAGTGGCAATGCCAGTCCAGTGCAAATACCGGAGAGAAAATGGGCTCTGAAGAGCACGCGGTGGCGAGCACTTTTTAAAACCCAGGTGTCTGTTTTTGGCAGCGGGAAATGGTTGTGTTAGAAACTTACTTACTTTCTCTGCCAAGGCCGGCTCTGAAGCTTGCCCTAAGCAGTTAGGTTACTGGCTCGATTCTTCAGTAGGACGGCAAAGCTGCGGCGCTTGTATGATGGGGGCTAGGCGATGGAAACGATGGTGGACAGCGATCTCTACCTGCGGAGCAGCGAATGGAGCCGTCGGAGCCAAGGCTGCCCACGGGACCGGCGCTGCCTCCTAAAGTTATGCTTGGGCTTGGCAAGAGCCGGGTATGTAAAGCCCTGGGTTCAGGTTACGGCTGCGAATGAACCTCTTTGATCTCGTTGAGCCCTTTTTTAGCAGTGTTAGTAAGCGCCTGACTCTGATTTATAATCTCTTCAAAGGTCTGCTTCCAGAATGGAAATGTCAGTGTATTCCCCGAGCCGTCAGCAGGTCTCTCAAGTCGGTTTTCTCTGGGGTGGACTCCGGCGGCGGTGCTCTCCCGTTCACAAAGATGTACTCAAGGGCTAATCCAAAACACGACGCCTCTTGTGAGCTTGGACCTAAGATGTCTCAAAATTTGGTGCGGGAACACGCCTTTTTGTTAGCGCAGCGACGCTGCCGGTAGCTACGATCCCTTCGTGGACAGCACGAGAGCCAGTCGGGACTTGGCAAGCCCCAGCGGGAGAGGTCTGAGCGCCCTCGCCGCCAGGGGTGGGCGGCTGGATGGGGCCCTCGGTACCACCAGCCTGCGCGACGCCTCCGCCTGGGAGGCGGGTGTGCCCCAGGCCCCTCCATCCACTTTATTCCGTATCCCTTCTCCGAAGCGTGACAGGGAAGGAAGACATATCAAGCGGCGAAGTGATGCTCCCCTCCCTCCCCTGCTCCCCACCGTGCAGTAATGGAAGTAGGAGCCGGAGTCTGCCGCATCAGAAGAGGGATCAGAGTAATCGGATCAAGCATGAGAAACCGCTTGTTGCCGCTTTTCTGTTTTTTAAATGAGGCTGCCTGGCAGCTTCCCTCGCAGAACTCTTAAATATGTTAAGCTTTGGAGCCGGGGTTACAGCAAAGTAGGGCTCTGCTGAAATGGGGCTAGGAAGAAAACTTTCTTTGCGCGGCCTGAGCATTACGTGTAGCCTCTGGGCTAATTTGCACAAATAATGGTGTCTCATACCCGCCCAGCCCTTACTTTGTCGCCGAGAAGCCGAACGTTTGTCCATCACTGAATTGCAGAGAGCGCACTCTCGCTTGGCGCACTTCATCGCGGTAATGCTTTTCGGAGGTGCGGTCCGTGACGCTGATAGATCTGCGACCTTGAGAAAGCGCGGTGGCTTTCTGGAAAGCCGTTCCCCACCCCGGCTGCCCTGGTGTGGCACGGGGTAACGTTGGGGCAACAGCTGCCCTTTGTCCGCTGGAAGGTGTTGAAACGGAACGGCTGGATCAGGCCCCGGGGGGGTGGGGGAAGCTGCTGGCTCTGGTTTATGGCTCCACTGCAAAGACTTCTCCTCGTTACGCGGGCTGTTTCTGCGCCGGCCGGAGGCGCGTGGACGTCCACCCCAGTCCTTAACGTTTGCGGTGCTCTGCAGCATCAAGACAGTCACTTACCCCCACAGCCGCAAAGCTGCGGTGCCTTTGGTTACACGGTCACGTTTGCTCAGGCATTTTGCATGGATTAGCTCAATTGGTTGAGGTTTGTAGAAGAACGGCAAGTATCGTTTTCTTTGCTTTCCTGAAGCGGAAGGTGATGTCGAACTTGGTGCTGGGCGCTGCAGATACGGTGGCTTGCTTTCAGGGGTGCTGCTCTAAAAGATGCCAGTCGGGTCTTTTACAACGCTGATGCAGTGAGGTTGATGTTGGACAAACCCAAGTCGCTTAAGCGTACAGGACAAACGCAGAAACCCTCTGTCGCTCCATGGAGTTGGCTTATGAGGATGGCCAGCTAATTCTAACTGGTTTCGTTGTGAGGGAGGCCTGAGATATTCGCATTTAGAGAACTGTTGCTGTACCTTGGTTTGTTTTGGATTGACGCGCTAAGCGATTTTGCTTGAAAACATGATTTGAGCTCTCTGTCTGCGCTCCCATCGCCTGCCCCTTCGATGTCTTTATCCACAGTAGCTAACGTTGGACGTAGGTTATGGGGTTGGGAGCTCAGTAGAAGCAGGGAAGCTCCGAAGAGTTGCCCCTCCTGCTTTCCCCGGTCTGTATAAAATTAGGCGCTATTTTGAGCTGACGTGAGGATAGGCAGTGCCACGCACTGCATGAGCTCTTTTTAACAAGGAAGAGTGCCGCGTTCTCTTAGGTGTCAGCAGCTCTTTAAAAGCATTGGCTTTTCCTGCCTTTCTTGGGGGGAAGGCTTCTGGATAACTTGGTAACGTTGCTTGGCGCTGAGATCCCCAGCGACGGCGTTTTTCCTTCTCGTTTCCTGATGACAGCCTGACTGGGCTTCGTGGCGTTGGGTTGGAAAGCCGGCTGAACAAACATCAGGACGGTGAATGCTTGTCATCAGGGGAGCGTCAGCTTTGTCAAACGGAGCTTGTGGAGGACGGTTTGGGTTCGTTGGGACGGTTCGGAGCAAGCCTGCTTTTCCGGGACGGGTGCAGCAGGAAGGAAACAAAGCGAAACCCCCGCTTGCCACGTGAAGCGCTTCCAAGGTGTCGGGGAGAATCTAGGTCAGTTTGACAGCAGCTCTAGTTCTCTAGGCAGATGAATTTTTCTGCCACCCTCCTTTTTTACCATGCTGTGCAGAGTCCGGAGAAGCTACGTGCGCTTCCTTAGGGCCTGTCGGCCGACGGGGGCCCAAATTAAATTGATGTGCGGGAGCGTTTTGATTTGCAGTTGAGCAGTGGGCGTAGGCGCCCTGCTGAGCCAGCCGGTATTTCCTTGGCTCTTCCGCAAACTAATCCCCGGCGCCTTGCTTCTCCTGGACGCGGGTAGCGGAGCAGAGGAGGATGCCCGTGCTCAGTGCCTGCCGGTGGACGAGGGGGAAGCGGAGAACCGCGGACGGAGCAGGGTGGTTTGTCAGGCTGCGTGCCGTCCCTACCCGTGCCGTATCGGTGCAGCACGCTCCTAGTCCCTGGATCTTGTAGATGCTTACAGCGACTCACGGTAGGGATGAGGCGAGACCCACTGAACTTGCTCCTGCTTCTTGTCCGTAGTCGCCATTGAAGCGCGGATGCACGGAAAGATTTTTCTGGGTGTGTAAAAACCGAGTGTAATTTCTCCTTTTTCACTTAACTTTTCACTTCCGACCTTCGTTTCTGAACAGTTTACCGTCTGCTCAAAACGAAGACTTGCGCTGTGTCGCTGGGAGAGCGTATCTGTAGTGTCGTGATACACGGCTGCTTTGTCTGCCGCATAGCAGTTAAGGACCGTTTTTCCTCCTCCTTGCTCAGCTTCTGGTCTGAAAGTGGCTCCGAAAGAGGCATTACTCGTTAACCTAGTAGGCAGAGCTACTAAAAGTGACTCCCACGCTGAGGTTTTCGAGCTCCGTCCACATACAGCTTCTGGTTCGATTTAAAGGTCTTACACTCTTAATCGTTCATATAATCTTTAACAGAACGTACACATTTAATCAACTCTCCCTGAATCCATACTGCCAGATATTGCTTCTTCAGCATGTGAAGCGCATTCGCATCTCTTCTCGGTAAGAGCGAAGGTTAAAGCGGGGTAGATAGGAGATGAACGCTGTTCCCTTCGGACATCTGCAGGGAAAGGGGGAGAAACTTGTAGGCGAGAAGTAAAGAAAATACTCAGAGGCAGATCATTTATTGCTATATAGGAATATATGGAGCCTTGTAAACAGAGCGTTTATAGCAAAACCAATGATGCAGCTTTTACATCGCCCTGGGAGAACTTCGGATGCACGATTATAGGATGCCTCTCTCCTCCAGGCTCTCTTTGGTAAATTGGATCTCAAGTTTTCAAGTACGTTAACACAACACGATGTAGGTGGAACGCGACTCTGGGAGGTGCACGCGGTATGTCGGATAAGGCTGTCTTTGCTGGGGTACTTTTTTTTCAATTTTGGGTTGAGGTTGGGTGGGTCTATTGATCCTCATTCCTCTTTGAGATGGGGGCGGTTGTCTTAAATATGACTTCAGTGGTTCCTATAGAATGACTATGTTTAATTCCTTGCAAGAGTGTCTCATGGACGCTCTCGGGGGGGGGGAAGCACCTCTGAAATGGGTATCTTTTCGTTTTGAATTGGTTCCTAGGATTGTAAGGAATT
>NW_008824763.1:526187-532256 GCF_000699105.1 Pygoscelis adeliae | reverse complement strand
GGTGGGGGGGGGGGGGGGGGGGGGAAGCACCTCTGAAATGGGTATCTTTTCGTTTTGAATTGGTTCCTAGGATTTGTAAGGAATTCAAAGGCAGGCAGAGGGTAGGTATTGAAGCAACTTGTCCCCGTTTTTCTGGAAAATACACGGATCCTGTGGAATAGAAGCCAAGCTCTGGGAGGCTGTTGCGCGCGAGTTAACCGCTCTCATGGCATCGACCGGGGCCGGGTGAGCCCTGGGTGCTTCCTTCGGCTTTGCGGTCAGTGGCTGGTGGGTGGCCCCGGTTTCTCGTTGCCTTCAGCAATTTCGCCAGCGCTGTCGGTATTTCTTTCTCACCGTGCGGGGTTTTGTGTGTTTAGTCTCCTCTTGGAGTGGCTTTTTTCAGCCTTCATTGGTCCAGATGATCAGCATGCAGAGGAGAGCTGGCTCGTATTTACATGATTTAGTTGTAAATATGGTAAGTGTTGATAGATATTGTTGTCATAAGTGCTTACAGCTACTGGACTGATTACTGAATTTCTTATGTGAAAATCCGTACAAGCTATGCATACGAGCAGCTTCCCGAGGGAAGTGCCTGAAATGAGCTTGTGGTTTCCGTGTAGAAATCAAACCCTCGGTGTGGCTGGAGTGGGTGAATTTCTTGGGGAGGTATTGTCTGGCAACAACTGGGGATCCGAGGCTGTAACGAAGGAAAAACGAAAGGTTCTTGTGTCGTGTGCACCCCCCCCTTTTTTTTTTCTTTTGTGGGAACAGATACCATTCTGTGGAATAACTATTTGGGGATGATAACGCGTAGAAAACATCTGTAAGGTTATAGACAGCGGGCTCGGGGTGAGTGATGCTATTTGTTGCCACTGGGGTTGAAGGAAGAAACGCGTTACTTGCTGGCAGTTTCCTTTTAATTGACTAATACGCTCTGCTCGAACTACCGTTGCTCGGTAGTATTGCTTCCAGAATGCTTTACATACCTACCTAGATCCCTTGCTTTTGCAAACGAACGTTCCTGGGAAACGTCCCTCCAAATGCCAAAAGCCTGGATCTGGCAAAAACCTCTCCCCGGGGGGTGTGGATTGCAGAGGGCTCTCTGCAGCCTTAAGACACGTCTTCACGTTGCCGAAAACCTTTGGTTCTTGTGCGTTCGGCCAGCGGCAACGAAAATTTGGGGGTTGTAACTTGAGGTTTTGAGGTAATTTAAGGTGGTAAAGGTAATTACGTCGAAAAACACACGGGGAGGGAGAAGCAGGTCGTGTTGCGTGTGGAGGGAGAGTATAGATGTGACTGGCTTTGCCCAGCCACGGAGACCCACCCCCCACCCCCCCCAAGCTTGCTGGCGCTAGAAGCGGGGACTTGGATTCCAGGCGGTGACGGTGCCTCCTGCCTCGCGTGGGTTTATCTTGCCAGCTGCCGGGCGCTGGAAGCCCTGGGCCCGCAGGCAGTGGCTTGAAATCCGCACGCTCCTCAACAGTCAAGAGTTTGTGGCGCTGCGAGGCGGTGGTTGGAGGTGCAGTCGGTCCACCAGCTACGTACGATGCACTGGATGCCGAATTTAGGGCGTAGATAAAAAGTCTCTCCCCGCCCTAGCGTCCTTTTCTGCGTAATACTAACATTTGAAGTCTTGCGTATCTCGCGGCGGCTTAGGCTACGTGAAGAAAACCCGGGAGCTGCGTCCCGGTTCTTACGGCGTTGGTTTTTCTTCACGGCGCTGTACGTGTGAAGTGGGAAGCAGCGCTGCCGTGCCCGCTGCTCGGTGGATGTATTTCTCCGTTCAGAGCTGCTTCCGTGGGAGTACAGACAAGTTGGAAGGAATAGCTGTTCCCTCCCAGGCAAAAGCTGTCCCTCTGGTGGGAGGTGGAGTGGCTTGTCTGGATTCGTGGCACAGTTCGGCAGTTTGTTTGCCTTTCGGCCCCTTGATTCAGGACTGTTTTGCCTTAAGGGGGGGAAAACAACAACAGCAACAACAAAAAAGCGCCTTCACTTGCGGGGTCAGGAGAAAAGGGAGAATAGGAACCCCGAGTACTTAGTATGGGCAGCGTAAGCTTTGCCGAGTCACGCATCCAGATGGATTACATGAGGAACTTGACATCTTGTTTAAAAACAAATCATTCATTATGTAGCAATGAATAATCAAGCATTACAGTTTCATCTCTGGAGGTTCCTTTTTTTGGTTGGAATTTTGATAGTTCAGTAATTAAAAGCTGAAAGCTATTACACTGTCTACATGTTGATCAATTGGTAATTAAAAAGTTGATGATAGATACTGTGTTTCACGGGACTGGTTTGTTACGATCTGATTTCCTTAACGTGTTTTGAAAATTGTCATTTAACTTAGCACTTAAGCATTTTTCAATGTTCACGGACTATTTTACTTGGATCTTATAAATGCCTTTAACTCGCCAAGGTTTGCTTACGGTACTTTGAGATCCTAATGGATCACAGGATTTTAATGTGATGGGAAAGGTTGGTTTTCTCCCCACCTACTGCAGCACCTTTCAAGCCTGTGTCCGTGTCCCTCCTCTGGTTACTATATCGTTCTCGGGCTGTTATAGCCTTAACTTGCTGTGGCAGATTTCTGGGGCTGGCTTAATCGGCCTGAATCCGAGGCAAAACCTTAAGCGTTCTCGAGGTATGACCCTTGTCGTAAGATTCGTTCCCGGTAAGGGTCATCCAGCTTTCCTGCCGGCTTCTTGATCTGCACCTGATGTCAAAGCGCTAATTGGGGCGGAAGCGACTCGGGCTCTTGGGCCGCCGGGTTGACTAAACCGCCTGCGTTTTCCCTGCAGCGACGATCCCTCAGGCCGGGGCGTACGTAGTGCGGGTTGTTGCACGAGCATCGTGGCTCAAGCACAGCCCCGACGCCCTGTCCTCTTCAGGGTGGTCCTGTCAGATGCGTGGCTGGGACTCGTAAGGGGTTCGGGGATCTTCAGTGGAAGAACTATCGAAATACGGCGTAATTTTAAATTGGAGAATCTGGTCAAATTGTTTAGCGAAGGGACAAATAATACTGACGAGTAACAGGGTTGAAAAGCGGAGTGCTGTCTTGCAGTACCAGGATGGTGGGTTGCACGGGACAGCTTGTCCTGCCGTAGCAGCTCCCGCTTTCTGAGCTTCTGGCTTCTCTGGTCGACGGATATTTGAAAAGCCTGTAGCTCTGCTGAGCCCCTCGCGGCCGAGGGGAGGTTGGAGGTAAGTTTGATAGTACAATCGGGGA
The DNA here is from genome assembly GCF_000699105.1 of Pygoscelis adeliae. Lineage (NCBI taxonomy): Eukaryota > Metazoa > Chordata > Aves > Sphenisciformes > Spheniscidae > Pygoscelis > Pygoscelis adeliae. The sequence goes on along the minus strand of NW_008824763.1, from coordinate 529,051 downwards.
TAAAGCGGTGCAAAATGAAGGAAAACTCTGTTGGTAATGGCCTCCATGATGGAAGATTCATTGCTTCAGGAGTCTAATCTGAGACCGAAATGAAGCCCCAACCTGACGCGCTTCAGAGCGTAATGCAAGATTTACTGCTCTGCCACGCTCCAGAGATAAAAAAAAAAAACCCAAACAAAAAAACAACCACCCTCCAAACCACCCTTCCTTCGCTTGCAAAACTTAGGGGAAAAACCAGGTTTTTTTCCTTCTTGTGAGTAGGAGAAGGAGGGGGGAAAAAAAAAAAGGGTTTTTGCCGTGCGTTTGCAAAGTCACGCAGAGTCCTTCTTTTTCTGGTGCTTACGGCCCCGCTACTGGCAGGGAATCGGTGAGGGTGGACTGTTCGGGGGTGGTTCTGGCGTACGATGCCGTGGCTGGGGAGCGATATTCGCCCTGCCGAGCCCACGGGCTGTACAGGCGTTAGGTGAGCTCGCCTGGAGCAGCTCGGCGCGAGTTCGGCGGCCTGAAGGCTGCCGCCGGACGGGTTCTGCCGGGTCAGAAATCCTTCTAGAGCCGTCCTTGGCTGGGCTGGCGCGGGGCTGGCACCGCGCCCTACCTGAGCTGCAGCCCTGGCACCGCTTCACTGGATTTGGCGTGGAAGTAGAGAGCCCTTGGAGATCCCTGCCAACCTGATCTAGTGGAAAATACCTTCCCATCGCTTAATCTGGCAATCTCGAATAAGCCTGGAAAGGCAGGCAAGGCTTTGCTAACCGCAGACCTGAGAAGATGCCTGATTTGGGCCACGAGTCTCTCCTTCACGATACTGCGTCTTCAGCGCTGGGATGCTTCCGAGGGGCCAGAAGGCGAAAGCCCGGGCGTTGGATCCCTCGGAAGGGCGAACCCCTTCCCAGCTCTCGCCTCTGACCGGCGGGACGTCCTTCTGTGCTGCGAGACAGAGCGATCTGCGTCCTCCTGATGGTATAAACGCCTGTAATGGCTTCGCCCGCTCCTCTGGGACACGGGCAGCAGTGGAAATGGCCGAGTTCGGCAGGAGATGAAGACGTGACATCGCTATTAACGCCGACGCCTTCTGGAAAGCCCTAGGTTTAAAAAGCACTCTGTCCTTAGACACTTGTTGCTCTGTGACAGCTGGTTCCAGTAATTTGTTTTTATAGGGCAGTTTGTAGTAAATGAATGACACGTTGAATATTTTACTGAGATTTTAGATTATCTAAAGAATACTTTCCGGTTTACTAATTGGTCGATAATGCTGAGTACGTTTGATGTTGACATGAGCAAATGGATTTAAAATGATTTTGAAGCGAGCCTCGTTAAAAGATGCTCTAATTCAGTCAACGGGAAATGTCAACTGATGTGTCTGTGCGCGCGCTCTTGGACCGGATTGTGGCAGGGTCGGAGTTTTTGTAGGTCTCTATTAGTTACAGGCAAGTACACTGCTGCGTGTGGCTGTTGCTAAGTCTCGTCAAATTCTGGATGACAAATTCTGTGAGTCGCCTTTGTTAGAAGGCGGTAAGTGTGAAAGCTGAGTAATTAGTGATCTTGCAGAGTTCCTTTTGGCCTTCGATGAGCCATCCTCAAGCAGGCGAGGGTGGGGAGGCCTCTCGTCGTCAGTCTCTTTCTGAAAAATACCTAAGAGAGAGAAAACCAGTTGCAAATGCAGGTGACTGGAAGGTGTGCCCGGGTTGATAACGATGCCCAGTTGAGTTTTTTTGTGATCTTATGTGAGCCGAGACGCAAGTCGTCCGACGCAGCCCTGGCAGAGCTGGGGCTGAAGCTCCGCGTTCCAGTCCGAGCCGCTGCTGAAGCTGAGCATGCCGCTCGGCGTGTGTAATATTTGTAGTGCTGAGAAAGGGAAGCAGAAATCCTGTAAGAGGGCCAGCTAGCGCATTTATTTTGCCATGATGCACAGGGCTGTTGTTGGCAAAGGTAATCAGATCTTCAGGGTAGATTCTGATGAGCAGTGACAGTCCAAAAGCATCTCGGTTTTAATCCTAAGGAAGGAGGAGGATGTCGTCGTCTCCTCAGGTTTGTAATAAATCACTGTAGCGCCGCAGTACTCCAGGTCCCATTTATTGTAGATGAAGAGATATTTTTTTGGTGGGTTTGTTTTTTTGTTTACTTGCCCAGATTAGGATCTGCCTTTTTTGGGCCTTCCATCAAAAACATTAACTTCTCCCTCTCTCTGTGAATCTATGAAGGATGTTGCTTTGCTGTCTTGCAAATACTGCCTGAAGTTTTGAATTCATAAAACTGGATTTGCTTAGACCTCTTGTTTTCATTTCCTCAAGACAAATGCATGTGCAGCTCTGGCCCAGCGTTAACCCTTTTCTCTTTCAGGGAAAACGAGCTTCTCTGAAGCTTGGGAAGCGAAGGAAAGAATGCGTTGGAGACATGACTAACATATCAAATGCGCGCTATGTTGCACAAACCTATTACGGGTGTAGCATAATGTTCTCTCTAAAGAGATTCATGGCCGTTTGGGGGGGAGCGAGGAAGCAATCCTTTTCAGTAAATTGTGGCTGGATGCATATATTATTAAAGCAAAGCAGAGAAACTTAAATATCTCCTCCAGCATCCTTGTGCTTCTCTGCCATCGAGCCCCTCTCGTCGCAGCCGCCTGGCCTGCTTAGGGAGCACGGCGTTCACCGAAACAAGACTAATGGTTGATGGTACAAACGCTGACGGTTTTTGCTTCCCTTTCCCTTCTCTCCTCCTGTTTTCCAGAGAGCTGTGTGTGCCGATGACTTTGGCACCGTGTGCGTTGCACAGAGCCTAGTGCGCTGCAGCGTTCCTGTTTGCTGTGCCTTCTGCTTGTTGTTCTAGTCCGAACTGACAAAATCACTGCTCGTGTTAGGGGAAACCTT
>NW_008824763.1:517683-526171 GCF_000699105.1 Pygoscelis adeliae | reverse complement strand
AGCAACGATATGAAAAAGGGAGGGGATGAAGCTGATTTCCTTGGTATTTCTATGACGCCTGATTTCCTTCTGACACCCATGGGCCAACTCTTGGGGAATTATGTTTGGGGGGTGTGGGGGTGTCAGCAGATAAAAAAAAAATTGATTTGTATGCCAAATACTACATCTTGGCTATGAGAGATCATGGGGAAGCTTTATCAAAGATGATAGTTCTCTGGGGAAAAAAAAAATATGCCTCAACTCTAGCGCGCTTGGAAAACCTCAAAAGTTACGGTGCTCCTGTAAGGCGATTCGTTCTCAAAACGTATTGGATGCAGCGAAGTATAGGCACCAACATTAGGGGAACTGTAAGAATATTTGACCAAAAAAAAACCAAACCCAACACAAAACAAGAACGAAAGACGCCCCCACACCAAAAAAGATTTGTCTGACTTCTCTAAGTTGAAACGGAGTGGTTTTGGATTAACTTCTTTGGGAGTAACTCTTCAGTTTCCTGAGGCTGATCTCTGCAGGCACACAGTGGATAAAAGCTGCCGGTAGGCTGCCGGCAAGTAAATGAGGTAGAGGGGTCCTTCACCAAAACCGCTTTCCCAGGCCAGGGGCGATCATGAAGAGGTTTTTTTAAAGGGGGAGGAAGCCTCAAAAAAAACCCCCCAGGAGATCAGGTTTTGGCTTTCCCCTGTCATCGTGGGCTTGCCAGGGTGTTCAGCTGGTGGCCTGAGCCCCTCTGAGTCTTCATTAATGTCCAAAATTAATAAATAGGAACGTTACCCATTTAGTGCGTAACCCCTTCTGTAGATTGCGTGTAGGCATAATCAAAGGATGCTTAGTGTATTACCTGGGATGTTTGGGGAAATTTTTGTTATACTCTGAAAGTAATCTGCAAGATCTGATACAAAGAGACACAAAAGGTTAGTTGAAAGCAGGCAAGAACCGATTTGTTGCATTGAATAGGAACTGCATTGTGCAAGCTGTAATGCTCCTTTCCATTCATTACTGCAATTATAATTATGGAACCCAAAGTATTTAATTGGCCTCACAGACTCCTCGCACTGAATAGATTGCATTGTTACCATTAAAAAAAAAAAAAAAAAATCCTCTTATGCATTGCAAATACATGTACGTGTTGCTCTCTGGTTCTCAAGAGGTTTCTTTGTTTATATGATGAGTGATTAGCCGAATTACGGATCTTCCCTATGTTGTGTCAAACTGAAGAAGAAGAATTCTTCCCGTGCATCAGATGAAATTAAATAGAAGCTTTAAAAGTGTGGCTTGATGCGTTAAAAACGCCAAGAGCCGGAGTAATCTGGGCCATTAAAACACTTTTCAAGAGTACGGAGATCTCTAGAATAAAGTCGGCGCTTGCAGCTGGATCGCCCTTCTTCCTGGTGTAATCGCAGCAGGCTGCAAGGTTGCACCCGCTGGTCCCGGTATGTATCGCGCTCAATAAACACGTCCCTTAAACGTAGCAGCCCGGGCTGTAGTGGGAAAGGCTTGGGTGTCCGACTTCCCTCCAGCCGCGGGGTACTCGGTTTATACACCTCCAGGGATTTTTCATCTCCAGGGATGGCTGCTTGGCACACCGGTTTGTTTTGTCTTCCTCTCCCTCCCCTGCTTAAAGATCTATCGAGACTTTAAAAGTATTGGTATTACCAGCTTGCGTTTGCGCTGAAAACGAGTTCTCGGCGGCGCTCACGTCTGTTCTTGTGGCTTTGGTGAACGCGTTGCTCTGGGTTGGCGTGGTACGGCGTGCTACCTGTTGGCTGGTGACTCTGCCGAGCAAGGTGCCTTCTCTGTTCCCTTTGGGGGAAGCTAGCTCAAGTGATCTCGCTTTGTGCAACTTTGCTCTTTGTGTATTGTGCGTGAAACAAGCAGACAAGTTTAATTATTGCTTTGTAATTCCATCGGCAAGGCTCTAGTGAGCCTTTTTTTAAAGCCTATTTGTTCTCCATTAAGAACAGAAAGGTGCAGCAAGGTTTGTTTTTCCGCCCTTATTCCGGCATCCCTGTTCGCCGCTCAGGCAGTATTTATTATCCTTTCTTGATCTCTTAATGTTTCCACAAATGGAAGGGCAGTGGGTTCCGATATACCCAGATCATAACTTCCCATTTAAATGGCTTTTTAAATGGAGCGTTCTTTCTGAATTGCCGTTTCTTCTTGTTGGCTAATCTTCGCTGCGGGGCGGTGGGGGACGAGGGCTGGAATCGTCATACACAAAGATGCTGTGTGTAACACTTGGCAGAAGGACTTGAAATTGGATTACAAGCTACTATTCCGGCAAGTAAATGTCCGTGGTGTTTTTATAGCTTATCTCTATTCATCTATGTTTGCAGGGCTTTGCTTGCCAAGCGTTAATGTAAACACTCTATTTTGAGACGCGGGTCCATTTGCCTTCTGGAAATCCTTCTTTTATAAGGTGGTAGTAAACCTCTGTACATAAAAACAAAATAGCCCTGTGGTCATAGCTGCACGCCGCCGGTGCAGCGTGTCTGATGGCACTTGCCACCTGTGTCAGCAATTCGGTGCGCTCTGACCGGGGTCTGGTTTCAGTAAAATGCTCTTGCTTTGGGCACCAGGGCTTGCCGTGGTGCCTTAACGACGTCTTCTGGCCTCGGAGTTGCTGCTTTGGGCTCTGGTGCAGGGCCGAAATGAGCAGTTAGGCGAGCAGCGGGGCTAACGAAGCCGGGTTTCTAGGCTTTCGGTCTCACGAGCGGGTTCCCCGCAGTGAAGCTTGGAGCTCCGTTTCCCGTCAGTTGGTGCATCTGCAGCACATTGCTCCTCCGTAGGTTCTTCTTCGGTGCCCGCTGGACACAAGCTCACGCTGCAGCCTTCGCGCAAGGAGCTCCTGAGGCCCCTTTCCTCTGTTAATGGTCTCTTTTAATATCTTTGAACTTCTAATCTCTGCGTCAGGGCTTTCTAGCTTGAGCCTGACCGGCGAATCTGCAGATGGTGTAAACGTCGCTGTTTGGTCTTACTAATTGGCCATCATCTACTGAACACAAGTGACAGCTTCTGCCTAAGCTCAGCCCGGAGTCCTTCTGGATTAAAGACGGAGCTCCTCTGAAACAGGAGCGACCTGGGGATAGATAAATGTGTATTCTTTTTTTTATATATATATATATATACACACACCCGCCCCCCCCCCAGCGCAGCGAGGCTGGAGATCTCTTGTAGTTGAGTTTGGAAGAATTAAATTGGCTTTCAACAGAGTTGCTTCTGATAGACTCCTCTCCTAGAACAAGTTTTCTAGGGTCGATGCTCAGCGCGAAATGGGCAATAGTTCAAACTCTTATGGGGATTTAGGAAATGATTTTATTGTTGGCTTGGCTGAAAAAAATCGTGTAGAAACACCACCTGCAACTTGGACTGAAAAGAAAATGAGCAAATCTTGTGTGTCCAGCCAAGCAGTTGATGATTTCGGTGGTATAATATGTTGCACAATATTTTGGAATAAACTGTGCAAACTCTCGGAAATATGGCCTGGAAAATGTGCGAAGAATTACAGTATTCTGTCAATGTGCAATCTGTGTCATTCTTAGAGGGAACTTGGTGTCAAGTGCTTAAGAATATTTTCTGGTTCAGAGCCTTCTTGTGGTTATTTTGGGATGCTTTGTGATTTGGGAAGAAAAAAAAAAAGTATTTAACATACTTCCTTGCCTCCTTTGAGAGCACAAACAGAAGTGAATGAAAAGATGATGGTGTAACGTCCCAGTGGAGAGCTGTTGCTGGCATATTTGTACGGGAACGAAATGAAAACGTGCCTTCATAGCGCAGGGAAATCCATAAAGAAAACCTGGTTGTTTTCTTCTCCTCCGCTTGCCCCAGTTCCCTGAAAACTTGTTTACGTATTAAACTGTGTTAAACCACCTTCTTTGGTGGCGGGTCTTATTTAGACATCAAGTGATGGGAGCGACAGCCTTAAATCGCTTCTTTGGATAATGATGCTGGCCCTGTGAAAGTCCCTGGGAGTTCATTTGGCAGGAAAAAGACAAGACTCCTCACTTTTTCTGGCATTGCCACGAGGTCGGGGAAGGAAGGTACGGGACAAACTTCCTACTCCCCACGTTGGGCAGGGGGGGCGGGTCTTATTTAGACATCAAGTGATGGGAGCGACAGCCTTAAATCGCTTCTTTGGATAATGATGCTGGCCCTGTGAAAGTCCCTGGGAGTTCATTTGGCAGGAAAAAGACAAGACTCCTCACTTTTTCTGGCATTGCCACGAGGTCGGGGAAGGAAGGTACGGGACAAACTTCCTACTCCCCACGTTGGGCAGGGGGGCGGCCGTTAACGGGTACCGTTCCGCTGGCCGCGTGCTTGGCGAAGCTTGCCGACATGGGGGTTTAAGGTTGTTACTGACGTTGGTATAGCAACAGTGGCATCTGGAGAAGCTTGTGCTGCTTTTGAAATGGGATTTTCCCCCCTTGACCACGAGAAAAGAGGGATGAAGGGAGGGACACGGTAAAACCGTGAAATGACATGGAATTTGAGAAGCTACTCATTTTGGTGCCTTCTGAGAAGGCTAAGGGTCAGGCAAGAGCCTGCAACTGAAGTGTGTTACAGTGATGTTCAGGGCGGAATGCAAAACACAAAGCTCCATCATACTTCGTTTAATAAACACGTTTGTACTGGTATATAATAAAATAGTTTTATACTACGTTATACTTACAGTTGAGACGTTTATTCCGCAGTGCCTCTTCGCTCTCTTCTAGGACAGGGGAACTCAAGGATCGGCTGTGCGCTGCGTGGTTTTATGAGAAACGGGTGCGATCAGCTTCCGTCGTGGCAAATGGCAACGATCGCTTAATTTTTATCCCCAATCATGTAGCTCCAGGACATGTTTTTCAGGTGGAACGTTGGTACTGTTAAAAAGAAGTAAACAAACTATACTGTATTCCATTATTTTTGGCAGCTCCCCCTGTGGTCTGTAGCCTTAATATGTGCATTTCTATACAGGTATTTTTCATAAGGCTTCTGTGAGGTGACCGTTTAACACTTTGCTTGTTGACTTGACTTAGGGAAGATGCAAGTGTTGAGTAAGTCTTCAGCCAGGCTCTTACGTGTGGAGCAAGCGACGGTTCTGTGCTAGTGTTCCCGGAGTTTGCAGGTAAATTGGTAGCGGCTACGTTTAACGCTTTCAGCTGCAGTATTTCTAGCCTCGAGTAAGGCAAACTCTTCTCTGAACCATAAATGTCGAAGGGAAGTGACATTGCATTGCTCTACTTGTTTTACTTAGCGGATTAGAGCTACGTAGACTGGTTTGCGCTTTTCCCTTTTTGGCAGTGCAGCAGTTCCTGCAACACAGCTGTAATTTAAAGGCTGGCAGAACCTTAGTTTCACTGGAAGCATTAATACACCGTACAGAGGCTTAAGCGTTATCAAGCTTTGCCAGTTGCTCTTAGCATTTTCCTTAGAAAGCAATAAAGATCATAGCTTTGGGATTGCTATAATATTCAACTAAGTGTCCAGCTATCAGTGTTCTTGCCCCCTCTGTTAAGGGGAACAGAAGTCCTGCGTCATCTGATGATGTGGGGTGTCCAAGCTTGATTTCCGCTAAAAAGTGTTACGGTGTGTTGCAGGTGATTTGACGTTTGTGAAGGTCATCTGGGGGAAGCCGGGTTACCTTAGGAGAAGTTGACAAGGTCTATTCTTGGCGTGGGCTTCGCATTCGCTTCAGGCTACTATTTAAGGTTTTGATAAGGGGCCCTTCCGCTTTGCCGGGAGATCTGCCCCCGTGCCGGCGTAGTCCATTTTCTTACGAAGCTGGGTGGGTATTCCTGTGAAAGCTTGTGATTTGTGAGTACGGTCATCTCGTGTTCTTGACATCTGCCTTTTTTTCCTCAGCGCGTTCATCAGCCATTTTGGGAAGGGAGTTCAGGTATTTTTGTTGTGAGTGACTTAAGCTTTACATGCCGTATGCCACTCTTCAGAGGCTTATATACATTTGTTATGACCTTACTAAGTTGCGGGAAGAACCTGCAAGTTTATCTGTTTCTTTAGCAGATTGGTACGTGTAAATACGTATAAATACATGTAAAAAGGAAAGCTGCTCAGCAGCTGCAGCGCTGGGTGCGTGCTAGGCTGGCTGGACAGGCGTTCCTTGCTGGCTGCTGTTGACATGATGAAGATGCTCCAGTTGGTTAAGGCAGTTCCTTCAGGGGAAATACCGGAGATTAGCATGCGTTCAGTTTTGTTCCCGGAGGGTTTTTTTGGTTTTTTTACAAACTTACCTTCTTTAAAGCAGGGTGAATGTTCCTAGCACGCTAACTCTGTTGTACGTTGAGCCGTGTCCCTTTGCGTGCCTCTGCCCAGGCCAGCGACCTGGCTTGCTCTGCTCGCTTGCAAGTGAGGAGCAGACGAAGTGCGGGGTTGGGAGTCCGTCTCTGAGCGCAGTCATGTTCCCGTGCATCTTCTAGCCTTCTAGATCTCAGTGCTTCCCCACATCCTCCTAGGACGTGGAGATTCCTTAATTTCAGTGAGAAATCTGGTGCTGTGGTAGCTCTTCAACAGCTTTCTCCGTGAATGATAAAGACATGGGTAGACCGGAGGGGATGGGATGGGCGACGCCCCACTCCAAAATAAACATGCCGGGGGTGTCATGCTCATTCACAAATCGTCTCGTCTCGCACGATCGAGATGCATGTCCCATCTAGGAGCTCCAGGTAGAATGCCTTCAGCATACTTGGTAGCGGCAGGGAATAGAAAGGCTGGTGGGATGCAAAGGCTTGTGCTGTCAGTGCCGCGTTGCGCTCGGTGCGAGCCAGGGAAGTTCTGGGAGAAGTTCTCCAACTCCTGGCTCCTTGCAGCGAAGGCTGTCTGCCTGCATGAGGTGGTGGACCACGTGGTCAGGTGAATGTTGAGTAGCTAGCCCGTGGGCTCCCAGGTGTGACAAACCGCTTCCAATTTTGCGTCGGGTACGGTTTGAGCCTTGCTTTGCAAAATGCAAGCGTTGCCGATGTTAAGTTTCAGTTGCAACTGTCGAGCTAGTATTTAAAGTTTCACATGAAGAAAGCACTCGATGTCCTTTTTGAAAATTATTTCTCTGTATAATGGGATTGGAATGAATGGGAAACTACATCTAGTTGCAGGCTGTGTTATTTAAAATTTTTTTGCAGTGGAGACGTCCGCACCTCATTCTGTTTTCTAGTCCCACTGTTACTCTTTGCAGTTCCAGGTCCAGGATAATGATACCTACGATTCCTGAAGCTGCTAAAATTACTGTTTAAGAGAAAGGCCTGGCGTGAAGTTGTAGGAGGATTACTGAATTACACGCACCTTTCAATAAAGGCATGTTAGAGATTTATTTCGGCGCATCGAATTTTCCTTAGTGCTTATCAGTCACTACTGTTAAAAGCAGTGCCTGTTGGTACCATTGCGTGCAAGGTGAGGGTGCTCTGAAGCACAAGGCAGGAACGTGTTCGTCGGTGTTTAGTACAGCTTAACTGCCAGCGTCGCTCTTCCTCGGCGGCAGCGTACAGCTCCTATTCTGGAGGAAAATCTGACCCCTGAGAAAAATGGCAGAAAAAACGACGGAAACACTTGCGAGGTTAGTATCAGTTGTGAAGTAGCATTTAATACTGGGCAAGCTTAAAAGGTGGCATTTTTGGAATAAAATACACTTCTGCCTTTTAAAAAAACCCATCTGAACGAATCAACTTCTCTCTGGTGTAAGCACCCAAGATAATAGAAAGGGAGCTGAAAGAGATTGGCTTTATTTCTGAGATAGGATCAGGTGTATTAGATAATTTCTAATTTAGTTGGGGATCCCTGTAAGCGGAGGATTTTCACAAGTGTTCCTCGGCAGCCTTTGCACGTGCTTAGCTGTCCTGACAGTTTTCGTATCTTTAAGTTTTCTGATGACGAGGTTTAAATCTTCCTTGCTGAAGAGACGTCGGCTGTAAAATTGCTCAGTGGGATTTAAGCCCATGTGCAGCGAATTGCTGCGGGCTGGAGCACGGGTGCGCTGGATACAGACTATTTTCCTTTCACCGACCTTAGCCAGAGAAGCAAAAGAATTCAGCAAACAGGGTTCAAGATAATGCGATTTGCTGAAAAAGTATATCTTTTTAGGATGTTTACTACAGAGGCCTAAAATTACGTGGACAATTTGCCACCCTCGACAAGAAAAAAATGCGTCTGTGGTTGAATTTCGTAGTAAAAGCAATCTTTTAAGAGGCCTCTTCCTTAAAAGCGCAAGCGTTGTAATGAAAGTGGCCTCACCGTAAATCCAACCGCTTACTGCTCTGTAACCGCGGGGTCTGACTTGGGCTGGCCTTTCTTTTATCTTGGCGAGGGGTTCAGGCGCTGTTCATCCGATTTTGTTCCGTCGTTTTCCCCGAGCACAGCACGCTGCCTGCTGAAAACAATTCTCGCAGCGGCAGTTTAGGGACTCGGCACCAACGCAAGCCTGACGCTCGCGCTCCCTCTCGGCACCACGAGACCCTGGGGAGGCTGTATCGATCCTCTGCTGCCTAAAGAGCTAGGAATGCGT
>NW_008824763.1:516700-517417 GCF_000699105.1 Pygoscelis adeliae | reverse complement strand
GCTAAAAGACATTTGCTTGGCAATCAAAGGCATTAATAGCGGGTTTTGTTGACCACCTGTTCAGGGGGAGGTTTTTAATTACCTTGTTGGTTGCTGGCCAGCATGATAATGCCTGTACCTGTTTCTTTTCCTCTGTTTGGTTCCCCCAGCTTGAACACAAAGCGAGCATTAAATTGCCTTTGCAGAAGTGTTGCAGCCTTTGGAAGGGGTGGCATGCTCTTCCCCTGTCTCAGCTGTATCTCACAGCCTGGGGTGCCGGGAAGTTGAATTTCAAGGGAAGAAGCTCCGAAAAAGGCTTCAGTAGTAGCTGGCAGCCTTGATGCTGCTGGCATTATTGGGAAAGCTTGCGTGCTAGAGGGTGGCTTGGGAAAGGCGCTTCCTTGCCGCTGGTAGGAACTGGAAGAAGAAAGGACTGCCGGTGCCCGCCGCAGTTTTTGGCCGCAGTCCTCTAATCTAAAAGCTTGGAAATGTGGCGCCTGACACCTGAAGTGTGTTCATTCCAGTGTGGATCATCAGCCTTCAGATTCCCGTGAAGAGACCTCTGTCCCTCGAGCTAATGGAGAAGCCTGGCGGTAAGCCGTTATTCTCGGTGCGAGGCACTCAGCGGCCGGGGGATGAAATGCGCGCCGGTGAGAGGCTTTATAGATGCTCGTTGACAGCAGCGGAGGATTGCGGAGTCCTGAGCTTGCTCCGGGAGCTCTGGCAGCACTCTGCTTA
>NW_008824763.1:509587-516283 GCF_000699105.1 Pygoscelis adeliae | reverse complement strand
CTTTAGCTGCTTTAATCGCCAATTCTGCTGCGCCTCTCCTGAGCGTGTGCCGTCAGACCAGGCCTGGCCCGTCTCGCAGAAGGTTTTCACCGCAAAAACTAAAGGTAAATAAATGGCTGTCACACAGGCGACAAACTCTCTGCTGCGCCCCCTCCTTTCTCTCCAGCTTCTTTGTCAAATGCAGAGATGCTTACGGCTGGAGCTGATGGCAAAAATCCTCCAGCAGGGATGTGATGGCTGCTCCTGCCTGGCTCCAAAGGGAAGCCCAAGCGAGTTTGCTGGAAATCCGCTGTTCTCTTCCACGTGCATGGATTCCCCTCCCCTGACTCCTTCCTGCCGCAGGAAGAAGAAACCATCCTCCTCCCCGGCTCAGCCTGAGCCAAGCACCCAGTGCTCCAGCCGGTCGGTTATGTTGGCGGTGTTTTTGGCTGCGTTTTCAGGGGGTCGGTCTTGTGGCTGTTAATCGATCTAGATTTGTTTTCCTTAGTTATAGTGGGCATCTTTGAAGTGGGGGCGGTCGAGGGGAATTGGGAAGTTAAGGTGATACAGCTAGGGCCGATGAGGTGGAGCGGAGTTATCGGTGAGCTGGGGGGAGCCGGAGCCACTGCTAGCACCGTTGTCAAAAGACTTCCTAGATGGGGAAAGAGGACAACTCTGACCTTCCTCGGAAGGCTGTTGAGGATTACTGTTTGCACAGGGCTTTGAGTATGTCAAGCTTTATGTAAATATCAGTTATGACTTTTTTATTAATTCCCTCCCCCCTCAAGTAAATAGCCGACGCCGTGCGTGCCTGATGCTTGAAAGCAGGCCCACGCTGGTTTCGAGGCAGGCAGCGGAGAGGGCTTTTGAATAGTGCGGTGCAGTGTCCCCGGCGGAGGTGATCCGCCGGGGTGACGCCGACGCCGGCCGCCTCGCCGCCGCCCGCCTCCGCGGCCGCTGCCCTGGGAACCCGGCTGAGCAGAGGCGGGGGTTTACCCGCGGCTGCAGCCCTGCTCCTGCTCTTTCCAGGGTATGCGACTCGGTCGGTGCTTGTCGGTGGCTTCTGCAGGCGCCGGGGGGAAGGAGGTCTATGAGCGAATTCATTGCGGATGAAGCATCGGGTGGGAATGCAAGCCGCTTAGCGGGAGACATGTAAATAAATGGGCCGTAGCCCCTCAGGGCAGTCTTCTCTGCGATTCCTTTTGTGACTCGGCACAAATGATTGTGTCCCTCTGAAATGCCGGTTTAAATGTACTGCCGTTTTGTGCCGTACAGTATTTCTTGCGCAGAGGAAGAGCTGCATTCGTCGGTGTCATTTTGGACTCCCCGTTCCATTGATTTATGACTGGGTTTACGCTTAACGTGCGATGTTTAAAGAGGGAGGATTACCCTGCGGTTTTTAGCTCCTCTGCCCGTGTGTGTGTTTGTCTGTAACAACGGGCAAAAGCGTCATTAGGAGAAATACATGGGGAAGGTTGGGTGGATAAGGCTGTGTTAGGCATTTTACTGCTGAGGTCAGGACCTCGTTTCCAAAACTTAGTGTTGTGCCTAAAACTATGGAGGGTGGGAATTGACTCTTTGCCTGTTACTTACTTAAACTTACGAGATCTTTGCATTCAAATTACTTATCTGGAGTGCTGGCAGGCTCATAAATTCAAGGGACTGTTCTAAACATTGTCAATCTGAAATGTAATCCTATTAAAATAATTGAGTATTTTCAGGGTAAAGAATTCCCTCATCCTTCTGTCCCCGGCACACAGGAGAAAACATGAAAGGCAGCCTGGAGTGTCCTCTGGACGTCATTGAGCCGACCCGGCTGCGGTGCTGTGGAATTCCCAGCAGCCAGGACTTGGCCGGCTCCAGCGCGTCGGAAAGTCCGTAATGGAGGGCTGGTTTAGAGCGGTCCGTGCTTCCAGTCTTTTTTTTTTGTCTTTTTTTTTTTTCCTTCTCCTGGAAGCGAGTGGTTTTTGTCCTTGCTCCGTGTTTGAATTGGGCTCTGCGCCTTGGTTAGGATGGGAGACTGCTGTTGCCCTCTGGGATTTGTACCTGGAATGCAAGGAATGCCAAACCTAACCGGACCTGCTCTACCCAGGGACACTCCCAGATGCAGAGTCCTGCGCTTAATGCAAATAGGAGGCTCCTGAGCCCATAGCGAATGTCTTTTTTCCTTCCGATCCTTACGGGCAGTTTGATTTTGGGAGCAGGTGCTAGCAATCCCCGCTGCCTGTGGTTTTTCCCCATTTGAGGCACAGGTCAGTTCTTCGGTTTGTGTTGTTTCGGCAGAGCTGGGACGATGGACTCTCCCGGTGACGATGCTGCCGGTGAAGCCCTCGGGACATCAAAGCGTAGCCTCTGCTGCTTTTTTAGAGAAGACAGTTTCTCCGGTTTGCCTTTCGGTAATCTTCAGATGCAGGCGTGACCTGAATTTACAACATGGAGAAAGAAAACGAGGGGAAAAAATATCTCTGGAAGCTTTTAAGGTGTCTTTGACAGCAGTAAACCAGAGAAAATAAGCACGAGTTCTTCTCTCTCCCCTTTGCTTTTGTAGGTCACTTCAGGGGAAATCTGAGCAAATGGGAGAACTTCAAAAACAGCCTCCAGCCCAATCACTTCCACCAGCTAACCAAAAAAATCTCCTACCACGCAACCCACAAACGTCAAATTCTCTTTGGCAGGCTCGTGTGAAAACCATCTTTGAATAACTTGCCACAAAGAGGACGTGAAGTTCCCTTGATTTGGGAAAGTAAAGCTATGTTTGTTTGCAGAAGCTTTTGCGTGGTGCAGCGCTCTGGCAAAGGCAGCTGACCCGTATCTTCGCCGTGCTTGGGTTTACCTTTAGACCCAGCAAGCTTGAAAGAAAGCGTCATGCGGCAGGAGAGGAAGGGTGGGCTGCGCGGGTGGCTCCTGTCGCCCCTACCCTCGTGACTGTAAGGTGCGCTATCGTTCACCCCGCTTTTTTTTCTGTGGAGCGTAACCCGTAACGCGCGTCCATCTCGCTTTGTAGCTCGCGTGTGCTCCATTTCACCCGTGAGCTTGGGTTACCTTGAATTGAATTGGTTTACGGCATGCCGTTCTCGGTAAAGCGGGAGAAGAAACGGTCACATAACTCAGCAGGGCTTGCCCTTGGGGTGATTTAGTTAGGCTGGATGATGGCCGAGGAGCCGTATTGATTTGGAGCTCCCATTGGAGCTGAATTCGGAAAGCGCTGCAGCACCTGCAAGACGCTCGCCTGAATAGAGCTGCTGAGAAAAGCATTTCAGTCATTGGCATCGCTCCTAATGCGTTCTGTATGTGTCTGTACCACAGGGGGAAGTGTGTGGTGGTTGTTGAAATATTATCTACATGGGTTTTCAGAAGATGAAGAAAAGGCGCTTTGCTGCAATAACTGTTGTGGACATGCTATTGTGATAATGCCTTGTTGTTTTTATATTGAAATGTGGCTCAATACATTTTTTTTTTTTTTTTTTTCCTCCTCACTGTGTACGTTTTTAAAAACAGCCAAGCAGATATGTCTGATAAATGGTGCTTTGAAGTCTGCTTTCAGGTGTCCGGTGGTTTTGGCTTGAAATGTTTCTTTGCTTGAATCATCATCATCATCATCATCATCATTTTAGTTTAATCTACTTGGATCTGGCTGGTAATACGTATCGGCTGTTCTAGTAGCTGCCCCAAGTATTGAGCATCCAATAGTGTTGGTCATAGGAATACGAAGGAACAAATGAACCTCTCCGAATTGCTTTCAGTTGATATGTTTATTGGGGTGAACTTGCGGGAACAGATTTTATTTTGTCACGGCTTTGCATCCTATCTTGCAGCCTGCTGGAACTAGCTCCGGATGACTGTCGTGTCGTAGCCACCCTACCCGTGTTAGGAAACACCCTTTCTGCGGGATCGCTTTGCGGGAAGGCTTCGTAATTATCCTCCTCCGTAACAGCACAAATCCTGTGGCTTTTTCCCAAAGCCATTTCAAATACGGCTCCCAAAATCCTTGAGGTGCGGGGGGGCCTTTGCGCGAAAGGCGGTTAGGTGCCGCTGGCCTCGGGGCAGGTGATGCGCCCTGTGGAAAAACCCGAAGGGAAGAATAGGGAGCGGCTGGCGTATCTCAAACGTTTCTGTCTCGTTCGCTCAGCTTTCCGCATCTTTTGTCCTTACAAAGCAAAATGGAGTTCGTCGTCTAATCACCGAGGCTGCAGGGTGAGTGCTTGTGTCCAGGGTGATAGTTGTCAGTGCCGAGAAATAGAGCTGAGCAAAATTAAACCCAAACCTGATCAGTGATCCGCTTTCAGGATGCGGAAGGTGCTGCCGTTCTAGCTTAAGCGAATTCAAATACCCTATTTAATTGTTTTTCCTTGACTGATAATACGTAAGTGAAATATCAGTCCAGATTTCTAAAACAAGGAAGCAACTTTAAAACATTACATTTATTTTACCTTGGGAGAACTTAATTGGCTGTCAACAGCACAACACATGAATGGTGACTTTTGAATGAAATTATGAAATCTCTGCTCCTGAGGCATTTTTCTCCCTCCTTCCAAGGCGGAGGGAAACACGACGGATTTGTTTAGACAGAAGCTAAGTAATTTTAGGAAAATGCTTTTTGCCCGCCCAGTTTTCTTGCACTAATTCCAGAAGCGGCTAACCCTTCGGCTCTTGTTTGAGAGTGAGCGACTAACACAACAAGGATGTTAAATCGGGTCGGAAGTGCACTTCCAAGCAAATCCGAGATTGTGGTCTTGTGGTTCTCCATTTAACGGGCTAATTTCTTAAGCGATTGAACTTCTATCATTCAGCTGGATACCATGGTAATTCACTTATTTTACAAATGCAGTAAATAAAACACAAGCCAGCAAATCACTTGAACAGTCCTAATTTACAGCTCCTTGCTTTTGCTGACAGACGATGTGGAAGTGTGGGGCGGTTATCAGGAAAATTGATGCATTGGTTGAGCGCAGCGAGGAGAGCGGAGGACGTAAACGGCGAAGCCAAGGAGAGCAAGGCGGTTTGGAGCATTAACATATCGTAATGTTTTGCTGGGTTCGCAGTGATGTGAGTTGCAGTGAGACGGTGTGCCAGTATAAACAGCTCTGCTGGAGCGTTCATGTTAAACATAACTTGCCTGTTTTACCCAGGGTTGTCTCGCGATAGGATTGAGTGTATTATCCAAAAGAAGCCTCTAAACCTGGGTTTCGAAGGCCAGCTTGCTGTCTTTAAATCTGATGCTGTTTTTTAATGTTTTGGTACCCCCCCCCCCTTATGAAGCCTTCTCTTCATAACCTTAAAAAAAAAAAAGGGGGGGGGAGCAAACAAAATGCAAACAAAAAACCCCCGCTGTTAAAACGGGGATAGCTGGGTCTCCTTGAGAAATCTGGCGTGTGCCTACCTCGCTAATCAAACCTCCAGTCATAGCTAAGTTCACGGTGAGGTTTCTCCCAAGAGCCTTGAATAAGGAAGAAAGCTAGATGAATGTAGATACAGAAGACATCTGCTGAGAGGCCCATCAGATGGTCTGTGAAACTCTCTTGTAGTGCTCTGTTAAGCTTGGGCTTCGTAAAGAGTCAAGGTGACTCGGCACTCCGTTGCGGCTTTCTTTTTTTTTTTTAAAGTTCAAGAATACGCCTTGAGGTGAGTTATATTGGTCAGGCACGGTGAGACTTTCTCCACGTGGCGTTCTCCGACTGTGTTGTATGAAATATCTTCTGTCGCGGCGATGTCTCCAGGTTTTGCTTGGCGCGCGTTGTAATTCATCCGTTCGTAGCGATGCCTAGGTTTTGCAAAACGCCTCTGGTTTCTCTGATCGTTCTCGTAGAGGTGTTGTTCTGTCGGGTCGTGAGTGATCTGCAGGGGAGGGTTGGCGAGGCAAGAGAGTCGTTGCCAGCGCAGCGCCAACTGGAAGTGCTTCTGCCGTTCGTAAGCGATGGTATTCAGTCCACGGCACCTGCGTGCCGTAATGGATGAAGTCAATGCCGCTAATGGCACCGATAAAAGCAAATCCTGACTTTATTTCCTCTGGTCACTAAATGATCTCGACCAGCTGAAGCCGTAACTGGATTTTCACACCAGATTGGCATTAACTCGGTGACGGTCACTCGCAGGAACTGGTGACTCTGCGGGTAACTGGAGTTTCGCAGTAACTCTCATTCTTAAAGCTTCAGCTCCTTAAACCATTTTTGAGTATACCTAAACCTACCATTTCGAAAGGGGGTGAGGGGAATAAGAAGAGGAGGAACCCTAATATGACGATCCCAGGGAAAACCTTGAGAAACGTTTGACCAAACCTCGAACAACATGTTGTTCGTACCGGGGTAACGGTGAAAGTGGTGCCGGAAGTATTCGGCGTGTGTGAAATTGTCTTGGTCGCAACAGAGATGCGAGACAACCATCAAAAAACCCCCAAACCAAATAAAATCGGCACGTGGAGTGTTCCTGTGGCCCGTCAGCAGCTCGAGTGGCTTCGGTGGGTCAGGGATCCACTAACAGGTGTGTTTTGCTCATTTGCTGCTTTAATGCCTATGCAAACTTTTCTGAACCTGTAAAGAAGCGATTGCGTCTTGGATAGGATTTGTAAAAACATTTTTAGATGACCGCAGAAGTCTAACACACGTATTGGTCCTCCCTGCACCTTATTCCAGGAGACCGTTTATCTGATTGTGAGTATACGGAATTGGAGTTCCAGAATATGAGAGATTTGTTTTTTGGTTTGCTCCCCCCACCCCCACC
>NW_008824763.1:508850-509300 GCF_000699105.1 Pygoscelis adeliae | reverse complement strand
TCCCGTCCTTTGTCCTGTGGCTGAAGCCCTCCTGTCCATCCGCGGGGACAGACGTTTGCTAAACCTGCTTGGAAACAGGGACATGCGAGATGAAGGGGGGGAAAAAAAAAAAAAGGATTGTTCTGGCAAAACCTTTAATATATAATAGCGGGTTGGTTTTTTTTCAGTCGAGACCGAACCTTCAGCTTCCCCGTCACAAGTCTCTGTAGACCTTCTGATTGAGATTCCCCGCTTTCCAAAGCGGCACGGCGAGAAACGGTGAAGCGCTCCCCCCGTATTTGTGGCAACTTGTGACAAACAATTTCAAATTTGGCAGATGCAATGAAATTGTTAGCTGTATCCTGACACTACTTCTGGGGCTCAGGAATGTGTTTTTGTAGCAGATGGAGCTATTAGTTAGCTGTGCTATCTTGAAGAATTGCTTTCCCAGGTAATCAGCTCTGCTCATTT
>NW_008824763.1:508146-508807 GCF_000699105.1 Pygoscelis adeliae | reverse complement strand
ATTAATCGCTGCGGCTTGGACACTGCACAAGAATAACTGCGTGGAGGGAATCGCTCTGCAGAGCGCCAGTGCCACAGGGAGTTTAAAGTGCCCTGACGCAAAGCAAACAAGATGGAAAAGATGACCGTGATGCTTCCTGATGGCTGAGTGTCAGCCCGGAGAGTTTCTGTGGCAACCTGAAGATTTGCAATTCATGGGAAGCCTGGAGCGAGACAAAACTTTTAAGCCCCGGCTGTCGCTGCTGTGGAAGGGCTACCACCGACACCTGGCAGCCGCCTTCCGCTGCTGGCTTTTCATGCTTGGCAAGATAAATCATTTGAGAGTAACACGCACGGTAAACTCTGCCTAAAATACGTACGCCTTCCACATTTCCAGTGAATTTGTACTAAAGGAAGTTAAAGGTTTATGAAAGGTGCGTTAAAAATTAGCTATTGATCCTAGCTGCAGGCTTTTTATCTACAAGGCTGGCTTTTGCTGGACAGAGCGACAAAAATACTGTAAAAGCAGCACATTTTTATTCCTCTTGGGTTAAAGGCTGAAAATGAGATTTTGTTTTTTCCGTTACTAGTATTCTTAAATTGCCAAGGAAGAAGCTTAATCTTTCCTCCCCCCCCCCCCCCCCCCCTTTTTTTTTTTTTTTTTTTTTTTTTCTTTTTCTCCT
>NW_008824763.1:504405-507966 GCF_000699105.1 Pygoscelis adeliae | reverse complement strand
TTCAGTCTGAAGTTCGACCGGGTTAATTTGAACTTGTTAGGCAGCCTCATCTCATGACGAGCGTGCAGGACTCTCAGCCGCATCCCTTCTTGTAACAGCCGCCTACCGCTTGCTTTCCCCTCTGGTTCTGGGCGTTGTGCTCTTTAGGACTTTCGGCCACGGGTGGGGGGGGGAGTCCGCAGAGCTCGGGTACCTGATGCGGAAGGAGAAAGCCAAAGGGACACGTGGTGCCCCAGAGCTTCATGCACAAGAAAATAACCGCGAAGGGTTTTGTTTTCTGCGAGTTGGAACAACTTCAAGCCGGTGGGACCCAGGAGGCCAAAGCTGTAGTAGCTAGCAACGCAACGCTCAGTTTTGCAAAGCCTCAAAATACAGGCATCAGAAACCTGTTAGCGGGGCTGCTTTGCTTAACCGTTGGGGTTAATCTTCATTTTGGACTGGCTCCTGCGGCAACCACGGAACCTGAATATAGAAATTACAGCAGCGTTAAACCTTGTGTCCCGAGTTTTACGGTAGACGACTAGTCTGGTGTAAAACCTGAAGGAATGTACCGCAGAAGCTCGTCAGTGGCATTTTGTATAACCAAAGTAGCTGGTGCTGTCTCAGCGAACATACAGCGTATTGGTCAAAATACTTCTGTTGCACTATCGCCCGTGGTAAAAACCGTACTGAAAAGTGCTTCCAAAGTTGAAGATAGGGCCGTGCATATTTTTATACATCTGACACAACCGCCTTGTTGTGTACGTACATAAAACCAGACTGAGTAAGGAGTTGCACGCGTCCTAACAAAGACAACGCGCTGCCCCGGGCGGGGGGTTTGCTGGGGCGTGCGCTGGCCTCCTCGAGGAATTGAGGGGGTGTAACTGGTAGCGTGGCGAGGCTGTTTACCTTTGAGCATGTTTGTGAACTTGTCTTCTCCTTACCTGGCTTAGTCACGTCTGTTTCTGGAAAGGTTTTTGTTTGTTTTCGAAGCAGCTAATGCCTGCAGCAAAACTTTGAAGTTAATTGCCTGGATGCATACTGCAAGGAAGGCGAAGCGTTACGAGAAGATAGCTGTAGGTAGAGAGGCCGACAGAATAACCTCGGGGCGTCTGTCTATGAGCAGGCATGTAAAAAATACTAATTTTCGAACTTTTGACTTCAAACGGCTCATGTAGAAAAAAAAAAATACTTAAACATTTTTATCAGATGTGATATTTTTGCGTCAGAAGACCTTTTTGTGGTTGGCAGGGCTCCTGTAACACCTTTCTTCTTAAATGATCTCTGAAGTTGTCGAGTGCGTTGGTATGAAAGCGCTTGATGGAAAGCGGTACAATTTGTTCAGGCGGTAGCACAGAATGAGGCTTTTTTTCAGTGGAAACCGACTTGGCTTTTTGACGCTCAAGGGGGAGGTTTGGTGTGCGAGGGCTGGCAGGGATGGAGGCACAGCTGCCGCTTCGCTTGCTCTCCCCAGCGAGCGTCTGAACGTCCCGACGTGAAAGTGCACTTCGGAGTATGCGCTGTCAGGTATAATAAAATAAAAAAAAAATACAGGGTGTGGGCCCTGGTGTCGAAACTGTTTCCATGCCAACTTTAATAATCTGTCTGTGCCCCCCATCTGCTGTCATCGTGACGGGCGAGTTTCTTGGCTACCGGTTCCCTCGTTTGTTTTGACTGAGTAGGAGCATCCCGACGCGCGGAATCGTACCAGACTGTAGCTGAGTCAGAAATGATTGAGCCAGTTAGATTATCACTTCCTACACGCGCTCTCGGAAATTGTCCCCGGAATCCAAACGAAGGGAGCTTCCGCTGGCGGGGGAAGGGCTCTGAAGACTTTTAGGCAAGTATACAAATGAAAAAAAAAAAACCCCAAACAAAAAAAGAACCGCTGACCGTTGTTCCTAAATGCCAGGTAACGGAGACCCCCACGCGGCCCGAGTGCCCCTCGGAGGTGACCTTGCAAGCCTTCTGTGGGTTGCAGAGCTTGTGTCCCCTGGGCGTCGAAGGTGACTTCGGCGGCGGCGTATTTCTGGCTGCGACTCCCGGCATCCTCTGGAAACCGGGAGCCAAATGCTGCTCCGCCGTCAGTCTGCCAACAAGCAAGGAGCATTGTTCATCAAGATCAGCCATTTCGGCATAAATAGCTTGGAGCTGAGAAACAGAACATTAAGAAAGGCGGAACGCATATTTCATAAATCGAGAAGGACCGGACCGCTTTCGTGAAATTCCTGTGTTTTGGTCTTGACGCTTGTTTCCCAGGAAATAGTAACGTACGCCGACAGATTTAGATCCTTTTTTTTTTTTCCCCTTTTCCCCAGTAGCCTTGAGCCTGGTTTTGACCCTAATAAGGCAAATGGACAAGGGAAAAAGAGCAGCAGGGATGTGTCATCTGGAAAATTAAATGTTTTGAAATTGATTATGCTCTGCAGAAACACGGTCGTCTTTCTGGTAGGAAGCTGTAAACAAAACAGATTGGATCAATTATCTCTTTCTTTGCAGCAACCGTTGCAATTAGTGAGCATCTGAAGTGCAAAACATGTTTCCCAGGTGGAGTCAGAGTGAAACGCTGAAGGCAGTCCCGGCCTTGCATTCGCGCTGGTGGCGCATGGGAAGGATGGGAAGGATGCTGGCGTGCACGCCTCTCCTCCCGGCGCGGCGAGAGGTAAGCGTGCTCGGCGGTCGTGGTGCAACGCTGAGACGCCTTCTGCCAAATCCGGGAGCGGCGTGTTACCCGTAGGTTGCCCGTTCAGGGTACACGGCTGGAAAAGGAGGTGGGGTTTTTGTGTCTCGCAGGCTCCCCTCGGCGACAGAGGTCCTGTCCTCAGTGCGTTTCCGCAGTGTTTTCCAGGCTCTCGTGGTTCAAGTTGAGCACGTGGCGAAATGTTTTGCTGGGACTTAATGAGGTGCCGTGTTGGGAACAGAGTTGTGCTCACAGGCTAGAGTTCATGGTGAAGTGGACCTTTAATGTGAGGTGACACTTGTCAAAATAAATGAGCAAGATTTTTATTGCATGTTCACTCGCTTGTAAAATTTGCTAGTCTGCAGTGGCTCTTAATCATTGATGTGAATTAGCCAGGTTCTCCTGTAGTTTAATTACTAGTATGTCATGTTTAAGTTCTCCCTCGATGAACTAATGGTTAGATTATACGCGCAGTTTCGTAGTAGGTAATGGGCAAAACAAAAATGCACGAGACGAGTGTAGGTGGTGTAACGTGCTTAATCTGCAGCAGGCTGAGGTGTAATTGCCGTTCGGAGCAGAAGGCCGGGCGGGAGCTCTGGGTCACCACGACCGGTCCTGCCAACTGTCCGCGTCGGGTTTAGGGCAGGGGTCTCTCCTAGCCCGGGGCACGCTTTACCCTTCTCCGGGAATTGCGCGTGGGTACGACCAAAGGGGCAAATCGCGCAGCCCTCGCCACGGCCAGCGTTCCTCCGGGTCACCGCCGTTCTCCGGTAACATCCGTCGCTGGCTTTGGCCCCTTCCGTCCGTCGACATCGCGCTGCTTCGTGGTGGTGTTTGACGGCGTTCGTTCCGTACCCGCAGCCGGTTCCGTAGCGAGGCTTAATTATTTTGGTAGGCCAAAG
>NW_008824763.1:497041-504369 GCF_000699105.1 Pygoscelis adeliae | reverse complement strand
TGCTTTGTATTGTTTCATACGTCTTTGTTCCTGGGGGATTAACGAGGAAATGGGCAGGGGATTGACCAGAGGTGCGGACTTTGGAAAGGGTTGTGTCTTTCTGTGCTATTGCTTGCAGCTTTTTGACAACTGAGAGCGCTTCCAAGCTGTGTCGTTCTGTGGAGATGTTGCATGCCTAATTGTTTGACGCGGTCCTCGGAAGATGACTGAGCTCCAGTATTTAAAGAGAGTGGCAGGTGGAGCGATAGATAACGTTGAACTGAAATTCACTGCAAGAGATGTACTCCTACAGATTGTCTGAAATTCAGCGGTGGCTTTCCTCATCGTTGTAGCTAAATAAAGGAGAGCCGGTTGCGCAGCAAACGCTACGGTTGGAAAGCTGGAAGCGCAGCCTGACCAAGGCTTCTTGTAGGCAGCTGCTAACTCATCCTTCTGGTGGCAGTGACTGTACCTCCCCCTTGTCTTGACCTCTTGCTCAAAACGAAATTCCTAATTGCGAAGGAACCTGAAGGCCGACTCGCACTGCGTGTTGTCAAGGAGACAAATGAAGCCTGTTTGAACTCGTAGGAATCGTATTGGAGAAACCGGCACGTTTCCTCTTGGTCCTGGAAGCACTTTGAGACTATGAGATTCTCCAGATGTTACGTACAGCTGTTGCCTTTACGGTATAGATCTCAAAATTACACACCTGAATACAAAAAAGCAAACTCATTCTGCCGCCCCTTATCTGCGCTCCTAGGAAATTCTCTGTTTACCTTGATAATGCAGTTTTCTAAGTAGCCACACTTGAAAATGACTAGCTCAGACGAGACGAGATGTGCAGAGGTTGTAATTGGAAAGGAAGGAACGTTTAAGAACTGAGAAATCGAGGATGCTTTCCATATGGAATAATATATCATCAGCCTTTTAAATCCAAGGACCGCCTAACTGCTTTTTTTTGGGGGGGGGGAGGGATCGTCTGTAAATCGCTAGCAGTTCTGCCGAATAGGAGCTCTTGTTACAACTACAGAGGAAATTAGGCTTAGCTTCCAGTGTTAATTCACTTACTTTTACCTCTTCCCTTATGTTCTTTCACCTGCAGCTGAGAGGGTAAAGGAAAACGAAGTGAATGGGGTGTACGAACGCTTCTGTACCGTTTTCCGCTGTCGTTAAGGATGAGCAGAGGTCCGTGACCGCGACGGGCGTGTTAGATTGAGCTCGGGCTTGTGGGAGCGGGGAGCGCCCTGGAGAAGCGGTGGTCCCCAGCTCTGCAGAGGTGGGGCAGCGCGCACGTGCGAGGCACCTACGGTCCTCCTCACGATATTTCCTTCTGGATTTCCTCGCCTGAACGGACCTAAATGACTTCCATAACGCTGCCTGTGGAAATTCCAGCGCCTGAGCGGTTCTTACCGCTCTTGAGCGAAAGAGGCCGTGATGTAAAAGCGGTTGATGGTAAAGCAGCCCCTGGTCCCTGCTGACCTTGCAGTAGGGTTCTGCTAGCCTGATGCTGCTACTAGTAGAGCATCGTTTTCTTCCATAGAAAATTGAAATTAAGGGCGTTTACTCCAGGGCCTTCGACTTCACACGAAGCCGTCGCAAGTAACATGGATCCGAGGATCGAGTGGGTGTTGCCCGTGTCTCCGAGCAAAGGACGGTCAAGCCACTGAAAGTTTAGCCCTTCTGCCGCAGTTTGCTTTGACTGCACGGGAGACGCCTTTCTGCGCGCGTACCTGCCTTCTGGCTCGGTGCTTGGAAGGATCCAGATGCGTGCCCGTCAGTCTGTCTGCCTAAATGAGAGGTGACAAATTATTGATAATTAGCAGTGCTTTTTGTTTTACCATCGCAAAAAGCGAGTTTATAAAAGCCAATTTATTTTTATCTTTGGCCTCGGGAACTCCAAAGCAGTTGTACTTATTCTTAATTGCTTGCTTTATGGGTGAAAATTAAGCTGTAATGTAAACGGCAGTGCGAGGAGGCTGGGATAGAACCGCTGCAGTGTTCGAACGGCGAGGAGAAAAATTGGCGCTGAGGATTGCCTGATACTTCACAAATTCCAATTTTTATTAAGTTTAACAATGCAACCGTTTCCGACCATTCTATAACTAAATATAGTAATGAAATTTTATTTGACGTCGGGAACATTATCCAGATATGACTTGATGTGTGTAAGATACTGCACGTCAACGGAGTGGTACAGATTGTGTTAAATGGGCCTGAAATAATCTTCAGGAAAGAAGATCGTTTTCTATTCTTCTTGACACAAGGTGTTTGTCACAGATACGCATTCCTATCCATGTCTTTGTTAGTGAAATCGTTATACTTTTCGTTACAACTTTTATGCAAATACGCCGGTTTTCCTTGATTAGGTTTACATGAACAAGCTGTAATTATAGGCTGAGGTGATATTAATGTGCGACAATTAAATACGTAATTACTACGTGTAATTATGGCTTGAAAAATGTGGTGTTAACAGCCAGCGCGCCGCGCTGACGTAGGGGTTTCGGCTCTCCGCTTCGGTCCCGCGACGTAGCTCGCGGTGCCGTTGCGTGGAGGGGCTTTGGCTGCAGACGCCGAGACGGGCAGAAGCTCTCTGCCCGAGCGGCGTTCCCAGCCTTCCCGCGCCGTGCCGGCCTTGGCGTGGGTAAGCGGGGGACGCGAGGAGAAGCTTCGCGCTCGGAGACCCGGGGACCCCGCTGGGGGGTCCACGAGAGCTCTTGCTGAGCCTTTCTCGCTTGCCGCTCAACAGCCTGCTGCGGCTCGGAGCTTTGCTGAAGAGAATGACTTCAGGCTACCTCTTCAAGCACGTCTTCGGGACGTGGAGAAGCGCCCGTTTTACCTGGCTCCGAGGACAGCTGGGGGTTGGCTGCTTACGGATATCGGGAGACGAGGTCTGTTTTCCTGTTAGTATGTTTTCGCTCTGATGCTGTGAGGGCGATTCTGCTGTAGCTCCTTTCCATTGAAGCGTAGGCCAGGCAACAAGAATGCCTGGGGGGTACATCTTGAAGAGGGCTACCACGAAGCAGATAAAACGGTAATACTTTTTGTGCTGGAAGCATACCAATGAGGGACTTGAGGAACCTCCTCAACTTTAGCTTTTCCCTGTACTAAAGAAGCAGCAGAGGAAGGATGCAGAATCTAGCAGAGTTACAGTAAACCTGCTGTCTGCACAGCAGTGCGGACGCAGGCTAAAGCCTGCACCCAAATACAGGAAGGAGTACACCAGTTGTACTGGCAGAAAGAATAAAAAAAAAAAACAAACCCCAAAACAAAAGCTCAGAAGGAGAAACACTGACCTCAAGGTACCTGCCAAAATTCTCCTCTCGGCAAAAGGTCAAACGAGCTTTTCTAACGGGTGAGGTATTGAGACGTTTTCAGATGCCGAGGATATCCGAGTCTCGCTCTGGGAGCGTTTCGAAGGGTTCGTTACTCTTTGTCGGAGTCCCCGCGGTGGGAGAAGGGTTTCGATGTCGGCAGTCACGGAGACGTGCTTTTAGAGGTGACCGCGAGTAATGAAAAGATGCGTTGGCAAAGGCACGTATTTAAGCGTCTGTCTTTGTTTTTTTCACAATATCCTTGTTCGAGAGCTCCCATAGCTGTAACTCCTTTATTTTTGGTTTGGAGCGAGTGGGTTTTTCTGTCGGCTGATAAGGCAGCGAGACCTCCTCCGGTGCCCCCTCTTGGGGAGGGGGAGCGCGGCCCCTCCTTGCTGCCTTCCCGCTGATCCGCATCCCAGAGCTTGCATCGTACTGGGATTCCTAACGCAAAAGCACAACTCGCTATCTGTAGCTTGAAGAATGAGCTATTGTGCCGGTAAGAATTGTTTGAAGAATTAAAATTGACCTGTTTCCTTCAGGCACAGAGAAGTTAATACTCCAGAGCGTTAACATCGAAGGAGTGATTTGAGAAGTATTATTCCTCAAATCCCTATGCTAATATGTATGTAGGTATAAATAAAAAGGCCCCAAAGGTTGTTTCAGTATTTATTAACCTCTCCTCTTCTTCGGGGGGCTTAACTTGGCCGCAAAAGCTTGGTCGAGGCTTCAGCTAGCCAGTTGTCCGCTTCCCAATTTGCGGAACAGGGGAAGCAGACGGAGGGCTGTCAACGCCTGCCGCAAAACCCCGGCACCTTCTTGACTGTCCTTGCTTACTGCGTCCTCCTTCTTCTTAAAAGGCAGCCTGTCTTAACGCGGAGAAGCTGTAGATGCGGTTCCTCTTGCGACAGCGGAACGCAACTTTTCTTTCGCCAGGTTTTTGTATCGAAGTTGCAACGTTTGTGCTAATTTGATCTTTTCCCTGTTTTCTTTAGGTAAGTGAATACGCTCAGGCACATAATTTAAATGATGGTGTTCTGCACTGGACAGCTACCGGGCGCGGACACTGGAAATCGTAAGCCCTTTGTCAGCCGAGAGACGCTTCGTTAGTAAGTCGAGAAACGATGGACTGTGCGGGCTGTAGCGTGCCAACCTCGGATGGCCCGTGGCCATTTAGGAAAAAAAACCGATGAAAACATGCTTCCAACAGCTCTTTGAGTTTTTCTGGGATTCTCCCATCTGGGAGAGGAAAGGAGGACTCAAACGCTTCCTTTCCAGCCCTATAGTGAAAGCCCCTATAGCCTTTCCCACTTAGCGATTTGTGTTTCGATTTTCCGTGGTACACTTAGGAGCGTTGCTCTTCATAGAGTAATTTTTAAATGCGGCTCGATTCCTTGGCTGGGAGGAGTGTTCTCCAGTTTCGTGTTGAAAGGGAGCGTGAGGTAGGAAGCAGGAAGGGTTTGGGGGGTGTTTTTGGGGTTTTTTTGGTTTTGTGGTTTTTGTGTGTGGGGTTTTTTGGTTTGTGGTTTTTTTTTTTTTTTTTAAATAATGCTTAATCTAGAATTAAATTCCAAGGAGTGCCTGGAGAAAATAAGATCTCTCTGATCAGATTCTCCGAATACTTTTTGTCTTATCTAATAAGCAAGAAAAGCTAGTAGAGGGAATTATGTGCTGGAAGGGGAATTTTAATAGCAACAGATATGCAAAGCGGAAAGTATCTCAAGTGAATAAAGAATGCAGGCTGGCAAACGGCAGATCATTTCCATGCTTGAAGAATGCCACTTTTTGTGGCGCAGACAGAAAACCTGGTCTTCCCCAGCAAAGCTAGAGGAGAGTAATCGGTCCCCCTGGGCTTCTGGGGTTGTGAGGATCCGTAGTCCCTGCCCGTTGGTGTGAGAGCCTCCCCCCAGAATTAAATGGGATAAAGCAGCAGTCCCCAAGCGTAGTCGCTAGCGTAGCAGCCTCACTTCGGATTGTACAGGCTGCATCTGTGTAAAAGAATGTGTTTTGCAACTCTGCTTCCAAGTACCCGACTCCTTTAATGAAAGAGTCTCCGCGATCAAGGGGAATGTTAAAACTTGACGAGCGTCCTGTTTGACATACTTCCCTCACTTTAGCTGGTTATTAGAGCGGGTGCTGCGTTTTAATGGGGGTGCGGTGACGACCAGCCATGCGGAGGTGGGTATCCTCCTTTCACTAAGGCTTGGGCACGTTACAGGAAAACACGGGCGTCTTGTAGTGGCTGCCAGATGCTCTCAGGGTCCCTTTGTCCAAGAATCGAGTTGAATAACACAGGGTTTTGTTGCGGGTGCCGTTCAAGGTCAGTTGTTTGGTGGCGCTGTAGCTGATTCCGGTGAAGGCAGAAAGCTTTTTCCACTTTTTAAAACAGAAAATATTAAAAGCCTTGCCTTGCTGCAGTGACCTCGTGGTCTGAGCTGGGCAGACTGGTCCAAAGGTGCAGGGAACGCTCCTTATGACAGTGACGCCCTCTTCAGCTCGGGGACCGAGGAGCGCTGCTGCCCGGGCTGCCTTTTCCAGCCGCGATGCTCCGGGGAGATGGGGCTGGCGAGCTTCCGCAGGCGTTGGGCGCCGGCCTTTCTCAGGAGAAGCCAGACGTGTGGAGAAGGTCTGTTAAGGGGAAGAAGGGAAAAACGTCGACGGGAGCAAGATAAATTACCGTTCCAAGTAGGACCCGTTTAGTCAAAAAATACTTGTGTGATTTGTTAGAATCCCGCTTTAGAGCGGTAGCGGCCTCGTCGCTGTATTCAAACACTGAGATAAACGCATCAATCTCAATGCATGATTTTGAGGTTTTTTCCTATAGTTGCTAATTATCGAATGTAACGAGCTTATTCACAATTTCTTTTCTCCTTCTGCTTGATAGCCATAATCCTGTATTTGTGCGGCTGTCATTCCCATGGTAACAGACTAGTGTCTGAAGCAGAAGATTATTAAATACAGCGTAGTACATTAAAATAATGTTAAGGCTCTGACTTAGAGACTTTCACACGGGGGCAAACTTCAAAAAAAAGAGAACAATTTCACAAAAAGTAATTTGCTTTGCCGGTAATGTTCTCTATTCCCACAGCTATTACTGAGGAGATTTGTTTGAGTAGCAGCCCGCTCCCTTGCAACCCATCTTCTTCTGCTCCTCCTGCTTTGCAGAGAAATCCTAATCTTGTGTTTACGTCGTCGGTCCGTTGCCACGGAAACCTTGTCACAAATGTATCATGACCTCATAACGGGATGGCAAAAGAGGAAAATGTGGGCTGAAAGACGGTATTAGAAACGATTATCGGGAGGAGGAGAACGACCCCCAGCCTTAGTAGATGTAACAAAACAAAATAGAGAAAAAGGAGATGGGGCCGTAGCGTATGGATCCGATAGCTGGTTCGTACGCGACCACGCTTACCTTCTCTCCCAATCTCGGTTCGCAGAACCTTGATGGCGAAGCCGTGTTAGAGCTCTAACTTTGTTATTTACCCCCCCCGGGGTTCACAGCCGTGTCGGGTGTCCAAGGCGGCAGCAGCACCGCCAAAAGAGGAACAGATCGTTTCCTTCAACCCGTGGTGTGGGTAGCGGGACCGAGAGCTGGGTGGTCACGCGCCTCTCGATAGCGTCGAACGTTTGTCTTTTTAGCTTCTGGAATCTCCTCTCTGCCCTGCGTCGTAGATGGGTGAGGACGAAGCAATAACTCTGCGGTTTTGCTGCAGCACTGTTACCCTGTAGAAAGCGAGTTCACGGCGACCTGGAACAGCAGATTTCAAGACGATGCTTTTTTACGCATTTAAGAAATCAGACCCTCACTAACGAAAGCTGGAGCTAAAATGTGAAAGAGGATTAAGCAAGGATTAATAAAGGATGGGTAGCGAAGAGGTTTGATTATCTGTCACGGCAGTGCCAGCCGAGTAATGTGTCATGGCAATGAGATGAAATAGAAAATTCTTACATAGCGGGGATACTGATGAGTAGACGTTGCAACTGAACGATGCTTCTTGCTTGTTTGTGCTGACCAGACTGATGCCGTCCATTTCCCAG
>NW_008824763.1:482576-496947 GCF_000699105.1 Pygoscelis adeliae | reverse complement strand
AGATAAGGTGTGAGCTGCATCAGGGCTTTGGTGCCCAGACGGGCCTTTGTCTGCCTTCAGAGGAGAAAAAGGTGGCGTCTGGGGGTTTGGTTTTGGTGAACTGCTTGCCCTTAGGGTTTCGGAGGGCTTTCAACGGGCAGACGCGAGAGCGTCTCCCCGACGCTTTCCTCTTGCAGCCAGCGTGAGATGGCGGCGTCTGCCACTGGGCTGTGTCGCCTTCCTCTGGCCACTGCCCCAAAGCAAGCGCGTCCGTTGATGTCAGGAGCACGGAAACGGTCTTTGAAGCTTGGCGGACGTTCTCCTGATCCTTTTCAGAGCTGGCAGTTAAGGCACGGTGTTGGGAATTCGTTGTCAAGGCTGGTGGCGTTAAGGACAGGCCTCCGAAGGGAAGGTCTCATTCTCATCCCGGGCGCCGTGTGTGTGTCGGAGGCTAACCAAGCCTGCGCGGGGAGGGCTGAGGATGACCGAGGTACGCCGCGATCGATCTGCAGGAGTGGGACTTGGCGCAAGTGCTTGTATTACGCTGCCTTTGAGCTCAACTGTTTCCTAAACATCAAGCCCGTAGCAAGCCGAGGTGACAAAAACGGGGAACGGCATACAGAAAGTTACTGCTGCTCAAATGTTATCTCTGTTTGCAGGTGCTTAAAGCGGGGAAGCCACGTAGGAGTGCGATTGTCTGCATATTTCATGTATTTTTTTTTAATACAATCCTTTACAGTACTAATAAGGTCTTTGCGCAGCTGGAACTTCAAAGAGAGCCAGTGGCCGTAGCAATATACTAAAGGATTCGTGTGGCTTGCACGTTGCCGGCAGCTGCAGACCCGTTCTGCACACGCGCTCTGTGGGCGCCGCACGTGGGCAGCGCCTCGGCTCGCTACCGTGCCCCTCACGGCGGCTCGTAGGGGAAGCGGAAGGCAGGCAGGCAAGAGCCTGATTCCGAGCTGGCCGGCCCGTGGCAAGGGGCAGGGCAAACTTGCCTGCCTGGAAGAACCCAGCCGAGGGCATTTCTTGCGGTGTGCTGGGATGGCGCTCGCAAGAACGGCGTCCCCTTGCTGTTTCCTCCCTCAGGTTGTTTTTGCTGGGAATGAAGCGAGGGGCTTGACCGCTTTGTAGAGCGTGTGCTTCAGCACTCCCTTTCTCTCGTAAGCAGTTTCCCTGGCCTCTCGCTTCTAAAGAGCTTAAGCATCATTTTCCTCTTGCAGTTGGTAATGCTAGAAGAGATGAGTAAGTACAGATTTCTGCGATCCATAAACCATAAAGTCCTGCCTGCAACTTAAACCTTCGCTTCTTTATTTGCTTTGTTATGGCTTTTCACACGTGTTAGGTTTTAACAAACAAGAGTTTTCCCTCTGGAGACAGACTTAAAAAAGAGGCTGTAAGGAAAAGTACTGTTATCGGAGCATCTTGTCTCACGCTTAGCCTTCAGAAATACGTGACTTCAAAAGAAAAATAGCGGTAGGTCTGCTAGGTTTTTTCCTACTCTTCCTTTGTTCCATTTGCAACGTGTGCTGTCTGAGTTTGTTTTAGACCGCAGCCTACAGTGACTTCACAAGACAGCCTTGTAAAATTATGGTGCCGTAACGCTTTCTGCAGGGGATGCGGACGTTTCTTCCCGCGGCTGCCGAAGAGGGTCCCGCAGTTTGAAAACTTCTGCCCCTTGTTGCGGGGGCGTGCGCCCGCTTTGAGAGTCCTTCGCGGGTGCCTCACAGACGAGGGAAATGACAAAGGTAGCAGAAAAACATCCTTTGAAAGTAGGGCATCCTCGCTTCTGCCGCTGTTGTGTAACTGCAGCCTTCCCTCTCCCTCCCCAGCCAGCCCTCTGCCTCCTGGGGAATTTATGACCGAGTGCACTGCCATTCTGTGTTTGGCTGATACGCTGAAAACCGCACTTGCTATCAATGGCTTCCTTTAATATAAAGGGAAGCAGATTTATGGGAAGAGGAGTGCTGGCATCACAAGTACCCTTTGTCTTTGGCCCTTTGGTCGGTTTGCTCCCACCCTGTGCCTGTTGGAACCTGGCGTGTGGTTCAGAAAGATTAGGATTTGAAACTCTAAGCGTCCCTCTGATTTCCGCCTCCGGGGAGCTGGCCTGAGGGACATGGGTTGCAGTTGCATAAAACGTTGAGGCGTATTCCTTTTTTGTGCTCTGCCCGTTCGGCATCTTTTCTTGAGCTTTTCCAGTTGAAGATGGAGGGGGGGGGGAGGGGGGAAAGCAACATGAACTGGGAAGCAATGATTTTTGCTTTTAACTCGGCTCCTTTCCTGCTTGTGTCCAAAAACGTGACGGTGCTTTAAAGTGATGCCATAACTGCCTTTTAAGGATACAGTCCGAAGTTAGCAGAGTTCACGGTTACAACCTCTGAACAGAAAACAACGCGTTCAGAAGTCTGTTTAGATCTGCAGCGCGTGGGTAAGGCGCTGCGACGAGCGGTCGCTGAACCCGAGGCGCCGGAGGTACGGAACAGAATAGAATGGGCTGCTGGAGGCGATGGGCTGAGCCCAGCCACCGGAGTCACGTCGCTGCCGTGGGTTGAGCGCCTATCCACAAACGATCTCCAAGTTATCTTCTCTGGCTCCCATTTTTTGGGTTCAGTAGTCTTGCCAGTGTGCTACTCCCCGGGCTCCAGGAAAAGCGAGGGAGCTCTGGAGCAGCGAGGCGGGGTGAAATTAAATTGGCAGTGGGGTCGCCCGGTGGAAGGAGACGGGAGATGCCGCATTTGCTCAGTGTCACTTGACTTCCAGAACAAAAATCTTCCTAGAAAAAAGGGGGCCAAAAAGCACCGAGGTTTGCAGCGGAGCGCTCGGTCTGAGATCATTGTAGTGGGTTTCGTGGAGAGATCCCTTCCCGCATCAAATGACACGCATTTTGGCTTGAAAAGGGGGTGGTTACTAAGCGCGCGACGAGGCTGGTTTTCAAGGTGTCCGGAGAGCTGACTTGGGATATTTTCCAGAGCCCGGGAAGCGCAGAGGTGAAGTAGTCGCCGGCGAGATGAGATGTCCGTGCCGAAGCCTGTCCAGGCAGGCGACCTAGGACTCGGTCCCGTGGAGTGCTGGGGACGCGGGGACACCACGCCGGTGGCCACGGAAGATGGATGGGTGGGAGGAGGTCAGCAACGAGCTAGATGCGTTAGGACTTGCTGGGTACAAGAAATCTCAGCTGAGCTGCTACGCTGGGCTGCCGCCTTGATTTGTTTCAGAACAGCAGGAAGGCCGGTGGCTATGTGTGAGAAAGGCTTTGTGAACCGTATCCTGATCCAGATTTGTGTCCGGGCTGGATTCCTAAGGCTCTTATGATGAAAACATAACAGGGAACGGCCGACAACAGTGATGAATCATTACGTGCCAATCTTGTTTTAAGTAGGGGTATGTCAGCTGCTTGCTGGTGCATGTCCACGCGGCTCCTGACATCTGACTTTGGAAGCCGCATTTCAAAATCCCGAGCCTGTGGCAGAAGGCAGTGGTCGACTCGTCTTCGTGGGGGGCGTCGAGGGGGCTCGGCGTTTGGCGGGGAGCTGTGTTTCGGCACGCGCCGCTTAACTCGCAGTCCTTTGTAATCCCTTCTCGGATAAAGACTGCGAATGCAGCAAAGAAGAGGTGAAACACAAGGCCGCGGTAAAGGCAGCAGACTTCTGAAAAGGAAGGAGAATTAAATGGAAAACGTCTTTATTTTTCTTCGTTTTGACGAATTCTCTGAACTGTATGTCTAATTGTGCTCAGTTATTACAGCCTAGCGCAGGTGGGTTAACAGTTTCTCGGCAGTGATGTACATTGATTTCTTTCATAGGCTTTGAGACAGTAGTCAATTTATAAAGAACGACTAACTTTGGTTTATTGTCAATTGTGGGGGGGTTTGCGTTTCTGCCGCTGTATTATTGGCAGCCTTTAAATTGACTCAGTTTGAAAACTGAATGAGAAATTAGTGTGTTCTCGTGTGGACATGTTTCAACTAAATTATTAAATGAAGTGGTTGACGCTTCTATCTGAATTCAACCAGTAGAAAAACTATAATTAACTATTTCATTGGCTGGGGAGAAGCTGCAAAATTGATGTAAGACATTGACCTCATAGATTCCCCCCCCCCCCCTTCCCTGTACTGTGGAAGAGAAAATGAGCTTTTGGGGGGGATGAGAGAGGAGAATGGTGTGTCTACTTTGTTCCCAGAAATAAAAATGTTTTCGTTTTATTCTTGCAGCTCGCTCTCTCGCCGTATTTCTCCTTCCCCTCAGAAACGTTAGCCAGCGGTTTCTGGCGCTTGCCAGCGCGACGATCCTTGCCACTCGGCTTTGTATCGCTCGCCCTCGTGAAGAGGTGCCTTTGGACGTCCCAGGGGCGCGGGCTCCTTGCGAGACCTTAGGGTTTAGTTGCGGCTCAGAGGGATGGGGATAAATGGGCTTCTTTCCTTTCATAGGAAAGACACGTAGCTGCTTCAACCTTCCCTGGCTTTGCCCAAAGCATGCACGGCTTTGTACTCTACTAGGGCTTAGGCTACCTACAGCGGCCTGACTTGGCTGTGCTCTCTTGATAGTCCTCGTTGGCTTTTCTTCAAGAGAAGGGACAAAGCAGGCGGCGCAGCACTGCCTTTCCTTTGGATATTTGTCTCGCAAAACACACGTGCCGCTTAAATTTTGACATAGTCAACTTTTCCAGGAAGATTCCGGCAAGTCTCAAGTACTAGCAAAGGTGACTTCGTTTTAAGTCTCTGGGATGCTGGCAGATGTCCTGCACCCCGTGTTAGGCCAGGATTCAACAGCTGCTCCGCTGCCAAATACGTTGGGGACGATGGGTGGACGCTTCCTTGGCACAGCTGCCCCGTCTTGGTAAAGCGCTGGAAAAGGCGTCATGCGAACGTCTTGTGAGCTTGGGAGCTCACAGACGGAAAGCAGCACGCGGTAAATGCTCGGTAAGAGCCCGTGGTAGCGGCCATTGCGGCCCCCCCTCTCCCCCAGCTCTATGGGGGTGCCTTGCAAATGGAGAGCTTGAGAAGCTCTTCAGTGAGAAGTTGAAGTTGAGGGGCTTGTGGCAGAAGCCGGTCTTCCAGTTGGTGCGTGTTTCGGCCTCGTGTCCGTCCTTCAAAAGAAAGGCGGTGACGCTGGCCGGGCTGCGGAGCGCGGGGGCGGCGGGGCGGTGGCCCCGTGTGCCTGATGCTGTAACGAGGGCACCAGCGACCACAGCTGGAGGCGGCGCGGTCGGGACCCTGAGGGTGGTGTAATCTCGGCGCTTGGGGCACAAGGGTGTGGTTGGTATTAACCAGTAAATCCCTGGGACGTGGAGTACCGCCAGCTGTTTGTTCCAGAAGACCAGGTCGTCGTGGTCTGAATAGCAGGCGGTTTTTCCTCGCCTTTTTTTGCATACACAAATAACAAGCCCTTCCGTGAAAGCTGGGAACCTGTGGGTCTGTACAGCGCTACGAACTGAGAAGTGAAGGGTTGCGTTTCCTTAGTGACACGTGCTGCGATACCTGTGGTGCTCTGAGCCCCTTTGAGGCGGGAAAATACGTGCTGTTCATCAAGGATATCCAAGTTGCTCTCCTAGCACAAAATTATATTAGCCATATCAAAGCGCACTTCTTGGCACTGTGTGGCATTAGCGATTGGGGGGGTTTTTTTGGTTTTTTTTTTCTTGTTCAAATGTGATGCCTTTTTACTATCCAAAGTTTGCATCTAAATACGTAGAACAATCTTACTACCTTTACTAACTTCATACTTGAGGTTTCTTTAGGAATTGCTTGGGACTTTGCAGGGACGTTGTATTTTGTTAGAGGTGGGTTTGTATTTGCCTGAGTTGAGAAGGAAGTGGAGAATGCTTTTTTTTTTTTTTTAAAGTCGGATGAGCCAGCTGACATACCTTGACGCCGGGGATCTGCTGAAGGTCCTTCACTGTGATTGAAAACTACTGCCAGCACCGAGCGGGTGACCTGGGGAGGGGGGGGCGGTGGGTTTAGTTCTGCAGCCTGAAATTTGTGAAAGTGGTCTGAATAGCAGGCGGTTTTTCGGATGACACTGTGGGTCTGTGAAGCATGTTCACGTATCCCTGTCTCATACGTGGCAGCTCCTTTAACCTTATCTAGTCTTAATCGTGCTATACTGTAATAAGTATATATGATAGGTAGCTTGCTAGGAGAGGCTAAAATCATTGCGAATGCAGGCTTTCTGTAAGGCTTCTGAGAGCAACGCTAGGACGCGTTTAAGGCACGCTGTTAGAAGAAGGTGAGCTATCCATCAAATGCACAATCTTGGATTTGAGTCTTCTATTTAGATTAAGCACGTTAAGAAAGATGGATGGTAAACGTATTTCAGCAGCATTGTACCCAAACCAGAACGGAATATAAAGGCTCTCGAAGAAGGATTCAATTACATCGGCAAATAACTTGAACAAGAGCTGGGTAAGAAGGGAGCTGGTAGGGCAGTGGGGTGCCGGTTGTGGATTTATATAGTTCTAAGATAAAAACGTTATTTTCGTTAAACCCTCCCATTCGCATAACGTCCCTACAAGCTGCTTGCTCGTTTGGTGCGTTTTATGGAGACACACCTGTAAGTTACTTTAGATAGCGGGTTTTGTGCTACTTCACGCGTGTTGACACGTACGCAACGGTCTATGCGTATGGCACGCCTAATGAACACCCATATGCAACTGGAGAGTTCCGTTTGACCGTCTCTCTGTTGGGAATAGCTTCTGTGCCGGTGCCTTTTGGGTGGCATTTGCCACTTCTGTTGGGGAAACGCAGCTTCTGTAGTTGGAGGGTGGCGGGGTGGGACCACGCGTCCTGCGCGGCTTTGCTCGCGTTGTGCCCGAGACCTTCTGGTGTTTGCTCTGCTGACAAGACTGGCAACTGCAGCACCAGACAGTCTTGGATTGCAGGCAAGTATTTCTCAGTGCTTGGTTTTGCTTAAAATCACAAACACGTCTGTCCGCTTAAAGCAAACTCCTCTCGTTCTTTTGTCTTTGAATATCCTTTTCCTAAAGCAAGATCATGTCAGCACTGGGGAAGCTGCTGTAACTGGTGACTGGAAGGTGCTGTTGGCGTTCGGTATCTTAGGTACACGAGATCAGGAGAGCTAGAAACCTGCCTAAGCTCTTGGGTAATCTCAGTTTTTGCTCAAGGGGTGTATTTCCGAAATGCTTGAGCACGACCGGAATGGGGAGGGTGGCTTTGCTGGTTATGCCCAGAAAGCATCAAAAGAAAGAAACGAGTCGTATTCGTGACGTGTGAAGGATGCGCTTTCAAAGGTGAAGGCGGGAGAAGCGGCTGCCTTACATTGTTTCCTCGTAAAATTAATTAGCGCTGAAGACAAACGTTAACAAGAAACTGTATATTCTGCCACAATATAAGGTTCAGGGGGAGCGAGGGCGGAACTTGCCAGCGTTGGCGTTGTAAGCTCCCTTTCCTACAGCGTTAGTTTAGGGGTGCGATTATAGCTAGCGCTCGCTGGCGAGATGTTTTCTCACTCTTGACGTAACTGCAGGGGCTGAAACTTTGTTGTTTTCCTCCCAGTCTAGCACTCGGCAATTAAGGAAACCATACGATGCGTGTACTTTGATATTCTTTGCCTGTTCCTAAAATCTCTGGCGTTGCTGTGACCTGGAGAAGGGAAGGTATTAACCGTTGCTTAGACCAAAAGCTAGTATGGCGTTTCATTGTCAGGACGGTGTTTGGAATGGTTGTGTGCGTTCATTCTACTCCTCGCGTGCCAAATTTTGCAAAATAAATAACCCCCAAAACCTGCTCGGGTGAAACTCCCGTCTTCAAAAGACTCGATTTCTCTGCTAACGCACCCCTCGGAGGGGATTATAGTGCGGCAAAGGGTTAACACGCTTTTCTCCTCTGTTGTGGTTATTTTAATTGACGGGAAACGATTTTTCTCTCCGAATTCTTGCTGCTATTCTACGTGTTCAGTTATGTTGTCCTCATTTTGACAGATACGAAAAGCCAGGTAGCAATCCTCATCTCATTCAGCGTTCGGTATTGGGCTAAACCCAGTAAGACACGGGCGAACGGGTAAAGCAGCTGGTGTGGTCTGTGAGTCATTCCATAAGACACCTGTACGTTGTGTTGTGCTTAGGTTCTCTCTCTAGTACAGATACCTTACGTCGGCTCAAGTACTGTAGAGGAAGAGGCCCCGCTAGTGATTGTCGAGACGTGTGAGCTCATTCCGCAGCATGCTTTCTCACTTGGCTGTTTAACAAAGAACAACGCAGAAAAACAAACAAAAAGCCAAACCCACGGGTGTTTACCTGAGACTCCTCCCCTTCCAGAATTTGTCTGGATGCGCTGCCGCAATGGGATGTCTCGTCTATACGTCTTACTCTCGTTCTGCACATGCCTAATTCGGTAGTTTTTGTGCAAGATGCTGCTTTTTTTCCCCCCCCCCAGAGGTGGTGGTTTGTGTTTAATTTTCTTATAGCTTTGAATGACCTATGAGCCGAACATCCAGCGGAGCTGCGTTTGTGTGTTTGTGTTTCAAGAAACCTTCCCTTCTTCCTTTGGGTCGTGGGGATTTCCCGAGGCAGCAACCTCAGTATAAATACCTTTTAAGCAAAAAGGTTTAATCCAACTGTGTGAATTTTCGGTATTGGTTTTCCAACCCGTTTTTTGGTCATTGTTCCTATGCAAGTCCCAGAATCACTGAGGTTGGGGAGGCACCTCTCGAAATCCAGTCCCACCGCTTGGGGCAGACTTTTTTTTAGTCTCAACGGAGATGACAGGTCAGTTGATTTTATAGCAGTAGGAACTAGCAAGAGTCCTGCATTGGTGGTTTTGGTTTTTTTTTTTTCTGTCTGTGGCTTGTCAGCCGTTCGGATTTTCTTTCTTTCTCTAGGTTTGGTGGCCAGCCAGTGTTCAAGATGGCTTTTTTCCCCTTCATCGCCCAAATCTTTTTATTTAATGCTGTTCCCCGTGTGATTTCGGCATGTCTGAGTGTGCGCGACACTTGTGCTGTTGAGACACGGTCACCGTGCTGCGAGCCGGGTCCCAAGCCTTCCCTTCTGGTTGTTGGAGGTGGTAGAGAAAGTTGTGTAGGTCAGCTTGGAATCATCATGCTTGCGAGGAAAAAAAAATTAAAACTGACTTCAAAGGACAACTCTGACACGGTCAATTAATAATTAAAACAGTTTTTTAATGAGCTATGCAATTACCTGTGTGTCCCTGGAGATGATAGTTTATGGTATTATTGCTCGGTGCCCTTTCTTTAGTCATGGCAGACGACATCTGTAATTTAAAGCAGGCTAGACATTAAAGTGACAGAACTTTCATTAACCTTGTCTAAAGTTTGTTAATGACAAATGTCTCATGAAAAAAAGCTATTGTCAAAACACCAGCTTAGCAAAAAGAGAAGCCTCTAATCCTGCAGCTTGGGGGGTTTCTCTTCCGCTAATAAGTGTGCATGAGTCCTCCTGATGTCCCGAGGGTATGTGGGTATCGAGGAGACACTTGGTTTCCCTCCCCATTCCAAAATCTCTGAATCGAGCATCTCCGTGTTTGGGGTGCGGCGGTGGTTACACCGACGTACTCCCTGTACGTTTTTGGCTTGAGTTTTGTACTCAAGTAGCTTGTAATTAATTCAAGCGTACAATGCGACACGTGGTAGCGCCTTTGGAATTGGCTTATCGAATTTGAAAACGCGGTCTCCTGAGCGCAGGCGAAAGACCCTTTTTAAAAGCAGGACGACGGGAGAGGGCTGGGGGTCCAGACCCCCAAGCTCCGGGATGAGCTTGACTGCTGCCGATCCTGCTCTAGTTTCTGCATCTCTTTTTTCCCAGCTGTGAAGCACGTAAATCACCGGCTGCTCCTAGCCCTGGTTTCCCGTAGGGGTTTTCTTTCCCCGTGGCGTCCGTGGAGCAGGAGATGCCCACGCGTCGTCCGGCTGAACCTCTGAATTTATCGGCGTACGACTTGGAGGCTGCCTGCCGAGCCCCGCTGGCGGCTTGTTGGCTGCGCGGAAGGGCGCGTTTGTTTTTATTTTCCTTCCCACTCCGATTCCCCCCCCTTTTTGTGGCTTTTGGGGGCCGGTGTCTGTGTAAGGAAGGAGAAGCGGGGTGCGGGAACGGCGCGGTTCCGTCTGTGCGTCTATCGGGCGCCCTGGCTGAGAGCTTTTGGACGCTTCCGTAAATACCTTCTTATAATACATTGGTAAATCTGACAACCTTAGCTCCTCAAATGCGAGTTCTCTGACGCAGTGCTTTCCGTTCCAGGCACTGAGAAGTTAATGTAGTTTCCGCTGGGGTCTAGATTAAAGATGGAAATTATCTGCTTGAATCACGAGCAACTTTGTAGGAAAGGGATCAGCCACAGAGAGGGCCGGTGGGGAGAGATGCGTTAGCGAGGAGATTGCTTTGAGAAGGGTAAGTCAGATCTTAACGTCTCGGTGTTGCATGTCGGGCTGCTTGGAAATGGAATTTTTGCAGCACCGCGCCGGTGAAGATACTACAGAAAAAAAGAAAAAAACAACATTTTGTTTGGCATTCTCGTAGCCTCCAAGACGGAACGGGTAGGAAGTGCCCTGTTAAATTATATATTGCCTTCAGATGAACTTCGAAGAGTTTAGAGCAGCACGCTATGGCCTCAGACTTCGTTAAACTGGATTAATTTTTGCTTCCGATCCTGTGAGACTTAAAGACCGATTAATACTGACTGCAGTGTTTAGGAAGTGTCTTTCGTGCAGGACACCTCTGCTCCTAACATATTTCAGGATCGCGAGACCTCTGTTTCATCTGCCGGAAAGAAATGTTGTTTCCCCCTTTAAATTAACAGTAAGGAACGTAAATGTCTGTGTAAGGGTAACGACGTATTTCATGCCTTTGTTTTGTCGAGACAAATTGGATTTAAAAAACTTGCTCCTGCGAGAGGGTTTTATTTGCCCTGAAGAAAGGATTTGCTATACTTGCTGGGGCCCTCCGCTGTTAAAATAAGTGCGTGTTTATATACATCCGCATATATATTCGTGTTTGTGTGGATGGCGAGAGAAGGCACGCGCGCGAGCATTTGCTTGTTGTTATGCCTCAGCTTTGTCAGAATCTGAGGTGCGGGTTGCTGGCAGAGGAGCCGTTGCCAGTTCTAGTTTCTCCTGCTGATCTTCTCAGTGTAGGTTTCCAGTTGGTCTTCCGTTGGCATGAGATCGATAGCGGGTCTAATTTGGGAAGGAAGCGAAACATCTTGGTACTAATAAGGCAGTTCTAACAGATGTAGACTCTTCTTTCTTTATTCCCTTCAATTTCGCTGTGAATAGTTGTCCGGTAGGAAAAGTGTATTTCTTGGACGAAGGGCATTCTCTTGGGAGGATGTTTGCTATATGACTTTTTACTGATTTCATTGTTCTAATGCGATCTGCGGAAACCTAAGGCTTGCCTTAGAAACGCGAGTTGCTC
Source organism: Pygoscelis adeliae (assembly GCF_000699105.1). Lineage (NCBI taxonomy): Eukaryota > Metazoa > Chordata > Aves > Sphenisciformes > Spheniscidae > Pygoscelis > Pygoscelis adeliae. The sequence goes on along the minus strand of NW_008824763.1, from coordinate 485,586 downwards.
CTGTAAACCGCTACTTCTTAATAAAGACAAAGCAAAACAGATCCTATGGATTACTGTCATTGAAATGCAGAGGAAAAGGGCAGAGGGGATGCTGCGGGCAGCATTATTATTAGTGGATTTTGAAAGCAAGTTAGATTATTTACAGCCTTGTACGTGTGTCTGGTGCTCCCAGAAACACCGTTGAAAGCCTCCGTACACCTAAAAGATGAAACACCATTTCTCGCGTGGCAGGTCTGACCTTCCTCTCTGCGAAGGTAGCGAACCTTTGTGGTTATTAGTCAATTCAACTGGTAATGGAGGTGCTGAAAAGAGATGGGGGAATAGCTATTATGTATGTTTATCTAAGTAAGGCATAATGTGTATTCCCTGGATAAATGTATCGTGTTGCCAAATTTTTGTCTACAAATTGCTAAAACCGGTTATGCAAGCGTGATTTTAAATGCACATGACTCTAGGGAGAGCGCTTTTGTATGAAATAGCCCATTAATTTGAACAAAACGTTTTAAATAGTTTTAGATGATGTATTTCTAAAAGCTTAGCCGCTCTGATGTAACAAGTAGCAGATGAGCAGATGTGCTGATTCTTGTTCTTGTGTATGGTAGATGGGCTTGAGAGGAGTCTCAGCTTGCACTGACATTGTAATTCTGCATCATGTCGGTCTCCTGGAGCAGAGCCACGGAGCCGGGTTGTAAGAACGCTCAGCAGCGGGCTTTCTAGCGCGTTTAATTGCTGATTTGCTAGTGATACGCAAGAAGGTTGGAGAACGTACGTTGCTCAATAGTTTGGCTTACTCGGCCTATTCGTATAAGCTAACAGTAGAGGCTTGTCAAAATCAGTTGGCTTTCCGTGCAGATGGCGGTTACTGCTTGGCGGTTTTGCAGTTAGAAGGTGCGTAAGCTGGTAAGCTCGCTGGCTACTCGACATGGGTTCCTGGCCTCCGGTTTTAAATAAAACTCGGGTGAAGGGCGTACTGAGCTGGAGGATGACTTCTTGGCCTCTGAAAGTCACCTGGTCCCAGCCCCTGCTGCCTGGGCCGGCATCAAGTATACCCAATCCATCCCTGACAGGTAGTCATCAGGTCTTCTAAAAACAGCCGTGACTGCCTTGAGCGATCTATTTTGGCGTTTAGCTTTTTTATACTTGCATAAGCTGGGCACGCTGTGGTTTAACCTGTCGCAACCTGCCACGTCTGTTAATGTACGTGCAGAACGACGTGCTTTCTTTTCCTTTGCAGCTGCCTCTTACGTGTTTGAAGAGCATTACCTGTTCCCTGTCCCCTCCAGAGTGAGCGAGCTCGGTTTGCTTAGTCTTCCAGCACAGGGTTGTCTTTTCAGAGAGCACGTGAGTGAGCCGAGGCACTGATCCAGCTGAAAAAAGACACCTGGTTTGGACAGCTCTTGCCGGGTTGGATTTCGGCCCGCGATGCCGATCCGCTCTACGGTCCCACCAGTGCTAGCACCAAGGCGCGAGCAGAAGATGGGTGACGGTTTCTCGCTAGTTTAGCTGATCTCTCAACCTGTGGGTAAGGTCAGAGTGGCTGTTCCAGGACTCCTTGATTAATGAAGATGACGTAATGTGAGGGGTGAAGAAGAGGCTGGTACGGCTTTGCTTTGCGTCGCAGGACGGTGGGTCGCGCGCTAAGTACCTCCTTTTAATTGCGGCTGGCTACCGCACGGTTTTGTTGGAGACGGTGCAGCTTTTGCCAGTCTCGGAGAAGGCGAAAATAGGAACAAATTTGGTTTTAAAGACAGCGAAATAACTAGTGCGTAGCTAACTTGTGATTATTGCTGCTCTTGGTGTTTTATAACCACAAAAATATCAAATGCTGTACAGTTCAAGACTTACGATGTCGGGGGGAAGCAAGGTTAAATAGCATCTCACGCCTTTCACTTCACATCTCATTATTCATTGCTAATAGAAGCCTAGACCATCTGTCTCCGCACAGAACATTTGGATGTGACAGGCATAGGAGATGTTACAAAACTTTCTCTTTGAGGTGTTTATTTCTGGCGTGTTCCGCTCTCGGCGTCCACGTGCCTCCCGCAGCTCCCCGGCTCTCGCAGGAGAGTAAACGGCAAGCTCAGCTGCCGCGGCAGCGAACTGGTTGGGATGCCGTGGCTTCGCTAGACGCTTTCGGGGCTATCAAGAGCTGTGAACGTTGCTTCCCTTCCTCTTGAATTCTCTTGACTTGTAAACAACCTCCCAGAAAGCCCTGGGAATTTTTGCCACGTCTTGGAAACGTATGTTGGGCAACCGACAGTGTATTTTCACCGGTATCCGGCAGGTAGCGTGGTTTTGCCGCAGAAAGGCGTTTCACCCTTGGGGTGCTGGGTGTCTGTCCAAGGCTTGGGGACAGGAAACGGAATACCCTGTCAAGATTGCAGCGGCGTCGCGATCGTTAACCTTCGTTAAGAACTCGCTGCAGTTCCTGCTCCTGTTCCGGCCTCTGCCTTTCAGCCTGTCGGTACCACCTTGCCTGGATGCCTGTGTCGGCTGAACCGAGGAGGTGGGGCCAAAGGCTCTTCTCCTCTGCTACAGAGTGCACGCAGCACTCCTGAGAATTGCCACCTCTTTGTTTTCCTACAGTTTTGCTGTGGAAGTACTTAGAATATCAAATACCCATCTTCCCTGGAGGGGAAGAACTGCTCTGGGATCTTTTTTTATTCCTTTATGTTTTCTTACTGCAGCGGTGAAGAAGAGTATCTGCTCTTTTCCATCAGTTAAATTGATGCTCGCAAAAGACTTAATAAATATCTTCTTTCCGTACGTTTATCAGGCTTGCGAATTTAAGCAGCAGCCGGAAAACAAAACACAAAGGCTTGTGCGGAGTAAAAAAATCCCTTCTGTTCAGGTTTCAGTCTTCTCGGTGGTCGTGGTGCGGTTCGGCTATTTCGTCAGTTTGCAGCTCATCTCTCCCCCTCCTTTCCCAAGAAGAAAATACAGGGGAGCAAAGTTGACACTTTTTTGGTGGCTGTGTAATCACTGCAGCATCTAGTTCCAGACTCTTCGT
>NW_008824763.1:449486-482547 GCF_000699105.1 Pygoscelis adeliae | reverse complement strand
CCTGCTGAAAGCCGCCAAGGCATACAAATGGTAAATGAGTGGGGTCCGGCTGTTGTGCGCAGCATCACGAGGAGCGGAGCTGGGTACCGGCGTCGCGGAGCAGAGCTGCTGGAACAAAGCACGTCCGCTGCGGTAACAGCCTCTGAGCAGCCCGCACCCGGCAGCGAGAGCTGAGCTTTACCACCTGAACCCGTATCTTATCTGCACCGTGTGTCTCGACGTGAGCGGTTTGTTACGAAGGACGGGGATCAATTTAAATGCTGAATAATTTAAGGCAAGAGTGCAGCGGGCTAGACCCTGAGGCTGGCTGCTTAAGTAAGAGATGATGGTTTCCTGCAGAATCCCTTTTTTTTTTTTCCACTTTTTGAAGGCGTTTTAGGGAGACAGGCTTCCTAAGGGGATTGAGGTCATCGCTCTTTCCTTTTTAAGACCCGGTGAAATGCCTCTTGGACACTTTATCTTATGAATGACGTGCTGTTCAGTCAAGGGGTTCTGCTGACAGCAAGAACCGCACAAGCACGGTTCAGTTTGTGAACGTCAGCAGAATCCCAGATTGAAATGCCACCGTAGCATTTATGATTTAGTCATGGAACGTAAAGAATTTTCAACCGTAAATGCATTGGGTTTTGAAGAATTTTTATCCTCTGCAGAGTTCTAACTTAGATGGCAATGGGGTATCGGTATTCATTTTACAGATTTTTTTCCAGAAGATATTTTTCCTATTTTTGCCGGTCTGATGTTGTTCGCATTCGGTTTTTTCTGCTATCAGTAACTGTAGAAACAGGCCTAGCAGAGTTTGCAGAAGGTGTTTTGTCTGTGCTTTACTCCCCACTATTTGTTGGCTGACACCGGAATATGACTATTTTTCTGCGTCCCTGTTACAGATACCGCTTTGAAAGATACTATCCCCGGATGCGAAATCTGCGGTTTTCTTTTACTGATGAATTAGTAGGAGAACAACTGGTTTTATTACATCGAAAATTATTCCTTTGGAAGAATCCCATCAAGGAGCGTTGCTTTTTTTTATTTTTTTTTTTTAATATTTGTGAAAGATACGTCTCGGATAAGTGATGAAACGGTAGTAATACTTCCTTTGAGGTAATGTCTGCGATCGGCACAGTTTATTTCAGGCTGAGTAAGAACAACTACACTGCAAAGCTGGACTTGCAGTGCTCTGTCTTCGTTGCTGCTAACTGCCCCCGAAGCGTTGCCTGGATTTCTGGAGTACCTCTCGTTCCCTTGTTCTGCAGGAGGCTGAGCCACTGCATCATTGTTCTCCCGGCACGTTAGAGGGGAAAACGTACAACCGCCCTCCTCACCACGGGAGGATTTGTGGGGAGACCCGGGAGAGGAGCCCGCAGTGAGGGGATGCGTTGCGGCATCGCTCCGGTACGAGGCTGGGATGCGGTCAGCACCTGCAGGAGGTGTCTGAACGCGAGCCCTGGTCCCTGTAGTTGGCCGCTAACCCACCCCAGTGATGAAGTACCGCCCGCCGGCTTGTGTGAATAAAGTAGAGAGGTTAGGTGTGAAGAGAGGAGGGAGAGCCCGTGCTAGCCCGGTGTTGAAAATAAAACGTTTGAGCCCTTGTGGGAACAGCTGGCGCAGTCGCTGGAGTTTTTCTACTTTCCGACGTAGGTGCAAGCGTAAGCTGGATGCCTTTCTAACCTCTTGAAAACGCGTCGGTTTTGCAACCTGCTGAGCTGCTCCTGCAGATTGGAACGAGCAGAGGTTGAAGAAAATGGGATTGAAATTCCTGGTCTGAGATCTCCCTTTCGTAGGTGACTCTTCCTGGTCCTCTGACCCTAGACTTCCACGAACGGGAGAGAAACCTGGGTTGTGCTTCTCGAGCAACGATGATTTTGTCAGCGTCTTTCCTAGATAAGCGTTTTTTTAATAAGCTTAGCAGCGCTGTGTCGCTGGCCTGCAACCCTGGATGAGAATCGACTGAGGTGCCTAATTTACCTAGAGGTTCTGCAAACCGTGGCCTTGCTCCACACGGCAGGGAACGACCCTGTTAATGCGGGTGGCAGGAGGATGTCCCATCTGTTTGGGAAGGGGTCGCTCCTGAGGAGGATATTGAGGAGGATTATGAAGTTCCAAACTAGGCTTTCCAGTGGGATTTGAAATTCTGGAACGATATAATTTGGTTACGCTCACAAAAGGTGGTGGGAGAGAGAAGTTTTAATAGGACAAGAAACAAGTTGCTTAACTTGCCATCTGCAATGAATCTCTATTGGCAAGACGTGCCTTGGAGCAGTGTATTTGGCCACTGAGCTGGAAAATTGTTATCATTTGTGGAAAGGCTATTTTTAGGCAGTAACATCTGTGGAACACCGTTTCCTCAAACTTTCACTGTCTTTTGACAAGTCAGCCAGATGTGACTCACTTGAGCATATTGGATGGGGAGGAAAAAACAAAGTGTTGTGTTTACCAGAAATGCAAACATGACCTTTATCGGGTGCAGGCAGCCTTTATTCCCATCCCATGGAAGAGGCAATAAGAAAAGATTGATTTTCATCATCAGTATTAAACGTCCTTACAGTTTAGTACTTCGCTTAATGCTCTTGCGGAAGCCGTGTCGAACAGACTTCTGCAAAAAGCCAATTTTCTCTCTCCTGATTTCAAAACCGAAAGGGAAGGTGGCTGACGGCTACATTCCCGTTCTCACCCCGTGCGTCACCTTCTGTAACGAGGCTTGCTCGAGCCATGGGTTTGGCTCTGCCTTGGGAAGCTGTTCTCACCTCGGCGGCGGGTCTTACCTTTTCCGCAGCGTCCGGCCCTGGGAGCAGAGCATTTCTGCTCGACTCGGAGTCGCCGAGAGCCCCTTGCTTAAACGAGACGTGGGGCTTGCTTTTCTACCCGCGTCACGGACGACTTGCTACGGAGAGTCTCCCCTCCTTGCAAGGTAACTAGCGAGGAAGCTGTTGAGCGTTGCTGGCTTCTTGTGAATGATGAACGCATCTTCCCTGCGCTGAAGCTGTTCGGGTGTCTCCTGTTCGGAGATCGTCACGCTTTCGGAGTTGCGTTAACATCGTGTACCGAAGCTGGCGCTTGGCTCGGGAGCTGCAGCTCTTCAGCTCCGAGCCCTCTTGCAGCACAGCCAGCCGCGTAGCTGCGCGGCGTGTTGGAGGGCCCTGCCGTCGTCACACGTGCTCTGCGTGGGAGGAGATCGGCTTGTGTTGAAATGGCTTGAGGTGCTACCGAGTAGGAGTGGGACCTCGACTGGAGGTCTCAAGACCAGGTCTGCCTTAAAATCAGTCGCTAACTGCTGTCATCATAAGCAGATTCGTTTAAGTAACTTTCAAAATTTGAGAGCCTAAGTTAACTTACAGCAGTAGGTTAATCCCTTGCTTCCCGCCCTCGTGCGGGTGCCCAAAGAGGAGAGCGGACCCTGAAGGCTGTGGCAGCTCGTTGAGAACGTTTGGCGCAGTCCCGGTACGGTCTTTGAACCGTTGCCGGCTGAAACGGAATAACCGTGGTAGACCATGCGAACGAACCGGTGCGTTTTACTGCCTGGAAGAACTTGCTGAATTAGGGGCCTCTTATCCTTTAACACAGCTTCGTCAAAGCAAATAAGCCCCAAGAAAATATTACCTGCCAGGCTTCAGCTGGGGTGTTAGAACAGGAGTCAGACCTTGACATTTGATGTCTCTGAAACAGGTTTTGGCTTAAATTCGGTTGTTTACTACTGCAGTCAGGAGCAGATTTGTTAGACGGGGCTAATTATATGTGCATGTTCCAAAATCATTTGGAAACCGTCACATTTGTTGCCTTTCAAACACTTTAAAATATGCAAATATTTCATACAATGAAGGGGACTGATTTTTGCAGGCATCCACAAATGGCGTTAAAGCAAAACGTGGTTTTAGAGGCGGCCCAAAGCGAATCCGTTAGATCCCCCGAAAAGGGAGGGGAGGAGGACGGGGGAGGGTTCCCTGTCTGTGCTGTTTGCTGCAAACGCGTGAAGACGGAGCAGGTGGAGCATTTGTTTACGCTCCTCTGCAGGAATTTGTTAAACGAGTAGTGGGAAGAGTACCAAGACATACTTCCAGTTCCAGGTGAAACCATGTGCGGTGGTATTTCTCAAGGTGGTCTGGCCGCTTTGCGGTACGGTGCATCAGCTGCAAGGGGCCGAAGTCGGTACCACCTTTAGCAATGGTGGTACCATTACTTTAGCAAAGCTCTAATGTCTCAAATTGAAACTCCTCAAATCACAACATCTGAAATGTTTGCAGGTTTCTAATTTCTAAGCATTTAACTCCTGCTGCTTGCGTGTTGTGTGTGTTGAGGGGAGCCACAAGTAGCTTCTCTAGTAAGCGGGAGCACACAGCCTGGCTTTCTCTCTTGCCTTCTCTTGCCTTCTCTTGCCTTCTCTTGCCTTCTCTTGCCTTCTCTTGCCTTCTCTTGCCTTCTCTTGCCTTCTCTGAATGTTTTGCTGAAGGTCCCACCTCCCCAAACCGCATAGCTTGCCTTCTCTTGCCTTCTCTTGCCTTCTCTTGCCTTCTCTTGCCTTCTCTTGCCTTCTCTTGCCTTCTCTTGCCTTCTCTTGCCTTCTCTTGCCTTCTCTTGCCTTCTCTTGCCTTCTCTTGCCTTCTCTTGCCTTCTCTTGCCTTCTCTAGCGGGAGCACACAGCCTGGCTTTCTCTCTTGCCTTCTCTTGCCTTCTCTTGCCTTCTCTTGCCTTCTCTTGCCTTCTCTTGCCTTCTCTTGCCTTCTCTTGCCTTCTCTTGCCTTCTCTTGCCTTCTCTTGCCTTCTCTTGCCTTCTCTTGCCTTAGTTTTACAGGAAACCTGTGGATTTCAGGCTTTTGAATGTTTTGCTGAAGGTCCCACCTCCCCAAACCGCATAGCTAAAAAGACTGATTTTGTGTCATGGGTGCTGGGATCTGAAAGTGTTTCCTTTAGGGCAAAAGGTATCACAGGAGAAAACTTCCCGAAGAGCTGTTGGTACAGTCGGAGTCACCGACGCCTTGCATATTTTAAGTCTGGATAATTTTTTGAAAAGCCTACTTATTTTGTTTGTTTCTTTGCTGGAAACCATGTCTATCTGCCAACCCTTCTGAAATGTCATGATGTAATTATTTTAACAGGCAGTCTGGGCTCCTTTATTTGGGGGACATTAACCTTTCTAAACAAAAGAAATGTTAATATACATTGGAGATGCGGCTAATGGGATTTCATTTTTCTTATTAGCACAGACTTGAGTTCTTTTTTTTAATTTTTGTAAAAGAATTCAGCAAGTCAAGTAATTGCCTTCAGCTAATCCACGATAGCAAATTTGAACGTGAATATCCAGATCATTCTGTATGGATTGGAAAAAGTAATGTGATTTCTTGTTTTTTATTTGCTTTGGCTAAACAGTGTTGAAGGATGATATAAATTCATTGAATTCGGAACAAAGAAAATGCTAATTATTAATGCGCTAAGTTGTGATATGCTGTAAAACGCACTGTTTAATTTGCAAAGCCTGTTGTGGCCTATTTATATTTCATTGCATATTGATTCAAAGTTTGTATTTGTGTTAGGTTCAGTATCTTTCCATGATAGCCCTGAAATTTTGGCTGGATTTATGGGCTTTTCCCTCTGGTGTGGAGGCGCTCGGCAGGTCAGGTGAATGGCTCTCAACTTCAGAAGGGTACGGCTGGTTTTGGTTCCTCGGACACCACGAGGCAACTTTTGGGGAGGTGCCCGTTGCCTCCTGAATTAGGAAACGGGAGATCTAGCAGAGAGCGCGGTGCTAGTTGGCTGTGCGGGTCTGGGTGTATTTGTATGCGTTTGGATAGTATTTTATAGAGCTTGGCTCAAGTTGACTGTATTAATTAAAGGTTTATATATGTGCAATCCATACTTCAGCTGTTTGCTGCTTACCAAACAGCCATTTGGCTTGCAATGTTATTTTCGGTGCAAACGCTATTGCTTTTATGAGCTGATGCTGCGTTTAAAGTCATTCTTCTTTCCCCATAGTGCCTTGCAGTTGCAATGCATCGAGATAAATATCCCAGGCTCTAAAGGATTTATCTCTCAGTCTTGATTTTAAACGAATATTTCCAAGTGCTCTAATCACCTTGCTTTATCTGCAGTGAACCTAATGTATTTTGCAGTGCTGTAACTGCTTCAGCACCTCTGTTGACGTTACAGAGGAGCAATGCTTACAGTTAACAAATACATAATAGAGTTTAATATAACCCCTTGGTGCATAGAGGAGGAGAAGTGGAGAGCAAAGTTGATTGTATGTCTGGAAGAATATTTGTGCCTGGTTTACGTTCTAATTTTAGTACTGGATTTTCTTTGTGATGGTAAAATGTCACATGAGCATGGCCCTTTTAATCTGATACACTGAAAACAAATACCAGTGCTGAGACTGTAGTTAGGGCTTTCCCGAACTTCGTAATCTGATGACTTTCTTACAACATAGTCTTGGTTAAAGTAATCTTTCTTCAGACATTTCTTTTAAGAAATACTGGAGTAGCGTTTTCCTTCCTTTTCCCTCCCCAGCCTCAGAAGCGCCCGTGAATAGCTGGCTCCTCGCCGGCCGCTCAGGGAGATCTGCCTGTGATAGTTGATCCTGGCATTAACAGCATTGGGATGTTCTTCAGAGGGTGAAATAAAACAGCCTCCAAAGCCCGAAGAACTTCTAAGCTGTCAAACGTGTAGCGCTGTTTAAATATACAGGCAGAGGCGTTTCTTCTCGGCACTCGGTACTTGCATCAGCTTTCTGCTGATGTAGCTCAAACCGTACAGTTAAAATCGGCGTTGTGGACTCCTCGGTGCCGTGACCCGCGATTTGAAACTCCAGGCTTGCCCAAAGGTTCAGCCGTGACTACCCCATGGGAGAGCTGCTGGTGGGAAGCTCCGGAGATCCCATCTGCCGCGGCACTGGGGACCGCTTCTGAACTAGTTATGATATACAGGAATTGATAATTCATCTCGTGTCCGTAGGAGGAAAATGAATATTAAATTTGATTAGTAAATGACAGGTTTCAGCCTGGTAATTTGCCGTCTTTTTTAACAAAGTTGTACAACCTACCGATACCACTAGGAGCCTCTTTATTCGGGCAACTTTATTGCAGCTGGTATTTTTTTTTTTTCCCCAGGAAAAGAAGTGCTGGTATTCTTATCTCGAGTGAAGCTCATTAAGGCTCTAGGATCCATTTCACTTCTACACGGTGCCTTTCTCTAGTTATATGCCACAGATGAGTCAGGAGCCTGTTTTGATTCATGGTGGTTCGCTGCGTGCTTTGCCAAATCCCCCAAGATTTTTTTTTTTGAGATAATGCTCGGTGGTTAACCACGACTTCGAGCCTGTCCACAGATTTTATGTGGGATTTTTGGGTTTCTATCAGGTGGTGTTACGAAACATGCTGCAGAGAAAATAGTAGCCATATGTAGTATGCTCGTGTCAAAAGTTGGGAGAAGGTGTGGGCAAAGCTTTCCGAAGTTCCGTTCGAGTTTACTTGGATCCGCAGAGCTGACGTGCTGAAAGCGCTGCAGCGAGCCGCTTACGGGGACCGAACTCGCCCGTAGCTGCACGACTTTGGGAGCAGTTAGTTTCGTCGCCGGCGTGCCTTCGGACCGTACCGGGAGGTCACGAAATGAACGGTCATCAGGCGGTTAATTCCCTTGGTTAGGCAGGGATGCATCGTGGGTGTCGGGAGGATTTCACCGAGGAAGAGACTTGCTGGAAGCGTTTGGGAAAAGCAGGGAGGCTGTGGCTGGCTGGCGCCCTGACAGAGGCTCACTCTGAGCGGCAAGGAGAATGTGGAGATTTATTATGCAAATTTGCAGTTTAGAGTTGCATCGCGCTCGCTTGGGATGATGCTGTTAAAAGTTGCGCTGCTTTTGTAGACAAACGCTAAGACACCCGCTTTCAACTTCACATTCTTTAACCTTGTTTTATTCCTTGCTGAGTGCTGACACTTTCAAGGCAGATGAAAATCAGACTAAATTTAGCGGTGAGCGAAACCCCTTGTTCCTCCTCCCCCCCCCCCATTCCAGGCGTAGCGTCTGTATCCTTTTGATTAGTTTTGCCCTTGGTTTCTGCTTCAGATGTGAAGTTTTGCAAAGCGATGCTGACAAGAAGCCCAGTTTTTTTATTAGGCGAGCCCTTAGCATAACTGCAGCGCAGCCGTCCCGTCGCTGACCCGGTGCCAGCTTGGGGAGCCGCTCTGCTTACAGCCCCGCGCCGACGGCTCACCGCAGCACGGGTAGGACAGCGGTGTTGCCCGGTGGAGAGGTTACGGTCTCCTCTGGGTTTTCATCCACGTGAGCTAACGATTTCTTGCTATATTCGTTAGCGGCATGTCTGGGAAGGGTGCAAGACGTAGACGGGACTCTTGAGGTCGTCTTCAGTCCTTTCCAGATGCGACTCGGTGGACAAACCTCTTCCCCTCGGCTGCGCCCCACTCTCTGCTTGTCTGTCGTCTTCCTTAGGACTTCTGGTTTGTTTGTACTTCAGAGAGGTGGTTTTTCTGTACATCTCAGTACAGGACGGAGCCGGTGATCTCGGGAACTTTCGTAACTAGTAATCACGAGCATCAGGCGCTTCGTTGCAGTGTTGACAGACTGCGTGCATGCTGGTCCTCGCTGCTCCTCTGAGAACCCCTCCTCAGATGTTCCCCAGCTAATTTAGTCCCATGGTTGGTTGCTTGAGCAGAGATTAATTCCTTTGCTGTGTTGTGAAGGCTGTTCAAACCGGAGCCCTCAGGGGAACGAATTTTTTGAGGCAGTTGAGCCTCAAGATGTAATTTGAACTCTTGTCTTTGCATTTGGACAAGCAAGTTAATTGACCCTTGATAGCTGCAAGCTCTGCTCCAAATAAAGAGATTACAGCTGCTTCACCTGCACCTGGAAATGGGCGGATAAACAGGTGAGATGTGTCAAGTGGGATACCCAAACTCCCCCTTGTACCACTGAAAAGGGAAACTCGAGTGTCAGGAGGTGACGTGTGTGTGAGTTTGGTCATCTCGTTCTATTGCAGGGAGCGCAGTGAAAGACTTTGTTCGCAGCTGGCTGGTCCTTGCCAAAGAGACCGTGATGAATTGTTCCCCCGGCTGACGGGCACGGTCTGGCCGGTGAAGAGCCGGTATCTCCGCTCGTCGGCCCTCCCATCTCTGCTGCGACTTGATTGTCCATTGTTCTCCAGCCTTTCATCCAGCAGCAGTTGGTTTGCATTTCTAATAAGGAGAAATGGGTGACATCTCAGGATGAAATAACCCCCGTTCGGTTGTGAAATTAAGCCCTCTTGAGTGTTAAAATGCTGCTTAGATGGCAAGCGCGCATTTCTATTATTAGGCTTAAATACGCAGCTGAAAAATGAGACTTGCTGCCCTGTTATCTCCTTCTGTAGCCACTTGAACTTGCATGCGTCTGTCTTGGAATGAAACGCACCTGTGTAAATGCCGTAACTTTTATACGGCGCACAGCAAAGTCAGGGCCAGGCCTGAGCTGCCATCACGGCTGGCACGAAGCCGTTCTGCCGTGGCTGAGGACGCGCCGGCTGCCAGCGAGTTCCTTGGGCGAGCGAAAAATGCTTCCAGCCACCGTCAACGACAAAGGGGAGAACCCTGCAAGGGAAGGTACGTTGGCTTTGCGGAGACGCGGGGGGCGAGTTCCTCTGTCTTCTGTGGCAAATGTCGTGCCGCTACTAAATGCCTGGCTAAAACGTTTCGGGTGCCGTGGCTGAAAGATGCACTGGAAATTTTCTCGTTAAATAACAGCACTTTGCATATGCCGTTAAGCTTTTTGCTTTCTTTTAAAAAAAAACCTACCTGTGCTCTTTGCTTTTGAAACAAAAGGGATGTGTGTACTGTTTCAAATTAGGATTGAAACTCTTAATTTCCCTGACCCAAATCTCATTTCCTTGTTACTATTTAGAAGAAAATGATGACTTCTGTAAATTCTTACACAATTGATATGTTTTCTTAGCTACCACACTGATAACAACATTCTTGAGCAAAACATAGCAGTGGCTCTCCAGTATGATAAATTGGCACTGTTTTTTAGGTCCTCTATTAACTTTGTTCCCGAGTAATCAAATGAAAGTAATCTTCTGCTACAGCACGGTAGAACCTGCACATGCAGCTATTTTTGATGGTAGCCATAGTTCTTAAGGTGAGTTAAAGTTATTTCAATTGTTCCTTATCTTTGGAACGACGGTCGTGACAAATGGCTGGTGTAATTTCTTTCCTTAGTAGATGGATATAAAGTGAAGATATTACATGGGCTTCTGACAGAATTCATAAATTTTTAGATTGGGAACATTGAGTTAGATGTCGAAACATTTAACTTGACAAGAGTTTTGTTTTCTGATCTTGTTGGCGCCATAAAGTGAAACTCGGTCGACGAACTTGACGTTGCCAGCTTTTTGTTGCTGTGTAGTTCAGATAGGAGGAGCAAATAATCCAAGAGAGAAAGATTGCTGGTTTGTTGGTTTGGTGGTTTTTTTCTTCCCCTCTTTCCTGCCCTGTAAATGAGCTGTGAGTTAAGCTGCGGGGTCTAGCGGGTGTAGCAGCGGGGTTGAACCCCCAGAAGGACCCCGAAGGGGAGCACGGGCCCCTCGGAGCAGGGAGCGCGGCTGCCGGTCCTGGCAGGGATGTCCCCTCTCGCCCGGGACGGGGCGTCGCGGGCGTTTCGGTGTGCCCGCCTTGAAGTGGACGTAGTAGGTGTGAGGGCTTCGCTAGCGCTCGCAAAGCGGTTCTGGGGCAAGGTGTAGGCTGGCGCAGTCGGGCCTTTGGGATGTCTTGCTATATAAAGCAGATAGCAAAATGTTATCTGAGTGTCTTTTCAAGGGATATTTTTTTTAGCTACGTCTGCTAGTTGAAAAGGATAATGGCGTTTGGTTTAAAGCACAAGTCGCAGAAAGAGGTGAGCCTTCCTTAACTGTCTGTTGGCTAACCGAGCAGCAGAAAGGACATCCAGCAACTGAAATGCTGTGGCGAGGAGCTGCAGAGCAACGTCCTAAGCAATGCCAGCGGTGGTGGTGGGAGTAAACCCCTTCCCCGAATCCTGCTCTGGCTCCGTGCTCTCCAGGCTAGCTCCGTTCCTTGTTTGCCGAGGTACTAGTGGATGTGGTCAGCATAGAGCCAAGGGTGCCGATCCAGCCTCTTCCACGGTATTACCGTTTGTGTTCTCACGACTCGTTTTGAGCCAGGCGATACCGGTGTGAGGTCCCTGAGGTTTGCTGATGTGCACTTTTTTCGGCGTGAAATGAAGTTTTATTTAGCATGATGTTAATTGGGTGGTATTACCCTTCCAAATACCTCGTGGGATCCTTTTAGTTTGCGAGACGGATGACAAAGGAGCGACTCGGTTGAAATGCAGGACTGACACTTGTGGCTCCCTGAGTGCCTCTACAGTGCTTACACTTCCATTTGTAAGAGGGAAGGAAAATTTGGCTTCGGTTTTTGCCAGCTATAAAGAAAATATTTTGATACGAGCTCATGAGTCACCGGAGGTAAAAGGGAAGAAGCCTGAGCGCTGGAGCTGCATGTGGTTTCCCGAGCAGCAGAGGAGGAGGAAGCTGAGTCTGAAATACGGCGCGACGGGGCTGAGGTCTGAGGGGTGGCTCGGTCGGTCCTGCGACGCCGGTGCCCCCAGGCCTGGGGAGACGCGGTACCTGCGTAGTTCCCATTTCTCCTTCCAGCAAGCGGGGCTGCGGTATCTGCAGTGACTGCCACCACGCTGCCTGCGTCGATCCTGAGCATCTCTCAGTCATGACCCGGTACAGACTCCTTTCCTGTGCGAGGACACAGTAAAAATGTATTCTCTCTAAGGGATGAATGACCTCCCTGCGGTCCCCTCCTTCGTCTGTACAGGTGTTGCGTTCAGAAAACACAGCCCGTAAGTTCTTCTGTCATAAGGCAGCATCAGGTGAACCGAACAGGGGTTGCGGTTGGACGGGCTTGCCACCGAAGGACATAGACTCGAATAGTCCTGCGGGGCTGGCCTACCTGCCGGCGTTTGTGCTCCTTCAGAGGCACGTGCTCCCCTGGGGATGCTCCTCCGCTGTTGCCTCGGGGGCTTGTGAGATGGAGAAGCGTCAGGGGAAGGGGCTCGGCCAGTAGTAGCTTTTCTTTGCCCACTGTATTTTATTTTGAAAGCACAGGCAGCTTAGAATAATGCCAGCGAGCTGGTTTATTTTGCTCTCTGTAGGGCCCGTTTTCAGTCTGTGATTCGCTCTGTGTAACCACCCCGACGTCGTGCGCAGGGCTGGCATTGGGCAGGACGGCAGGCTTGTTTCAGCGGCACACGGGATAGATTATTTTATATTTTTTTTTTTTAGTTTTTGTTTTATATTTTCCCCCCAGGAGGTGGATTTCTTTTGAAACCCCCCCCCGAAAGGCTAACTGGTCTGTGTGCTTGCAGGAAATTTTTGAAATTTGCGTGTTTGGCAGTGCTCCCTGAGTGATTGCGTATCTAAACTCAAGTAGAACGTGGCATTTTTATCCCATAATACTCCAAATTGGCTAGAGGCTGGATCTTATTATGCAGACTGGAAAACAGATTGGCGTAATGTTGGATCGGAATTTATGATACCTGGAGGGAGGATCCCGTGAGGTGCTGCGGGGATTGGTGTTAAGCTAGCTTGTTACTAAAGGTTCTGGAAAGACAAGGGAAGCGCGGGGCGGGGGGGAGAAGCTCATTAATCCTCGGGGAGTTGTCGGGGAGGTGCTGAGTCTGCCGGAGAGGAGCAGGATGACACAGCGTACTAGGGCTACTTAAAAACAAGAAGGAAAATGAAATCACCTGGAAACATTTTAATGACTCCAGCTGGGGAACGTTGAGTGACCCTCTTCCGAGAGAGACTGGGAGAGGGTTCTGGGCAGGCAAACGGACGGGCCGGGTAGCGTGAGAAGCCTCTTCCAACCGTAGTTCTTGATGTACTAGTTTTTAAACGATACTAAGGTACTGGTCATCTTTCATTTGTCGGATAGCTGTTCAGAAAAGATAATTTTTTCGTTTTTCCTGTGCTTCCGGATGGTTACCATCACAAAAATAAGCTGCAGGAAAGTGGCTCGTAGAAGAAATAAAACAAATGTGTGTAAATCTGGGGCAGTTCAGTAGAGAAGGGAAAAAAGGCAAGGCTATCGCACGCAGACCAGGTAGCGTGCCTCTCTTAATGTATCCCTTAAGGGTTCTATCTAATACATACAGAAAAGCAAACACATCCACACCCATGCGCGCGTGCATAAGGCCGTTTATTTTCTTCAGTACAGAATTCTGAATGTTAATTTGAAACCGTATCAGTGCGCTAGTTCTGCGGTGACGTGCAAATGAATAGAATGCTTTGGTCTTCTAGGGACTGTTTGTTCCTTATAGCTGCCGCTTTAAACAAATTCAGTGGCCGGAAAGCTGTAAAACATTTGCAGGCAATAGCATGCTTTTAATATTCATCTTCTTTAAGTGCCACCAAGTGACACCTAAGACTGACTGGGCAGAGATGGGTGCCAGGCAAAACAGAGAGCGGGGAGTCTTGCTTGCTAATTTGTATTCTAGATGTAAATCTTAAGTTAGTTTGAGATTTTAAAATGGATTTTTAAATGCCAGGCACGTAAGAGGCGGAATTGATATTAATATTAATAGGCCTAAAAAGATATTTAGCGACATATTTGTATAATTGAATTTTCTTCATAATGGTCAGAAAAGTGTCGGCTGACCACGGGGCTCAGAAGCCTCAGTTGCGCAGCCCGTCCGATGTGCCTTGAGATGCTGAACATTAACATGGATGACTGAACCCTCCCGTGGCTTTACTAGGCTGACCTACGCTCGATAGGCGTATTCGTGTCCTTGCACCCTGAATGTCATTGATTTGTCGGTGGCATTAAAATACCTATCGAGGCACGGGCGCCGTATCGGTCCCGCTGGTTTCGGAGCAGGCGTTTTCCCCGTGCCGGAGAACAGGGGCAGCGCCGGGAGGGAAGCCATCCCTCCCCGAAACTCGGAGCGGCGCACCGGCCTGGGTGGCCGAGGCCGAAGGAGCAGCCGAGTCCTGTCCTGGTCCGTGGTACGCCTCTTAATGGGGTGAGGAGCAATTAGCGCAGCTCACCCCGGGTAAAGGGGGAGGGCTTGCTTCCTCGGGAGTGTGCAGTCCCGTGGCGGGGAGCATTTCTCCAAGCAAACAAGAACTCGGGAGAAGTAAGAGCGGTATCCTGCAGATATAAATAAGACGAGGACAGTTGCAGGAGGAGGAGAAGGAGGAGGAGATGGGAGAAACTGAAACATTAATGAAGATATAAAGCACTGCACCTACACTGAGAGCAGTGTGATGTTCTTGCTCATCTATTCATGTTGAGCTAGCTGGAGCTTTAAATTTTAAAGCCTGGGTGGAGAAGAGGGGCAAGGTTAGGCAGCTCATTAGAGTGCTGTAGCTGCGCTCACAGCCAGCTTAATATCTCTAAGGGGAAAGAAGCCTTCGGTACCAGGGATTTGGCAATATCTGTGTGTCTGAGCCTTCTCTGTTAAGCATCAGTCCGTTGTCCCAAGTGCTGCCGCTCTGATGCAGCTCTGTCTGGGAGGAGGATGGGGCTCGTGGCTGGGACATCTCTGCTGCCGAAAGCCTGTCCACGCCGGGGACCGCGGGAGCGAGGGCAGAGCACCCCTAAACGAAATGGGCAGTACTCATAGGGCCTTGAAAATCTCAGGGAGGCGAAATATCTTGCTGTCCGAGGGGTGAGCGGGTAAACAGCATCTGCCTGGATGGCGTGGTGGTCCATGGGCTTGTGAAGCCAAAACACCGTTTAAGCTCTTCCGCAACGAGTGCTTTGGGGTTACTGCCCCGTTGGGGTCTGTTAAGCATCGTGCGTGGGGCTGCGGCGAGATCCTGCGCCGGGAACTTGCTGCGGGCGAGTTGCTTCAGCGCCGGCTGGGGTGGCACCGGTGAGGGTGCTCTTCTGCAGGAGGAGTCACCGGCGCAAGAGGGGTGCGCTGGCACTTCTCTCACAGCTGCTGCAGGTACCTCTCAGCTCTGTTCTCTGTACGTCCTCCTCTCTTCCGCAAGGAGTTTGCCTCCACCTACAGGAAGCAGAAAGCAAGAAAACCCACCCCCCGTAATCACACAATACCGTCTGTTAGTCCTCATCTTTCAGAGGAGCTCTGTACAATGCCTCATCAGTCTCCATTGCTGCGTAAAGCACTCAGACCTGCTCCTGAAAGGTGCCACGGCACTCTGAAGGCTTCTTACCCATTAGACAGGTTTTAATTCGCCTTTTCTCGTAACCCAAGCCTCGAAAAGAAAATGCGCAAAAGCTGGCAAGCTAGCAATTGAATTTTGGTTGGCATTAGTGAGGCTTCTGCTGGCGTTCATGGTCGAAAGGCAAAGCGGATATTTCCGAGGAGAACACTAATAGTGCCGGAAAGTTTTGGGAAATAGCAGCTTTTGGAGAAAGCGGAGCGTGGTCCGGCTGGAGTAGTCGGTAGGCGAGCGGCACGGGAGAGCGCTCGATCTGCTGCCCGTGCACGGGAAAGGAAGACCGGAGTCCATTATTCACATCTGTCACACCGGACGGGCTGGGCGGGGGGCTTCAGGGGAGCGAAAGTGCTAGAAATCCCTTTTCACATAGAAACGATTACAGAAGGGGCACGCGGGACCTTTCCTGTCTGTCCTGGAGCTGGCGCTGAGGAGGCTGAGCTGGACTGGGAGAAGGCGGTGGTGCCGGCGTGCTGGCGGTGCCTGCAGTGAGGCCTGGGTTGGGTCAAGCCGTTGCTATTTGAGTCACGTTCCTTATTTACGGTTCTGTTTCCGTTTTCTCTGCATGCGAACGCAGAAGAGAAAGAAACAAAGCGCAGACGACTCCTCCGTGGCTTCTCTGCGGGGAACCTTTTGGTTCCCGTTTCGTTCCCGACATCGCCAGGTCCCCCCCCGCCTCCACCGCTGTGTTTGAACGGCCGCTTCCGTTTGGGCGCCCATAAGTTGTTCTGACGTGAAATGTCGGGGTAGTTTTTCAATGTAACAGATTTCTGCTCGGGACATCCCTGTCCAGAGGACTCGCAGGATCATAGAATCATTGAGGTTGGAAAAGACCTCTAAGATCATCGAGTCCAACTGTCAACCCAACACCACCATGCCCACTAAACCATGTCCCTAAGCGCCTCATCTACCCGTCTTTTAAATACTTCCAGGGATGGTGACTCAACCACTTCCCTGGGCAGCCTGGTCCAGTGTTTAACCACTCTTCCAGTACCGAAATTGGTGGTGGCACAAAGATGTGGCACACTGGAGTGCTTGGCAGCTTTCAAATATTGGCGTTGCAGTTGCATGCGAATCGATGGGACAACAACCAGCGGGGTAGCCCAGGCAAAACCTTTTGGTTAGGATATTGTGGATGGGCACGGTCTTTGGTCCTGGTGTTCCAGGTCTTTGGGCCAGTGTTCTCCAGATGCTTGGAGCCAGAACAAAGAGGGGTCTGGACGGCAGGGAGGGGGTGCCCACTGCAGCCTGGTGGAGCCCCGCCGGCGGCACGCTCGTGCCGAAGGAGCGAACGACGTCTCGGGCTTCGCAGTCCGTTCGCTCCGGCTGTCAGTCCAAAAGTCACGCCATCGATCCGGCGTCACGCTGCTGGAATTATGTTTTTGTGTGTCGGGCGGATGGTGCAGCGTTTGAGTGATGTCTGGGCGAACGAATTTCCAACCTCTGCATTTCATATACAGGATACCTGACAGTAAAGGTCTGTGGTGACCTTTATCTTTATGAGCTGCGAGAATTAAGGAGTTCTGTATTTTAGTTTAATTAAGCAATAAGGCGTAACAGATGGTGCTTTTCTGGGTGATTATTGAGTGTCTCTGGTTTGACTGAGAAGTGCAGTAACACCGCGGTCGTAAGCGTATTGTAATTTGAGATATTTGAGATCTCGGAGAACATGTGTCTGTTGCTAGGTGTCTGTCATCGGTTGTGCCGTCAACCGGGCGTCTGCACCCCTTCGCTTTCTGCAGCGTTTCATGAAGCGGGTGCCGACGTTTTCCGTCCTCTTTGGCCAAGGTGTTGGGGTGATGTTGGACAAACGGCCGCCTCGTACGGCTCAGCTTGCCCCTAGGTAGGAGCGGGCTCATCTGCTTCCCCTTCACGTTCACCCACAATGTTTGAGTATGAAATTCTGCGGGGAAATATTCTCGTTTTATTAACTGCCCTGAGCGGAGGCGAGTCTTTGATGCGTTCTTCTAATAACATTGACAAATAAATTACCCTAGAATTTCCAAAATGATACTGGTTAAAAAAAAAAACAAACAAACAAACAAACAAAAACCCCCAAACAACCCAGCTCTCAGTATTTAGAAACATTGTGCCGTAGGAATTGCCAGCCTGGTGAGATCGCGTTGCTACCAGCACAGCGAGGAGAAGCCGAGCAGCCCAACAGCTGGGAAACCCAAGCCGGTAACTCGGAAGTTTGGCGGCCGACTCCTGTCTTTGCGGATCAGGTACACCCAGAGCGTCAAAGATTGTGTTGTTCCAATATTTGCATACATAAACGTGGTCAGACGTTAAAGATGCATTGTCATACGGTCGGCGTGGGGGCACTCAGGGGACTCAGAAAAGCCAGAAGAGCTGAATTCGTGGCAGGTTGATTTGCCGGTTGGTGGGGTTTTTTTTGCCTTTTTCTCCCCAACTGCATGAGAACTTTGCGTGAAATCTTCTGTGCTAGGTGTTTCTCTGCACGCTTGCAGCTACCGTATTTGCTCCAG
Organism: Pygoscelis adeliae; assembly: GCF_000699105.1. Lineage (NCBI taxonomy): Eukaryota > Metazoa > Chordata > Aves > Sphenisciformes > Spheniscidae > Pygoscelis > Pygoscelis adeliae. The sequence goes on along the minus strand of NW_008824763.1, from coordinate 464,877 downwards.
AGGACGTTAAAAAGCAGCAGAAGCAAGGAATAGCGTGGAATTAGTTGAGCAAATCTGGCCAGCCTGCGGCTCCCGGAGCAGAGTGCCGGGCGGTGAACTCGAGTTGCGGTTTCTCCCGCTGGCGTGTGGTAACCTTCCCCTTTCCTTGCCCCCAGCGCCATCCGAGATGTGAATTGCTTGCAACCTGGCACTGAACTTGCACTTGCACACTATTTTAGATCACCGACGAATACGCCTCGATTTTTCTCATTAATGGAGTATTTGAAATGATCAAAATGAAATAGATTGACTTACTGGCTGTAAAGTTGTTCTTAGGGTGACTTGTGAGGAGTTTCTAACACAGCTGTAGTCTTTTTGGAGAAAATCACCTGTTTGTCTCAATCTCGTGCTGTTACGAGGAGATCCGGGATCGTACTTTAAATTGTGAACTTTGAAAATCAACAGCTACGCAAGAAAGTTTTAAATTTGGGTTTCGAAGGGCCTTTGTCCCCTCTTGAACTCTCCGCTCATTTCATGAGCCGTTTCCTTGTTACCCCTTGTCACGAGGAGGTCGCCTGAAGTGGGATGCGGTGTCCCACCTCAGGGCTCTGTCCCCCCGGCGCGCATGGGGAGCGCTCCCCCCTTTGGCGGGGTGTGCCCCCCCCCCCCCCCCCCCGAGCTGCCGTTTCGGGTGCGCCATTTCGGAACTGTGCAACGCAATTAAAGCAAATTCTTGGTTGTAGATGAGTTGGCTTTATGCCATTTTCGGAGACAATGTCCCACTTCAATAGCCTGGATTGGGCTGAGGAGAATAATTGCTGCTATGAAATAATTTTGCAATTACCGCTGTAATTAAGGGCAGTTTGTTAATGAAAGTGCTTGGTGAATAATGACTGCAGGGCACTCCATCCTGCGGCTTCGCACCAGACGATTGGTTGGGGTGGTGGAGATGGTTGGGGACTCGGTGACACAGCTGTCACGCTCGCAGGATGGATGTAAATACCCGGCGCTGCTCGTGATGGAGTGCCATCATTAGCCTTCTGCCCTATGGGAGCTGGTCAGACAAGGAAAAATAAACTTAAAATATGATGGCGAACGCTCTTGCTTATGGCTGCTGAAGGCCCCTTTTTTTCCCTGACCACGTTAATTCAATACGCAGATGCCCTTAGCCAGCTGATTCATTGTTCAGATGTGAACCTCTGAATCCGTTTTTCAGGAATATGAGCTTATTTGGGCGATATTTTTGTAGCTTTACTTGTTTTGAGCTTGCTTTTCCACATCGTGTTTTCCTTCTAGAACACAAACTGTTACAGGTTTTTCCTTTGTATAGGTTACAAACAAAAACATTAGAAAACGTTGAGGCATTTGCATGGTTTAGCGTAGGCGTCACCGTTGACCGTAAAGTCTGGCGTGGTATGTTTGTAGGTAAGCAGTCCTGAAAATATTTTTGTGTGTTCAGGGGCAAGGGTTAAACTAACCGAGCATCTTAAAGCACTGGACGGAGGCAGCCGGCGATAGAGGCTGAGGATCCACGGGCTGAGGATGAGGAAGGGCTTACTGAAGCCAGTACAGTAATGACGCCAACGCTGGCATTATTAGGCAAAGTCATTTTCAGGAGCCTCCAACGTTTTTTTCTGGATGACTCAATACCTTGTTATTTATTACTCTTGGCTCTTTGCAGGGCTCAGGAGCGGGTTTTCCAGCATGAGAGAAGGCTCGGGGTTGGGGGGGGGCTCATTGTCCCTAGAACGGGGGTGGCCTTCCCAAGAACTCCAGGTACCAGGTCGCTCTTCTGACGGATTTTCCAGTGCCGGGTTAGCAACAAGACAGCCGAATTCCCGGGTGATACTTCTTTATGGACAGCTGTTAAAGTACTTCTACCCAGGAGATCAGGATCGTTGTGTTTTACTGGTGGGAGCCAAGGTGAGGGAACTTGTGGCGGAGATGGGAATGGGACAGCTTTCAGAATTGCTGAAGAGCAAAGCTGAAGAGGAGGCTGCTTGGCTCAGTGGACGGGGTCCTAGGTGCCAGTTAAAAACCTAACTGCATGCAGCGTGCCATGTTGTGTTTGACCGCAACCTAGGAGGAGAGGCAGCGCTCTTCCCGAGTCCTTTCCTCCGCAGTAATCTGGGCAGGAGAGGGCTTCCACGTTGCAAGGAGTCCTTCCGCGGAACAAGGAAATGCTTTTGCTGGTGTGTCGTTTTAGGGGAATGGAGTGGCTAGGCAGCATCTGAATGTTAGGCTTGATATTTAAAGTCACTAAGCGCTGAAGAATTTTTTTTTTTTACCGACTGCATCGCTATATAGCAGTGCCTCTTCTTTTAATTGGATTTGCAAACATACTGAAAAGGCGTGATTTACAAGGCTTGCTTAAGTATGCACAGCAAGGTCTCTGGAACTGCTGAGGTGTTGGTTTGACCATCAGCGTGAAATAATTCAGGCGCGGTACGTTCCCGTTTGCTCCAACAGAGAGCTCCACGAAGTGTGCGGCGAGAGGGAGAAGCCCGGGAGGAGGGGAGGGCCCGGAGGGGTGCGTTTCTGCCGCTGCCATTTCAGAGCCACCGTGGTTCGTGCCGTCTTGTGCGGAACCGCCGGTGTAAATACGAGGCAGCAGCCTGTCTTGCCTTGTAGACGAGGCTTGTCAAAGGCTTTTGTAGATCTCCATAATGAAGATGGATCGGGTTCGTTCTCATTGCCAGTCGCTCTATCAAAATAGTACTAATTACCGCAGTCGCACGTGTTACGTGCTGCCATCTTCTTCCTTAAAGCTTAAAAGCACGTTTCATACCACGTACAAAGGATAAAATTGAGGCAACGCTTCCCGTTCTATTTTTGGAAAAGTAGTCAGTAAAGGAGAAGGAAATTGATTTTGGTGTCAGAAAGGACATTTCTGACAGGAGCATACTTTGAAATGATTCAAGGCATCTGTTTCTGTTGCAGACACCCAGCGCTGCTAAGAGCTGTACCTAAATTAAACTGTTTAAGATGTCAGCTCCGGGTATGAATGCAATTTACATCCCAGTGGCATGGTTGGAATTTTCATCGTTTAATGAACTTTCTCACCCAATTTACGAACAAGGTCTCTCCCACAGCCGCTATTTTTGTAGTGCGTATGGACCTTCAGGTGCGGTTTGGATGCTCGTTGCCGCAGTGGATGGGGCAGGGTTTGAAGGCAGGGGCAGGCTTGTAGGTGCTTCGGGTGGGCTGCCTTAGCGATGGCTGGCTTTGGGATGTCGATTTTGTCGCCTTCCTGTTATAATCTCGATTATCGCGCAGTTAAGCGTTGGGGGAAAAGCGTTCCGCCTTTCTGAAGGTGGTCTCCCCCCGTCCTCCACGCTCTGCTGCGGGTCTGAAGAAAGCTCGCCTTTCAAGGTGAACGTTAAATTAATATGAAGGACTTCTAGAGCTCTACAATTAAAAGGTCTTTTACTTTCCCCGCTCCAGATCTGATGGTTTATTGCTGGAGCCTTGGCTCTGAGCCTGCCTGACCTTGGGTCCGTGCCTTTTAAGTACCAGCAGGGTTTCTTGTGCGCTGTCGTGGCCTTTTGTGTGAAGAACAAGCCCGCTACTGTGGCTACGGGCTCCGCAAAGGAATCCGTGATACTCGGTGGATGTTGGAGAAGGCGGGGACGCTCGTTTTCCCCTTTCGCATGCATCTCTCAGCTGGCGCTTACTGCGCCAGTGAGGTTTTTGTGAGTGCCGATACGTTTTCTATTTAGATACTTATCTTTTTAAGCTCTCCTAAATGGCTCTAGGCAGATGAGGAGTCCAAGAAAGCGCAGGCTAGGGTTGCCTCTTACAAGTCTGGAAATTGGGTGTCTGGTGGCTACAGTGCCCTTCGTATTTCCAGCTCCGACACACCTTCGGCTAACGGTCCAGAAGCGGCAGTAAAGCGGATCCGAGCCCCCTGAAATCAGCTTTCCGCGTTCCTGCTCCCGCATGCCTGAGTTACGGCCTGGGCTGTTAAAAGCGAAGCGTTCCGTTCGTATTGAGAGTCCCAGCATATAATCTTAAAATGGGGCTTTAAACTGTGCTGCTGCTGGTTGTGGCACGCTGGGAGGATTGCACTAATGCAGTTTAGGTATTCCTTTGCCCAAAGTAAATTTTCACTCAACTTGAGTCATCTGCTAGAAGGGGAGAATAAATATTAGACTGCCAACATAAGGAGCCTATTTAAGAGGTCACGGGTGACACGTCATTATCATTTGTATTAGTTTATATTGGCTGAAAGGATGAAAGGGGAAACAAGAGTATTGACTTACGTTACTTAATATTGAATTAGTGTCCCTTTGCAAAGGGCTTCTGGCTTAAGTCGTAGCTGTAAACAGCTTCCGTTCCAACAGGGATGGGGACGTTTCGGAGCAGGGATGCGTCCGTCCCTTCCGACTGCGTCTTTCTGCCTTTCACCATCGCACCGAGTATCCCGAAACTTATAAGACCTCGCGGCGCTGTAACTGAAGTGGAGTTTGTTTAAGCTTTGACTTCAAACAGCGGATTACCTTTTATCATATTATTATATAATGAATTACCGATCCGCTGATTTTGGATATTTCGGTAAAGGCGCGCCGACGAAGGCTGGCGCTGGCAAATCCCACGCCTGCCCTGCCCTTGTTCTGCCCTGAGAGCAGATAAGCAGGGTCTCGCCAGGTCCCGTGCGGCGCATCTTCCGGGCTCAAACCGCCCTCCTCTCGGAGCCAAGGCGGATGGGCGTGCACCATCCCTGCAGGCGTGGCTCCGAACGCACAGGTCCTCAACCACCCGTCAGATGGTCATAGCTCTCCCCGAAACCCGGCGGCGCTTCCATTACTGAGAAGGGAAAGGCAAGGTGGTCTAACCCGGCAGCTGACGAAGATGTCGGTGGGCAGGGTTGCAGTCCGGAGGGGGAGAGATCCCTGCAGAATGGCGTCCTAGGCCAGCCCTAGAGCTTCCGAGGGCTTTTTCTCCTTGTAAATGCAGCTTTTATCTGCGTTCACTTATGTCGAAGGGACCATAATTTGTGTTCGTTGACTTGCTGACCTGGAGACGACACCGGTGCAAATGTGTGCCGTTCTAAATCTCAGCTTGATGAGGTACGCGCAGGTGAACGGCGCCCTTGAGGGACCGGTTCTGATTTCAGCATGCCTTTCCGGGGGGACCGAGGGAGCTGGCAGATGACTGGAATGCACGTTTCCATTGGCCTCCCTATAGCAGTGCAGAGGAAAGAGGTAAAGCAAAAAACCATATGGTATTTCTGACTCAAAGCAGCCCAGACAAGATGACCAGGAGCTGTTTGCGCTGAAACTAAGATGTACGGTGCATGCATGTACACATTACTTAATATGTACAGTGCACGCTGCACGCAAGAAGAGCTCTGGAGTCTGCTCACCACCTGCAAATACAGAGGACGGTGTCACCAGAAACAGAAAGGATTTTAAGCCTTTGAGATGAGTTTCTGATTGTTGTGGTTCATGCGTACCCCAGCGGTCTTTCAGTGCGAGAGTGTGGTGGTGCTGCTGCCGGTCCTTGGCATTCCAGCTGCATTGCTCTCACTGCTTCAATCGATCACAGCCGCTGCCCTGCGTGCCGTATTGACAGACAGCTTAAATAGTTCTCATTTTAAGAAGTGCAGCATGGATAATTAAGCAATGCACTCTACAAGTTGGTGATCAGCTTCTTGTGGAGGACCAATAATGAATAAAAAGTACATTAACTAAATTAAACTCTTGATGCCTGCAGGTCTGTAACTGTAGAGTTGCCTTTATGAAATTCATTACAGTTTATAAGAGTTCTGTTAATCAAAAGACTCCTGCGGAAAACATTCTGGGATTTAAAGTTTATTTTAATGCTGTATTGCTTAGGACAGAGGTGAGCGTTATTGCTGTTCTGCCTGAATACTTAACTGCGCTCGGACTCTGGGCCCATCGAATGCAGAGGATTCGAATTTGAACAATTAAATGGCCTCGTCCCCCTCCCCCGAATCTGCGTAACGAGAGTTCATGCGGTTTCCTAATGACATCTTGTCTTTGAACGCAAGTGCTCTACTTAGTTGTGTATTTAGTGCAGCTAAACAGATACCCCGGCTGATTGTCTCAGCATCGGTAAGCCAACACACGCGTGCGACGACACTTGTATTTCTTGAGGAGGAGCGCTGCTTGAATGTACGGGCCCTGGTAAGTGTCCGAAATCCATCCCGTGCTTGATGGACGTGCATTTGTTTGGTGGTTTGTTTAGATTTCTTTCTCTGGAGCGCTGAACTTGTGCTGCTCTCTGTACGTGAAATATAGAAGTTGGGTCGCTTGCTGGAACAGGCCAGGAGCTGGGATGCCCTCTGCGAGCGGGGGCCGGGTACGTGTGTGCTTCCCCGGCTGACGGGATGCCGAGCCCCGGAGCTAGGCTGGCTGGCGGCTAACTGGGTTTCAGGGATTTTTTTTCTTCGTGCTTGAGAAAACACCTGTGTAATTCCTAAACATCTTAAAAAAAAAAAAACCCACATCAACCAGTCAGGGTGCAGGAGATGACAAGCTGAATCGGAAGGTCCGCTTAGGTAACCGTGCAGCTGGGGTTTTCTATGTTAAAGGCACAAAGAGCAGGATTTTGCCCCCTTTCACAGCTTCGCCGCTCACCTGTGCGTGCCACAAAGCTTCCCCCCCCCGGTCCGGTCCCGCCTGCCTCACGGTGATGCTGTGTTCGGACTCGGCACCTGCTCCGCCCGGTAGCAGCCCTGAGCACGACAGGGAGGATTTGCATAGGTGTAATCGTACCGTAGGTTATAGTAACGTAATCGTAATTGCACGCGAACGCGTGCTCACGGGGACCTTATCGGCGCCCTGGAAGCTCTGTATCTGCAGACCTCTCAGCCAAGCAGATACTCTTCTTGCCGTCCAGATGTAGAAATGTTTTCGACCGACGTGAACATACTGCAAAACCCGTGTTTGCTCTCCCGACTTTTTTTTTCTTTTTTTTTTCTTTTTTTTTTTTTTTTTTTTGGTGAGAAGCTGCCAACTGCAAACTTGGATGGGAGCCATTTATTGGTAGCACAGTCAATCTTCCCTTAAAGAAAACCACCAGTGAATTAGCTTTTGCATAGTGTTTCAATCAAAGCATTTGATCCTTGTTTCTGCGAGATAATCCTAAGAACTTCTTATTTGGAGAATAGAAGACCGTGATGGATTTAATTCATAAAGGGAAGCAGCCGTAAGGAATGTAAATGTAAGAGGCTGATAAGGTAGGATTTCCTCGTTGCTATGACAACCCCTGGGTCATGAGCCTGAGAAAATATAAAGTAAGTCCTGGAGCTGTGAAGATGATTATAAAATTTAACTGTCATTCTTCATTTGGAGTTGATGGCAAACATTATTTACTTAAGTTTATCTCCAGGCAGGCGAGGATCCTTTCTTCCTCCTCTAAATCGGAGGCTTGGATCACAAATGAGCGGGTTGTGCGCGTCCGACATTATAAAGCGAACCCGCTATTTATTATTCTAACCAGGCAATTTGCACGTAATATCCCCGTAGATTCGGTCAGTCTCCTATAGAAAGCGGAGGTGTTTTCCGGCGTATCCCTTACGAAAGCCTCCCTGGCGCCGCTCGGCGTGGGGGGGAGTGCTCCCAGCGGGGGGGCGGGCGTGCCGAGGACGGCTCCCCCGCCCCGGGGATGCCCTTATTCCTGTTTTCTCACCCCGGAATCCGGTTTTTGGCTTCCGTAGGGGAAGGAATGCACAAAACCTAATTCCTCCTTCTGCACGCGTACCCTGCCCAGCCGCCCGGCGGGCTCTTCTCCACCTGCGGGAAAGGACGGGGAGTCATCGACACCCTCCGCGTTCGCCATGCAGCGTTTCTGGCGCCGTTCAGCATCCCCTCTCGCCTCGGCAGCAGAAAGTTGGGTTTATTCGTTTTTGTTGCTGTCCTGCGGTTTAAAACCGGCGGATGATTCCCCTTCCAGCCCGTAAACGTTTCATGGCGTTGAGGGCTGATAGAGCAGTCCCAGCTGGAATAGGAGAGAGCATGACGTACCCCTGCGTGAGCTGCTGACGTTCCCGGGGTTAACTGCTTGGGAAGCTGGGCATCATCTGGGTATGCAGCGGCGGCGGAGCAAGCAGCTGCCTGATACCAGGTTGTCCCAGATACACCGGCTGCTGCAGAAACGCAGATTAGCTTTGTAAAAGCATGCCTTAAAGCTCTCCAGCAGATAGAAATCGGGGAGCCCCTGGCTTTCAAAAGTACCTTCTATGCATACAGCTAGGCCTCAGCCGTTTCTGATCACATGTAATAATAAATACACCCCCCCCCCCGAACTTTTCTAAAAAAAAAAAACCCCCCCCCCCCCCCCGAACTTTCTGTTACTGCATTCGAAAGATTTTTCTATCGCTGCTCAGTCTTACTCGAGGTGATAAAAGGTGAAGTCATTTGATTCAAAGAGTTCACATAAACTAAATTCCTTTTAAGGCTTTTCACTGACTACTGGAGTTAATGCGATGCTATTTTTGAGGCCGGTCTCATGATTTCGGTTGGGAAACGCTTTCACCTTTGCGGCTTTCATCCTGAAATGAAGCTGGTGCGGGCGAGCCAGCGAATTCTGGTAAGGATCAGAGTTTATAGCCGTTACTAAAGAGAAGTAGCTCTTGTGGAAATGGAGCAGAGAATTATTACTGTACTAAGAAAGCCAGAATTCGTTACTTTTCCTAGGGTAGAAACTTTCTGAAGGCACTTGCCCGTGTGGACGTTGGAGCAACCTGCGATTCTACTTACAGTGCTTGTATTAGCCCGCAGTCTGCACGACCCCAGCACTGCTAATGCCACCAGCACTGCCTTGTCCATTGGCAGGGCTGTTTTTTTCTTGTTAAAACGCCTGTTTTGTTCGTTATACTGGTGAAGTCCGGTGAAAACGTGAGCATCTGTGAGCAAGCCCAGGGAAGGGACTGGGCGACTTCCCGGGCGAGGAGGCGGCGGTGCTCACGCCAGGTCGCCGTTGCCTTGAGGTCTCTTGCTGTATTTGCTCGGTGCTGCCAGCGGGACGTGATCGTGGATGCCGGTACCTCGAAGGCAGTGCCTCAGGCACCGTTGCTCAGCTGTGCCGTCCCGGGGCTGCCTCGCTCCGGGTGTCCCCGGGTCCTGCACCGAGAAGCGCCGCAGCTGGGAATGAGTTTTGAATGCCACGCGGACGTGTGCAGGAGGAGTCCTCCTCAAAACCGGAGTCGACACCGTGCCCTGCAGGGCCACATGTGAGCCACGGGACTGAGCTTGGGTGGACGCAAAGTTACGATAGCTCTATAAAGTGGGAATCTTTACTCCGAGAGAAGTTTTTCCTAGTTTTGTAATGCGGGCATCTCGGCCTTTTCAAGGTTGTATTTTTACTACCGTTTAGCTGTAGCGTGAAAAAAGGCATCTTCACCCTTTCCGTCGTTAAAGGGTTGCACAGCACCCTGCGGATGGGAGACGCCTTCGAATACCGACTCTGCTAGCTCTGTAACTCCTGCTGCGCTGTTTCGCCAAGGGAAACCCATGGAAGCGATCGCATCGGCTCTCTTCAGATTCCCAGCAGGCATCACCTTCTCTCACAGCTCTCTCTGCCGGCTGTGGTGGTTCTTAGCTGTAAGTCAGCGGTTAGCAAGGGCAGGGGCTTTTATTTCCACCGTCTATAATGTGTTTGCTTCAAGCGAAGACGGCTTGTAGCTACGGAGCTCTTCCCCCGTGCATTCGCGCATCCTAGCAGGGGCTGCCGTTCTCCCCCGGCCCCGGCTGCTGCAGCCGTGCCTCCCCACCCGGCGGTTGGCAGTTTCACCGTAAATTTGCTCAGAAAGGCTTTCTGATCAATGCAGAGCGGCGTGGCTCCCGGGAGCTTGGCCTGCGTACACACAACGCATGCAGAGATGTCGGCGAGGCACCTGGGTTGCGTTGAGGTCGGCATTACGGTTTTATGTTACCGGGTGCTTTAACAGGAGGAGTTTGCGATCAGGCCATTGCGGACCGTGCGATAGCCAAGATTGCAATAAGAGCAAGGGTGGGCTTTCCAGCCGAGGTGCCTTGACTGGAGAATTGCCATGGAAAGCGATGAGACGCCAGAGAAGGAGGTCAAGTTGTCTTAGCTGTTGCTATCCGTGCTTTTAACATTTGCTTTGGGGGCTGAAGACTGTTCCTACTGAGCGTCAGCAAGGCTTCAAGTGATACCTAAATGTAAGATAACATCATCTGTTCTCATTTCTCGAGCCTTACAGTGCCTGGGAAAGCTGAGCCTCCGATGTGGCTCCCGCCTGGGCTGGCAGGGGCCGAGCAAGGCGGCACACTCGTGCGCTCCGCTACGGCGGTGGCTAATCCTGGACGTGAGGCTCAGTTTCAGCATGGCGGTTTGGTCTTTGCAAAGGTCCGTTAGCCCCCTTCAGGCAGGCAAGAGCAGAGATCTCAAGCTTATTCCTTGTGCCCGAGCTCTGCGTCGTCTTCTCGCCGCCCGGGCGCTATATCTGGAGACCCCCGCTGAGGGTCTCCGGATCAAAACTTCTCCTGTGTACGGTCAGTGTACAGCCGCCTGCCTCGTGGCTGTTCTCCCCTGTGTCAGCATCCTGAAGGCGGATCAATACAATACCCTGTGGAGAACCGGGACGTCGCAGGTGCTGAACGGGTGAACGGGGCATCTTGTTCCCGTGGAAAAAGCCATCGCATAGTCAACCATTTTTTCCTACGTGGAAAAACGTGTTCAGGCAGGGAAGAAAAACTGTCGCAAATGCTTGTGTTCCTATTCAAAGTCCGGTACAGCTTCTTGAAATAACTTATTTTCGGAAATTTTCACTTGATACAAAACCGGTACTTTTCTCGCTAGAGCAGTTGAGATGTTAGTTTCCCTGTTTACGACCTAATTTAGCCGGGATAAAAATAAAGCTGTTGTATTTGCATCTACCGTACAGTTGAAGTGGCTCATCTGGAACCGTGCTTTCCTGCCAGAAAGGACTTTTGACTCCTTCTGTGCAGAGGTAACTTCAAAGTGTGTGGGTTTTTTTGCCAGGTTAGATTCCTTCCGAATGCTTCGCACGCGTTCAAATGCGAAAGCAAATTTTTCTTTTGCCTTTTGTTTAAACGTTACCGATTCACGACAGGAGTCCGTTCCCACCCTCAGCAGAGAATCGTTCCGGGGAAGGTGGGCGGTGAGCGTGTCCCGCTGCCCGGCATCGCCTCCCTCAGAAAGGGGGGTTTCCATCCTGGCGGGGACTTCGGCGGCCGCCTCGCGCTCCCCTCCGCGGGGTGAGGCTGGATCGCGCAGTGCCACCGCGGGGCAGAGGCGCCGGGGCGTTAACGCCAACGTACGCAGCAACGTGCCTGAAGCCGGGGGTGGGCGAGCGCTCGGGACGTCGAGTGGAAGCGGCGCTGCATCAGCCCGCGATGTGCAGACGGGATCCGTGCACACGCAGCGTCCTCCTTGGCTCGCTTTTGGCCTTCGCCGTTTTCAAAACCTTCAGCGGTTTTGATTTTTATTTTTAGTCGGCGGAGAAGGCCGAGTCCTCGGCATAAGCTGAGGGCGGTTTGCAGCCGATACTCATCCTCGGACCTTCTTTGAACAGGCGCGGGTGAGGGGTTGTGTTTCTCTGCGCAGTGTTTAGTCGTTCGAGGCCACAGTTGGGGAAGGTACATCAAAACGCCTGGTCCGAAAGGCTTCCCCGGGGCAGGCTGTTGTGCGGGAGCTGGGAAGTGCAGAAGAGAATCGGAACGTCTGAGCGTAGCGGGTCTGAACACAAAGGGCATTGTTATTTAGTTTCTCATCAGTTCTCCCTAAGCGTTGCGGCGTCTCTAAATTGATTGGAGATGTAGCTCTACCGCCCTTATTATCCCCAGTTTAAGATGGAGAATACTTTTTCGCGAGCGCGAAGGCGAAAGCCTTTCGAGTTAATTAAATCTATGAAGAAATGAGCCGTGAGCTGAGCATTGTAGCTAGCCCTTTCCAACACGAGCCGCGGACGCCCCGGCCCTGTCCGCTTGCTGTCAGCACGCTGGTACAGCCTGACCTGCCGGCAGTCAGGTAACGCCAGGCTCCTCTATAAAACGGAGATTTCAAGCAATATGCGGGAGGCTGCGCATGTAAATCCAAGCCAGAAATAGCTGCTCTTACAAAGACTGACAGGTACATGCCATTCTCTTCATCTGGCACATGCTGCCTGCGATACCGCTATGGGAGCTGGCAACAGCCGTGCAGTGGTGGGTGGCGAACAAAGACTGTTCTCAGAAGCATTTTGCAGGCGAAGTCAGAATTAAAAGCACGGAGCCGATATAAAATAACAGTGATAACGATATGGAGTTGCTGGACATGCACAACTAAGCCAAAATTCCTAAAACGAGAGTGTCTCTCTCTTCCTGTACCGAGTTTTCCGGTGTTGCTTTCGCCGTTTTGCGAAGCGCGGGTTGCTTGTGATCTGCTTCGCCTGCCTATTATTGATACAGCGGCAGAGATCGATCATTTGTGAACGTACGGAAGGGAATGAGCTCTCGAGATGAGGTCGCCCGATGGCGCGGGGAAGATGATGTCGCTGGTCCGTCTCAGCTCAGGGTGGTCATGACGCGAGATGCTCACCTCTGACCGAAGCCTTTGACTCATCTTTGACTCGCCTCCGAAAGACTGGGGGTGGAGAGAAACGTAGTCATCTGCCAGATCTCTTTCGAGAGCTCGCAAAGCTTGATGCAAATGCTAGCTATTCCCCTCCCACAGCCCCCCTACGCGCTGCCTTGAGCTTTTAATCATAAACACCCAAATAGTGTTGGTCCTGAGAGCTCAGCAGAACCCACTCGCTCGCCCTCCTCTGCGAGGATAATCGAGGGAAGGCGGCTGCTACTAGTTTCCCGTTTTTGGCGATAGGAGGAACACGGGGTATTTTTACGGAGTCTGCTTGTCGGCAGAACGGGCAGCGGCGCAACCTGCCGATCAACGCTGTTTTGCACGATTGCTTTCTCTGGCGGCTTTGCGTCCCTTACCCTGTTTTTCTTGTGTTAAACATCTGCCGGAGGTGGAAGCAGGCAGAAGCAACCGCGGATGCCTAGGGCTCCGTTACAGCAGCCTGTGAAGGGATCAAAGCGATCCTTTCATACCATCTTGTTCCTTATCGTGGAACTGAGCATTTTTGTCTGTCCGTCTGCCTTTTAATTACTTCAGGCAGATACCTGCGGTTGTAGGTGTGCCTCTCTGTGCCGCCTCGCCGTTTCTCCTTGCTGCCCAAAGGTACCCCGGACCCTTGAGCGGAAGGCGGATGCTCGAGGGAGGTCAACCGCAGAGCAGGAGCGGGAGACCCGGGGAAGCACATTCATTTATTGTCGCTCTGTCTTTGTTGGAATACTTGAGGACTTCTTATTCTCGTTACGGCAGCGCTTCTGTTTTCAGCTGAAATGCAGTCAGCTGGCTCAGGGAAGTCTCGGGGTCCTGTAACTTTGTGAAAGGTTTACGTTACAAAATGTAAGCTGAGGGGCTCCTTCTGGAGGTTTACACGGTAGGAAGGATCCGACTCAGCTCACGGGAAGCCAACTGACCTCGTGGCTAATAGTCAAATCCCGTAGTCACGCTTGCGGCAGTCATCAGAAGTCCGCAGCCCCACGTACTGCTCCTGCGATGCCTTCTAAATTGGCAAATCATCCCGGTGCTAGTCGCGTGATGACACTACGTGTCAGAGAGGGGAAAAAGCATGCATAATGTTCAGAACAGACCCGTGAGAGCATACAGGATAGCGTGACAGCTATTCTTCGCTTCGGTCTCCCTTAGAAGTGTGCGAGACGAACAGCTGAAGCTTCGCTTCGGGTACTCCACCGGCGTCCAGCCTGGTACGCACTGACCTGGAATAAAAGGTTTGCCAGGGGATGGTCAAGGTGATCTCGTCCCTCGGGAACGCACCTTTGATCATCTCCACACCGAAGGACGGTTTCTAGGACAGTGTGAGCTCCTTCCCAGGCTGATCTGTCACGCAGCAGAAATTGCAGGGCAGGGTGGAGGTGCGTGAGCGTTTCTGGCCAAAATGAAGTTGGGCGGCGATGGCCGTGGGTGGAAGCCCGTGCTGACATTTCGGATACCTTCAGCTAAACTAAGAGATAATTGCAAAGCAGCAGTGGTAAATGTTGTACGTTCTGCTCCTGTAAAAGAGATGAAGCAGTGCAAACAAGTAGGCAAAGATCACGCAGCCAATAAAGATCATCATGAGTAAGTACAGAAGTATAAGACCAGCATATATTCGTACTGCCAGCTTTTTTAGCTGCCAAAACGTAACAATGATTATGTTAAACGCGTGCCTTTCCAAGCAACTCAACGTTAAGCCTGCTTGTGGGCGTACTACATCGTAGGAGGTGATAACTCCGTCCCTTTGCCTCCTTGGATGGGAACACAGGTTAGCACCCCCACCCCAAAAGTGACTCTGGCTTTTTGGGGTGCTTCTGGTTTGGGTTTTGCAGTCTGGAGTAGTTAAAACGGGCTAGGATTGAAACGAGGTGTGCTACGCTCTCCCCCAGGGACTCCACAGATAGCTCTGTCCTCCAAATTGTACTCGGCTCCGCTTCCACGTACTTTCCAGCTTGACTCCGGTTTTCATTTGGGTTTTTTTGTAGGTGTTGAGAAACCAAAAGCTTTCGAGAGGGGCAGGTCTTGTTCTCGTTGTCACGTTTCCTTGCTTTGTATTGTCTTCGTGTATACCAGGTACCGTTAAAAACTCCTATTCCGAGAAGCCCGTGTCATCCCGGTAACGTATTAACAAACGTGAAATGGTGACTGGAGTGGCATCCAGGACTCATGGGGTTATACACAGAAAAGCGCGGGTTTATACTAAAGCACCTTCCTCTTTGCCCATGTTGTATTAAACCTCTGGGCGGTTAACGGCCAGGTTTTTTGCCCGCGAACTTTGTGCGTCTGCATTTTTCACTGAGGTTTGGCTTTTTTCTGTTTGCCCGTGATTGCGCGGGCTCAAGACGCTCCGCAATTCCGAAAACGAAACAGCTTGTGGAAACTTCAGGGGGACCGCTGGAAAAGCGTGTTATGATGGTATCAAGACTCTCTTTAATTTATGGAAAGGAAGGGAGGTTAACACGTGAGAGACAGAAATCCGCGGTTCGCTTTGTAAGTGAAAGGTCACGTTACTGAGCACTGCAGGGTGGATTTGTGAAAAACGAGCTCCTGTTTGCGAGGAATTAGAATGAGCCTCTGATTTATCCCCCCCCCCCACTTGTGACCTTTAAAGATGCTGCTCTTAGATTGATAAACAGGCTGATGCTTTTAGCAACCCAATCCAAAATTCCGTTCTCATAGAAAAGACTTATCTTTCAAACGCCGTGGGCATTGCTTCCAGAAAATGTTCCTTTCTGTAACCCCCTCTGGGGACAGAAGGGATGCGATGGTGGGATCTTAGCTGACAAACGAGGAAGATGCAGATTTGTTTCAAATGAGTAAAAAGATAAATTTCCTGTGGTCTCCAGCCTCAGCCTCA
>NW_008824763.1:446336-449464 GCF_000699105.1 Pygoscelis adeliae | reverse complement strand
TTTCTGGCAATTCTACTTGATCCTTTTTTCATTTCGTTGCCGGGCTTGAAGCGCTCCTGCCCGGTGGGACAGAAGAGAAACCTCAGGGAGGTTGACTTTGCACCCTGAGCCAGGAGATGCTCTTTTCCCTCCTGTGCCGCTGAGGAGGTGCATTTTGAGGCCGGTGAGAGGTGGATGGGAGAGCCCGTGCGCGTTGCAGGTGGCATGCTGTGCCCGTGACGCATCGGCACGTTTTTCTGCGGGTTGGGTTGGTTCGGTCCGTACTAGCTGACCGACTGCTTCACTTGTTGCTCTCACCGTGTTTATTTTATGTTCCTAGAGCGCTTTCGGCACTGAAGCGGTGCGACTGTAGGCACCCTCAGTGTGTAAACCCCTGTAGCAGGACTCTCCTATGCGGTACGTCCTGCCGTTTGTACCACACAGCCGACCTGTCACTGTCCTGGACGGTCAGACGGGAGCGCGTTTCTCGCGGGGTGAA
Source organism: Pygoscelis adeliae (assembly GCF_000699105.1). Lineage (NCBI taxonomy): Eukaryota > Metazoa > Chordata > Aves > Sphenisciformes > Spheniscidae > Pygoscelis > Pygoscelis adeliae. The sequence continues at coordinate 448,986 of NW_008824763.1, read as the reverse complement.
AATCTGTTGCAGAGCAATAGGTGCTTTTCTGGTGACGGCCCCTCTCATTGCCCTCGGTCGTCCCTTATCTTCCAGTTGAAGCAGAAACTGGAGGATGTGGCTTCTATCCACACTGTGCTCTAAACCACGTGAGAGTAATTAACGTGGATAATTCCACCCTATTGTTTTATTGACCGTTACTGGGGGGGATGTTGGTGCACGAGTAATTCTCTCGCCGCAGTGCCGCAGTTCCGAGGCCGTCTTCCGACCTGTTTCTCTGTTTTGCCAAGTTTGCCGTCACTCATCTCCACGATGCCGAAGTGCTTGCCCGCAACGTGGTTTTCCTCTCTGTGTAATACCTGTCGGTCTCCCACGGCAAACGGCTGATGGGCTGCCCTTTGTCTTCAACGACTCTGACCCCAGCGAAGGAGGAGGCACGCCGTGCTGCCCGATCTGCCCCGATTTCGGCTCCATCTGGCTGTTACCCCTGACAGACAGCTTCCCTTCAGCGGGTTTACTGACCCTGTCCTATTTTAAGATGCTCTGACTGCTCGTTCCCTGTGGGCAGGAGATGCCTTCACATTTGTACTTGGGCAAAAACTTTTTCAGTCAAGATGCTGAATTTCTTTCTAGTTCCCGTACAGATTATGAAACAGCAAAGACCATGTGCAAAAACCAGAAGGCTGCAAAAATGCAGTTGGAGAACAACGCTCAAGAGTCTTGGAGCATTGTCTTTGGCTAAATGGCGCGCTGAGGTCCGATACATCAAAGTGCCATCGCGAGGCATGAGCGTACGCATTATCTATACCTTTCCTTAAGAGGAATGGTCTCCCTTCCGCGGTGAGACGGCGCGGCCTCACCTGCAGAAAGCTGCAGTTCGATGCTGGTCAAAGGCTGTTGCCGAAAGCCAGACCGCTTGTTTCCTGCAAGGAGAGCTGGCAGAAAGCGGTAGCGATTACGCTCCTTCTTTTACAGTATTCATTTGTGAATGCCGCCCTTGCATAAGTACAGCGCTTTGGCAGTGCTGCGGTGGTACGATGTCGGCGCAACGGAAACCTCGCGGGGCCAGCCAAGTTTCCTGGTTTTGAGCCAGACATCTGGGTTTGGGGTTTTCATGGCATTCTTCGGTAGTATTAGGAGACCTCACAAAGCAGCCTCGCCGGGGTATTGTGCTGAGGACCACATTCCCAACCGATTGCAAAACTGGTCTACATCAGTAATGAGCCCTTACTTTGGGAAGGGACGGCGGCAGGAAGACAAAAGCAACACTTTCAATGAAAGCTGTGAAACCTTTTAACCTGAATAGATGTGGGCTCGTTAATTGGGATCGCTATTTGGAACGTTCCCTCTAGCTCCGGTTGGGGTCCCGAGCTCCAGCCGGGGGAGGGGGGGGTAGCAAGGGAGAAGGGCTGAGAAGCTGCAGCTCTTTTGGTTTTTGCCGTTAATGATTGTTGGCGATCGGGAATGAGGCAGGATGGAGCATTTTTCAGACCAGAAAAGTACGCCAAGTCGTCTTCTCGGTTGAGCGGGTCCCATCATAGCAAAATGATCGCACAGTACTTTGGAAGAGGGTTTGCTTTCTCTACCTTCAGCACCATCCTCATTAGCCGTGACGTGGTAGGAGACGGAGGATGTGCTCCGGCCGAGCTTTTTATTCCCTAACACCCCCACCCCGGCGGGTCTTGGGAAGGCAGCAGTCAGGATAACAAGTACGGGCTGAACGCTGGCGATGGGCGCTGCGTCACGTAGTCTGGTGGCCGTCCTCTGTGCCTCGTGGCGAAGGTCCCGCTCGGCTTATTGGCGTGCACGAAACCAGCAGTTAGTTCTCCACCGTGCCAGAAAGCGTTGGGACGCGGCTGTCCCAAGACGCGGGGCGAACGCAGCCGGGCTGCGCCACACGCAAGCCGTGCCTTGGATGCTTGCTCGTGGGTGGACTCCAGTCCCGAAGCACCAAAACCCTCTTGCTCCAAATCAGTCGGGACCGGCTGGCAAAATCTTGCAGCGTAGAGCAACGCGGGAGCCTTGCAGCTGGGTGGGCTCGCGGTTACTGGGTTCAAACTCCCATTCACGAATAATCCCAAGCAGAAGTGCAAAGTTGACGCAAGCGTGCGGCCGGTGCAATAGCAGGACGCTTCCAGATGAGAAAACGTTTTAAAACGTAGAGTTTCGTAAGCGACCAACCGCCCTGTGTTGTATAGCTATTGACGCCCTGGTATGTTAAAGCTTGCTTCTTCTGAACGTTTTCTGTAGAGTTTGGTAGGTACCAAAGAAGAAGGGAAGTTTGAATAAAAATGCCTTTGGTCTCTGCAGGTAATTATTGCCAGGTCTGCTCAGAGATGGGCGCGTGTGTGTGTCTACGCGGGTAACGTGCCTGTCAGCCTACGTTTTGCTGTTTGCCCCTCTGAGCCAGCGTGAAAAGCTCGCCCCGCCGGGATTTTGAGTAAGACGACGGGTACAGCCTATATTGCGGCTCAGTCTGAAGTACAGCAGCAGTACTGCTCCCGTGATAACGCGGTGTGTCCTTGTAGCTCTACAGGCCACTGCGGATCGGGGCAGATGAAGGCAAACTCGCAATTTCACGCTGAAAACGTCTGCTACGAGGCTTGGGGAGGGGGGGAATCAGCGTTTCCCATCCTGCCAACCACCGCTCACAGACGTCCCGGTCGCCGCC